>NC_090750.1:85966892-86331892 GCF_036898095.1 Palaemon carinicauda
AACTGAAAAAAAGAAATAAAAGTAAAGCGGGAAATGAAATTAAAAGAAAAATAGAAGAAAAGAAAGCAGAGATGACCAAACTGAGGTTTGTGAATAGTCATGGCAGAAGAGATTACATAGGAGAACTTAACACTAATGTGGTAGTAATAGTTACGAAAACAAGGTTGAATATGCTATAACTAAAAGAAAATTATAGAAACAGGAATGATAATGATAGGCTTTGTGTGTTGTGTAGGGAGGCAGAGGATACTACCGAGCATATGTTCAGCTGTAAAGAGTTAAGGAAATTTAGAAACAATAACATAGAAATAGGGAATTTAGAAACACCAACTAGAGATGTAATCCGGTATATTAGAAAGGCAATTAGAGTTAGAAGTAAAAGTGTGTAAGCTGTGCTGTCTGTGTAGGAGGTAGCTAAGGAATTTTCTGCATATTGCAGAGATTTGTACCTAATACGCTTCATCTAGTAGTGTGCCCACAATCTCACTATCACAGTGTTGTGGTGAGAGCAACGAGGAACCTGGAGGCTGGAACCTCTGGACTCTGGACTCTGGAGTTTGGATTAAGTCGTGAGATTTTTACCAGGATCATTTGTGACTTTTAGTCGTACTGTTTGTAGTGTAAATATTGTAAATGTAACATATGTGAACGGGTAATATTATAGTTTGTGCACTATTGCGTTATTTTACATGATGCTCTCTAGTACCTACTTGATTCCGGTTAGAAGATTAGTGGTGTTAAAGTTAAAGTTAAAGTTGCGGGTTTTAGGCCTCCACAGAGACGATTTACATCGTCCTCCTCGGGCGACCATTACCCAGCAGGGACTATCACTAGTCCCCTCTAACCTCCCCCCAGGCGCCACCCTGGGAGTACCCCCCCCCCCCCCCCCGGTAGAAGGTCTCACGGTATTCGCGTCGACACGGATCATTTTATTGTGAAATATTAATATTTAATTATTTTTGCGGGGTGCATGTATGATAGCGGCCACCTGTTTGTATTACAGTATTATGTCTAACCTAGAATACGGAAGTGTGAGGGGGGTCGCAGGTGGGCGTTAGCCCTCCCCCCCCGGGTAGATAGGTGGGTAAGGACACGGCTTGTTGGGTAGGTTAGGGGGGAAGGTTTGGTTATTTGTTGTCCAATTTTGATAAACGTGTGAGGAACTGGCCGCTGATATACAAATGCTCCTATTTTTGCTATTCATTATATTACTAGCTTGTATTTTGTCAGGGATACTGGTAAGATTTTGTGGTGCTGAATGAAATTTGTTGGAACAGGCATAAATTTTGGACAAATTTATATTATAGTGGAACAACGTTTCTAATAGAAAAAAATCTTTCCTTAGTAAATATTGTGCTTTCAACAACTTATACCTTTATTTCCGCTGCAAATGAGCCGTTTTCCCCCCTTCCCAATGGACACAAGTGGGAACCAGGGACTCTGGGTGAGCGAAAACAAGAAAAGAGGTGATCATTTAACACATTCAAGATTTGTGTAAGGCCACTAAACCTAACACACCCAACCTAACCTAGCCTAACCTAGTAGTACCCGTATGACAGACCTAGCGGGGTGGGAGCAAGAGAGCGGACCCCCTACCCAGGTCACAGACATAGGATGGGGCAACCCCCTCAGATGCCCGTTCCCAGGTCATAAACCTATGTAGGTCACAGACCTAACCGCGGGCAAACCCCCCGGATCCCCTTCCCGGGTCTCAAACCCTAGAAGTAAATCGCATGTAATGCCCTACCTTATTTCATTTATATATACTAACACTGCAACTACAACAGTATCTCTTCTTTGTCCTCGTGACTATAACAGAAGGGTTATAGTGAAAAATGTGTTTTTCTTCATAAGCTAGTACAGAATCATAGTTGGACACTTTGACATTTGTGGAATGACTTAATTGGCTATTAAAAACTTGCTCATCACACTAGATGTACCATACAAGAAAAACGATGAAATTGCCCCATATCCTTCATATAAGTAAAATGGCAGACATTAGATCTTGGTACGAGACGCTCCATGGAAGCCACAGCCAAAAAGTAAGGAAACAATGAAGCAACTGTCACCATTGGAAGGAGAAGGTAGTGGTGGCTATGTACAAACAAACAAACACATGTGATTCTATTGGTAGATAGAAAATGAGGGAGTGGAAAATGCGAAAAAGCCTAAAGTGGTTAATACGCGGTAAAATAACGTAGGTAGACACGAACGAGCAGGAGGATATGCAGATACATGCGAACCGTAGGATGTAGACAAACGAGAAATAACTGAAGAGCATAGAATGCTAATATTTTGTGTAATTTTTTGTGGAATTATTATTTGTCCCGGAGAATAATGTATAGAGAAAAAAAATGTTAGTTTTACCTTATTTATTGATTCCCCGGTAACTTTTCCCTACCCTAAACCCCTGGTTCCCACTGGGTCCATTGCTATTTATTTGCGACAAATAAAGGTCATATTCAAAGAAATGAGGAATTATTCTACATGCTTCAAAAATGGGAGTTTTTCCATACAGTATAAAACTCCATTTCTTTATTAGTAAAGCTTTTCCATAATGTTTTATAATTTTTTTTCTTATTACTTGTCAAATGGATTTTATTTATGGCCAAATTATTGTTTTATCCTGGTCTGAAATGTATTACAAGATAGTTTTACAAATTAAGAATATGTTTACTGTACAGTATCTTTTTTCAGATAGTGGAACTACAGATGAGGTATAACAAAACATAGCATATTCATGATGGGTACTTCAGAAGGTAAATTAATAGTTTTCAATATTAAACTTACCCGATAATCATGTAGCTGTCAACTCCGTTGCCCGACAGAATTCTACGGGAGGGATACGCCAGCTATCACTATACTAGAAGGGGGTGTACTCACCAGCGCCACCTGTGGCCAGGTACTGCAGTACTTCTTGTTGACACCACCTCACTTTTTCCTCTGTCGTGCTTCCGGCAAGACATTCATGGGATACGCTTATGATCTTGGAGTATTTTCACGGCTTTTGGTGAAGTATTTCTCTCAGATTTCGGCTGTCGCTTTACTGGAAAACTTCTATATTAGCTTAGATAGCTATTATTTAGTTCTGATTAATGGTTAACGATCTTTTTGCTTGATTTGGAATCCCCACTTGGCTAACTCTTTGATTCAAGATGTCTGACATTTCACAAGCCCCACCCCATAGACGATGTAGGTCTTGTAATAGGCGCATTCCGAAGGCCTCGGTAGATCCTCACACCGCTTGTTCTGACTGTAGGGAAAGACCCTGTCTGTTGGAAGATCGATGTGAGGAATGCGCCGGACTTTCGGAACTTGAATTTGTCCGTTTTCTTAAATATTCAACTAAGTTAGAGAGAGAGAGAGTTAGGAGGAGTTCTTCTCGCTCTTCACTTTTTTCCTCACCACATGATCCCCTACCTTTTCCTCCCCCTGTAGTGGCTACCCCCGAACCTACTATTTGCCCTCAACCTGATATGTCTGTTGTTTTGCGTGCCATTCAGGCTTTAGGTGACAAAGTGGAGTCGGTGGTTAGTGATCATAAGTCTCTTATGGCCGAAGTCAAGGAACTTAAGGTCAAAAGTGCAGTGGGAGGTAATAGTGCCAGTGCTGTGACAAGTGCGAGTGTCAGTGCAGTGCCAAGTGCTAGTGTCAGTTTCAGTGTGGTGCGTGAGAGTACTTCTGTGCGTGCCAGTCGTCCTCCCAGTCCGGGACCTCTTGCAAACTCCCAAGCCCAGGGGAGAAGCAATGTCGAAGGGCAAAAGGGTTCGGCAGGCCTTGATCGGCGCACAGAAGTATCCTCGGTGGTTGCGGGCGTGTCTTACAAAGACCGTCACTCCCACCCGCAGACGATTAAGCCCGTCTTTTACTCGTCTGCTGAAGAATTATCAGGGAGAAAACGTTGGACTCAGGTCTCAAGACCTCTCAAACGCAGAGTCCAGACCTCAAGAGCTCTACAACCTGGCTGCAGTCATTGGATCAGCTCTGACTCGCCGCAGTCATCAGCTGACTGCACACCTCCTAAGAGGAGTAAGGTGCTGCCGCAACAGATCTCTTCTGTTAAGGCTTTGCCTCAGCAGACCTTAGTGTCTGCCGACCCCAAGTTGACTCTACTGCAGTCCATGCAGTCACAACTTGCGGTCTTAATGCGTGAGTGTCAGGCTGAGAAGGTTACACCTCCTCCTGCGATCGCTCCGCCTAACCGCAGTCCTGTCTGCCAGGCGTACGATGTTGAGGCTCCTCAGGATACCCTACCACGTACTGAGTTGCCAGTTTCCAGCGGTGTGCAGCTACCTCCGCCTTCCTTAAGGCAACCTCAGCAATGGGAACAGGAAGCTTATACCTTACTTCCTCCGCTTCCACTTGCGGTTCCACCAGTGAGGCAACACTCTCTTGAGGTACAACAACCTCTCCCATCCATGAGGCAGACACCTCAGCTCTCGCTGCAGCGACCTCAACCCTCCTCAATGCGAGAGCCTCATCACCTTAGCCTTGCGCCTCAGGAACCTCAACTCGCGAGACAAGAACTGCGTTCTGCGCAGCCACTACCTCAACTCTCGCAGCTCACACCTCAGGAACCTCAACTCGTTCCTCAGGAACCTGCTACTGCGCATCCGCTAACCTTACAGCAAGCGCAACTCTTGAGTCAAGACACTCATGCCAGGAGTCAGCCTCCTCAACCCATGCGCCTACCTTCTGCTACTCCTTTTGACCAGCCTTTGCAGCCTGAACCTCAGGTTTTGCCTCAGCAACAGAGACTTGAGGATGAAACCACAAGCGTTTTTGCTCCCGCTCGTGCAGATTCTGCTGTTCAGCATACCTTACCTCTCACTTTGCTACACTCTGGTGATGAGGTTTCTGATGATGAGGCTGCACACCTGGATCCCTCATCAGACGTGGAAGAATCCAAGTCTTCTCCTCCTCCGATAGACTTTCGTAAGGTCCTGGCTCTTTTCAGAGAGGTATACCCAGACCACTTTGTCTCTGCTACCCCCCGCTCTCCGCCATCTGAGTTTTCGCTGGGCATGCAGCCAGCCAAGTCAACTTATACTAAGCTCGTCTTTGCAAGGTCCTCTAAGAGAGCTCTAAGAATTTTAGGGGAGTGGTTGCAGTCTAAGCAGCAACTAGGAAAGACTTCCTTTATGTTCCCACCGACTAAGCTCACTTCTAAAGCGGGCGTATGGTATGCCACAGGAGAGGAACCAGGCTTGGGAGTACCTGCCTCTGCCCAGGCTGACTTCTCGAGTTTGGTCGACTCTCCTCGTAGAACAGCAATGAGGCGCTCTAAGGTTTGCTGGACCTTCTCCGATCTAGACCACTTACTAAAGGGTGTATTTCGGGCCTTTGAGATGTTCAATTTTCTAGACTGGTGCCTGGGGGCCCTTAGCAAGAAGACCTCCCCTGCGGACAAAGACTCGGCCATGCTTTTAATGTCCTGCATGGATAAAGCTATTAGGGATGGATCTGGCGAGCTTGCTTCAATTTTTGTGTCAGGAGTTCTTAAGAAAAGGGAGCAACTTTGTACCTTCCTTTCTTCCAGCATCACACCTTGTCAAAGGTCTCAACTCCTTTTCGCTCCGCTTTCTAAGTTCTTGTTTCCCGAAGAACTTATCAAGGACTTGTCTGCGGCAATGATTCAGAAAGACACTCATGATCTTGTGGCCTCTTCAGCTCGTAAGACTAAGGTTGCTCCCTCAGTCCCCAGGACTTACCGCACCCCAGTTGCTGATACGCCTGCTACGAGGTTTATTCCGCCCTTTCGTGGTAGAGCCCCCAGCCGAGGAAGCTCCCGTCCAGACTCTTCCAGGAGCAAGTCTAGGAAAGGTTCCAAGACTTCTCAAGGCAAACACTGACTCTCCTCCTCTCCAGACAGCAGTAGGAGCCAGACTCAAGATCTTCTGGCAAGCTTGGGAAAAGAGAGGTGCAGACGCCCAGTCTGTCAGGTGGCTGAGGGAGGGTTACAGGATACCATTCTGCCGCAAACCCCCTCTGACCACTTCTCCCATCAACCTCTCTCCCAACTACAAGGAAAAGGACAAGAGGCTAGCGTTGCACCAGGAGGTGTCGCTCCTGTTACAGAAGAAGGCAGTGGTTATAGTCCGGGACCATCAATCCCCGGGCTTCTACAACCGTCTCTTTCTGGTGGCCAAGAAGACAGGAGGTTGGAGACCTGTGCTGGACGTCAGCGCGCTCAATGCTTATGTCACCAAGCAGACGTTCACTATGGAGACGACGAAGTCGGTCCTAGCAGCGGTCAGGCAGGAGGACTGGATGGTCTCGTTGGATCTGAAAGACGCATACTTTCACGTTCCTATTCATCCAGACTCCTAACCTTTCCTGAGATTCGTTTTTGGAAAGGTTGTGTACCAATTCCAAGCCCTGTGTTTTGGCCTAAGCACAGCTCCTATGGTGTTTACGCTTCTGATGAGGAATATTGCAAAATTCCTCCACTTATCCGACATCAGAGCCTCCCTTTACCTAGACGACTGGCTGTTGAGAGCCTCCACGAGTCGTCGCTGTCTGGAGAGTCTCAACTGGACTTTGGACTTGATCAAGGAACTGGGTCTGTTAGTCAACTTCGAAAAGTCCCAGCTCATTCCCTCCCAATCCATTGTTTACCTGGGAATGGAGATTCGGAGTCAGGTTTTTCGGGCTTTTCCATCGGCCCCAAGGATAAGCCAAGCCCTAGATTGCATCCTGAGCATGCTGAAGAGGAGCAGTTGCTCGGTGAGACAGTGGTTGAGTCTCACAGGGACCCTGTCATCGTTAGCACTGTTCGTCGAGTTAGGGAGACTCCACCTCCGCCCTCTTCAATTCCATCTAGCAGCTCATTGGGACAAGGATTTGACGCTCGAAGCAGTCTCTATCCCGGTCACCAAAGAGATGAAGACCACTCTCTTGTGGTGGAAGACCAACCTCCTTCTCAAGGAGGGCCTATCGTTAGCGATTTAGACCCCCAATCTTCATCTCTTCTCGGATGCATCAGACTCGGGCTGGGGCGCGACCTTGAACGGACAGGAATGCTCGGGAACGTGGAACAAGGAACAGGTAACGCTCCACATCAACTGCAAGGAGCTCCTGGCAGTTCATTTGGCCCTATTGAACTTCAAGTCCCTCCTGCTAGGCAAGGTGGTGGAGGTGAACTCCGACAACACCACAGCCTTAGCTTACATCTCCAAGCAGGGAGGGACCCATTCGAGGAACCTGTACGAGATCGCAAGGGACCTCCTCATTTGGTCAAGAAGTCTAAACCTCACCCTACTAACGAGGTTCATTCAGGGCAACATGAACGTCTCAGCAGATCGCCTAAGCAGGAAAGATCAGGTCATCCCCACGGAATGGACCCTTCACAAGAGCGTGTGCAACAGAATTTGGACCTTGTGGGGTCAGCCTACAATAGATCTGTTTGCCACCTCCATGACCAAGAGACTTCCTTTGTACTGTTCCCCAGTTCCAGACCCAGCAGCAGTTCATGTGGATGCTTTTCTGCTGAATTGGTCCCATCTCGACCTTTACGCATTCCCACCGTTCAAGATCATCAACAGAGTCATTCAAAAGTTCATCTCGCACGAAGGGACACGGCTGACGCTGGTTGCTCCCCTTTGGCCTGCAAGAGAATGGTTCACAGAGGTACTACAATGGCTGGTCGACATCCCCAGGACTCTTCCTCTAAGAGTGGACCTTCTACGTCAACCTCACGTAGACAAGTTGCACCCAAACCTCCACGCTCTTCGGCTGACTGCCTTCAGACTGTCGAAAGATTCGCTAGAGCTAGAGGCTTTTCGAAAGAGGCAGCCAGTGCGATTGCCAGAGCAAGGAGGGTATCCACTCGTAGAGTCTACCAATCCAAGTGGGAAGTCTTCCGGAGCTGGTGTAGAGCCAATGCAGTTTCATCCACCAATACCTCTGTAACCCAAATAGCTGACTTCCTATTACATCTAAGGAATGAGAGATCCCTTTCGGCTCCTACGATTAAAGGGTACAGGAGTATGTTGGCTTCAGTTCTCCGCCACAGAGGTTTGGACCTTTCTTCCAACAAGGACCTTCAAGACATCCTTAAGTCTTTTGAGACTACTAAAGAACGTCGTTTACCCACTCCAGGCTGGAATCTAGACGTAGTCTTAAGGTTCCTTATGTCGCCTAGGTTCGAACCTCTCCAGTCAGCTTCCTTCAAGGACCTTACCCTCAAGACTCTTTTCCTCGTCTGCCTTGCAACAGCTAAAAGAGTCAGTGAGGTTCATGCCTTCAGCAAGAACATTGGGTTCACATCCGAATCTGCAACATGTTCTTTACAGCTCGGATTTTTAGCTAAGAATGAACTTCCTTCACGTCCTTGGCCTAGATCGTTCGAAATTCCTAGCCTTTCCAACATGGTAGGTAACGAGCTAGAAAGAGTTCTTTGCCCTGTCAGAGCTCTAAAATATTATCTTAATAGGTCAAAACCTATACGAGGACAGTCAGAAGCCTTATGGTGTGCAATCAAGAAACCTTCGATGCCCATGTCCAAAAACGGACTTTCGTATTATATAAGGCTTCTGATTAGAGAAGCCCATTCTCATATGAAGGAGGAAGACCTTGCTTTGCTGAAGGTAAGGACCCACGAAGTGAGAGCCGTAGCCACTTCGATGGCCTTTAATAAGAACCGTTCTCTGCAGAGCATAATGGATGCAACTTATTGGAGGAGCAAGTCAGTGTTTGCATCATTTTATCTTAAAGATGTCCAGTCTCTTTACGAGAACTGCTACACCCTGGGACCATTCGTAGCAGCGAGTGCAGTAGTAGGTGAGGGCTCAGCCACTACATTCCCTTAATCCCATAACCTTTTTTAACCTTTCTCTTGAATGCTTTTATTGTTGTTTTTATGGTTGTTACGGTAGGCTAAGAAGCCTTCCGCATCCTTTTGATTTGGCGGGTGGTCAATTCATTCTTGAGAAGCGCCCGGGTTAGAGGTTGTGTAGAGGTCCTTTAGTAGGGGTTGCAGCCCTATATACTTTAGCACCTTAGAGTTGATTCAGCCTCCTAAGAGGAACGCTGCGCTCAGTAAGGAAGACGAACTTAATAAAGGCAGAGTAACGGTTCAAGTCGACTTCCTTACCAGGTACTTATTATTTCATTGTTATTCTGAAATAACTGATTATATGAAATACGGGATACTTAGCTATCCTTTAGTCATGTACACTGGTTTTCACCCACCCCCCTGGGTGTGAATCAGCTACATGATTATCGGGTAAGTTTAATATTGAAAAATGTTATTTTCATTAGTAAAATAAATTTTTGAATATACTTACCCGATAATCATGATTTAATTGACCCGCCCTTCCTCCCCATAGAGAACCAGTGGACCGAGGAAAAAGTGAGGTGGTGTCAACAAGAAGTACTGCAGTACCTGGCCACAGGTGGCGCTGGTGAGTACACCCCCTTCTAGTATAGTGATAGCTGGCGTATCCCTCCCGTAGAATTCTGTCGGGCAACGGAGTTGACAGCTACATGATTATCGGGTAAGTATATTCAAAAATTTATTTTACTAATGAAAATAACATTTTTCCTTAGTTATGTGATAAATATCAGAATTTTAGCTCTGCCATTGGATCTTATTGTTGATGTTTAATTCCTACAAGCCAGGAGTAAGCCAATGTTTTTTATTCCTACACAAATACAAACCTGAGTCCTTTAACGAGGAAATTGATTCTAGTGCAGCTGGAACTCGTCCATTTAACTTTTAACGACGTGTAGGTAATTACCAGCCGATAATGGGGAAGTCCTGCCCCTTTGACGGCACACTGAACAGTCAAGTAACAGACGAGCTATCAGCGCTCATATAAACTTGACTTTTTCAATATTAAACTTACCCGGTGATCATATAGCTGTCAGCTCTGCTGCCCGACAGAAAAACCTACGGGCGGAATACGCCAGCGATCGCTATACAGGTGGGGGTGTACATCAACAGCGCCATCTGTCGAGCAGGTACTCAAGTACTCGATGTCAACACAGAACCAATTTTCTCTCTGTCGTGCCACCGGCAAGACCTACTGAATACGCTCTTGTTTTCTGGATTGATTTTCACGTTATTTGGTGAAGTATTCATTTCTGGTTATTAGCTATCGCTGTGCAGAAGTTATCTTCAATACTTCCTTGCATTCTTTTTTGGATTTTGGATTATTTGTTGACGACTTGGATAGATTTTGAATTCCCCCCTTTGACTAATTCAAGATGTCTGACCCTTCTCAAGTCCCCAAGTACAGGAAATGTAGCGCTAGGGACTGTTCAAGGCGTCTTCCGAAGGCCTCTATCGATCCGCACACCGTTTGTTCCAATTGTAGGGGTAAAGCCTGTCAATTGGAAGATCGATGTGAGGAATGTGTTGGGCTTTCGGAATTCGGGTTTCAAGAATTCCTGAAATATGCACGTAGGCTAGAGAAGGATAGGATCAGGAGGAGTTCGTCTCGCTCAATTGATTTTTCCTCTCCCCATGCCCCTCAACTTATTCCTTCCCCTGTAGTGGTTGCACCCGACCCCCCTGCTAGCTCTCATCAACCTTCAATGGCAGATATGATGCATGCCATCCAGGCTCTAGGTGAGAGAGTCGAGTCATTGGCGAATGACCGCAATCAACTCATGGCTGACGTCAGAGAGTTGAAAGGTAAAAGTGCAGTGGGAAGTGAAGTGAGTGTCAGTGCAGTGAAAAGTGTCAGTGTTACGCATGAGGGTGCGTCTGTTCGTGCCTGTCGTCCTCCCAGTCCGGGACCTCTTGCAAGCTCCCAAGCCCAGGGGAGAAGCAATGTCGTACGACCAAAGGGTTCGACAGGCTTTAATCAGCGGACAGACGTACCCTCCGTGGTTTCGGACGTATCTTACCTAGATCGTCCCACCCACAAGAAGACGAGTGAGCCCGTTCATTCCTCGTCTGCGGAAGAGGTTTCTCGACAGAAACGATGGACCAAGGTCTCACGGCCTCTTAAACGTAAGGTCCCTTCCGAGCAAGTCCAACGGCCCAGGTGTAGCCACTGGGTCAGTTCGGACTCGCTGCAGTCCTCCGACGACTGCACACCTCCTAAGAGAGGCAAAGTGGTACCGCAACAGGCAGTCACTCTGTCTGTTGCCGCACCCGCTGTTTTAGACCCTAAGTCTCAACGGACAGTAACTCCGTCTGTTGCCGCTTTTGTAGACCCTAAGTGGTCTTTGCTGCAGTCTATGCAAACTCAGTTAGCTGCTGTTATGCAGGAGTTTCGTGCGGAGAAGGTTGACGCTGCACCTGTTAGCCTACAACCTGCCACGGTTGTGCGCCCAGCAGACGCTGAGGCTGCCTGCTCCCACACTCCAGCTGTGAGAGCTCCTCCACCCATGCGCAGTCGACCCTGCCAGACGCATGATGACGTTCACAGACGCACGGAACCCTCCGTTGCCGTGCGTGAGCTACCACAACAACAGGAGGGTGGAGTTAGGCTGCTGTGTTTTGACGCGGTGCGTCAGCCTCCGCAACCCACAGTGGTCTCCGCTATCCTTCCACAGTCGGGAGTAGACGCTTTGCGCACCCACTCAGCTTTGGTTGTTGCCAGTTATCAGACTGACCAACAGTGGCATGACGTTGGGTCCAGTGCAGCCACGCATGCACCCGTGCTGCCGGACTCAGCCGTCCAGCCTACTCCGTTGCCTCTTCCTCCTCAACATTCAGACGATGGTATCTCTGATGATGACGAAGCTGCACATCTTGACGACCAACACTCGGACATCGAAGAACCCAAGACCACACCTCCCTCCTTAGACTTTAGGAAAGTGCTTGCGCTGTTCAAGGATTTATATCCGGATCAGTTTGTGTCTGCAGCACCACGCTCGCCTCCCTCTGAGTTCGCTTTAGGCATGCAGTCAGCAGCACCTGCCTTTACGAAGCTCGTACTCGCTCGCTCGTCCAAGAGAGCTTTAAGGGTACTGGGAGAGTGGTTGCAGTCCAAGAAGCAACTTGGGAAGACATCCTTCATGTTTCCCCCGGTCAAGCTTGCTTCCAGATCTAGCGTCTGGTATGCCACGGGAGAAGTTCTCGGCTTGGGAGTTCCTGCCTCTGCCCAGGGCGACTTCTCAAGTCTGGTAGACTCTCCCCGCAGGCTGGCTATGAGACGCTCCAAGATTTGCTGGACTCCTTCGGATATGGACCATCTTATGAAGGGAGTTTTCCGTGCATTCGAAGTCTTTAACTTCTTGGACTGGTGTTTGGGAGCGTTGAGCAGGAAGACCTCCCCTTCTGATAAGGAAACTTCCATGCTCATCATGTCCTGCATGGACAAAGCCATACGGGATGGTTCTAGTGAACTTGCGGCTTCTTTCGTGTCTGGGGTCCTCAAGAAGCGGGATCACCTTTGCTCCTTCTTGTCAGCTGGAGTCACCCCATGTCAAAAGTCGGAGCTTATGTTTGCTCCACTCTCGAAGTGTCTCTTCCCTGAAGAGTTGATCAAGGAGATTGCTGCCTCCTTGGTCCAGAAAGACACCCATGACCTGGTGGCGTCATCCGCACGCAAAGCCACCCCTTTGCCCTCCGTGCCTAGACCCAGGATGGACACTCCAGCTTCAAGGTTCATTCCGCCCTTTCGTGGCAGAGCCTCCAGCAGAGGAGGTGCTCGTGCCGGAAGTCAACGTGGGAGCCAGAAGAAGGGTTCCAAGTCCTCTAGAGGCAGAGTCTGACTGCCACCTTCTTCAGACAGCAGTGGGAGCCAGGCTCAAGAACTACTGGCAGGCCTGGGAGAACAGGGGCGCAGACGCACAGTCTGTGAAGTTACTCAAGGAGGGGTACAAGATTCAATTCTTGCGCAAGCCCCCTCTAGCAACAACTCCCATCGACCTCTCTCCCAGGTACAGAGAGGAGGACAAGAGACTAGCTTTACAGCAAGAGGTGTCTCTCTTACTACAAAAGGGAGCGGTAGTCATAGTCCGGGACCATCAATCCCCGGGCTTCTACAACCGCCTCTTCTTAGTGCCGAAGAAGACAGGAGGGTGGAGACCGGTGCTAGACGTCAGTGCTCTGAATGTCTTTGTCACAAAGCAGACGTTCACCATGGAGACGACAAAGTCGGTTCTAGCATCGGTCAGGAAGGAAGACTGGATGGTCTCGTTAGACCTAAAGGACGCTTACTTTCACGTCCCCATCCACCCAGTTTCCCAACCTTTTCTAAGGTTCGTTTTCGGGAAGGTTGTATACCAGTTCCAAGCCCTGTGCTTTGGCCTAAGCACGGCACCTCTAGTTTTTACCAAACTGATGAGGAATATTGCCAAATTCCTGCATTTAGCAAACATCAGAGCCTCCCTCTATTTGGACGACTGGCTTTTAAGAGCTGCGTCAAGTCGTCGCTGTCTGGAGAATCTACAGTGGACTCTAGATCTGACCAAGGAATTGGGTCTCCTGGTCAATATAGAAAAGTCCCAACTCGTCCCATCCCAAACTATAGTATACCTAGGAATGGAGATTCAGAGTCAAGCTTTTCGGGCTTTTCCGTCGGCCCCCAGAATCAGTCAAGCCCAAGAATGCATCCAGTCCATGCTGAAGAAGGACCGATGTTCAGTCAGACAGTGGATGAGTCTGATAGGGACGCTTTCATCACTGAACCAGTTCATCGCGTTAGGGAGACTCCACCTCCGCCCCCTTCAATTTCACTTAGCTGCTCACTGGAGAAAGGACAAGACGCTAGAAGCGGTCTTGGTTCCTATTTCCGAGAAGATGAAGTCGTCACTGACTTGGTGGAAGAACAACATTCTCCTCAGGGAGGGTCTGCCACTGGCTGTTCAGACCCCCGACCACCTTCTCTTCTCGGACGCATCGGACACGGGCTGGGGTGCGACATTGGACGGTCGGGAATGCTCGGGCACGTGGAATGCGGTTCAAAGCGAGTTGCACATCAACTGCAAGGAGCTACTGGCAGTTCATCTGGCCTTGAGAAGCTTCAAGTCCCTCCTTCTAGGCAAGGTGGTGGAGGTGAACTCCGACAACACCACAGCCTTGGCGTACATCTCCAAGCAAGGAGGGACTCATTCGATGACGTTGTACGAGATCGCAAGGGACCTCCTCACCTGGTCAAGAGATCGAAACATATCCCTAGTAACGAGGTTCATTCAAGGCGACATGAATGTCATGGCAGACCGCCTCAGCCGGAAGGGTCAAATCATCCCAACAGAGTGGACCCTTCACAAGAATGTATGCAACAGACTATGGGCATTGTGGGGCCAGCCCACCATAGATCTGTTCGCAACCTCGATGACCAAGAGGCTCCCAATTTATTGTTCACCGATTCCGGACCCAGCAGCAGTTCACATAGATGCCTTTCTTCTGGATTGGTCCCATCTAGACCTTTATGCGTTCCCCCCGTTCAAGATTGTCAACAGAGTACTGCAGAAGTTCGCCTCTCACGAAGGGACAAGGTTGACGTTGGTTGCTCCCCTCTGGCCCGCGAGAGAATGGTTCACCGAGGTACTGCAATGGCTAGTAGACGTTCCCAGAACACTTCCTCTAAGAGTGGACCTTCTGCGTCAGCCGCATGTAAAGAAGGTACACCCAAGCCTCCACGCTCTTCGTCTGACTGCCTTCAGACTATCGAAAGACTCTCGAGAGCTAGAGGCTTTTCGAAGGAGGCAGCCAGAGCGATTGCTAGAGCTAGGAGGACATCCATTCTCAAAGTCTACCAGTCGAAGTGGGAAGTCTTCCGAAGCTGGTGCAAGTCTAAATCAGTATCCTCAACCAGTACTTCTGTAACTCAGATAGCTGACTTCCTTTTATACCTAAGGAAAGAAAGATCCCTTTCAGCTCCCACGATCAAGGGTTACAGGAGCATGTTGGCAGCAGTCTTCCGTCACAGAGGTTTAGATCTTTCCAACAACAAAGATCTACAGGACCTCCTTAAGTCTTTTGAGACCTCGAAGGAGCGTCGGTTGGCCACACCAGGTTGGAACTTAGACGTGGTACTAAGGTTCCTTATGTCAGCAAGGTTCGAACCACTTCAATCAGCCTCTTTAAAAGATCTCACTTTGAAAACTCTTTTCCTCGTCTGCTTAGCAACAGCTAAAAGAGTCAGTGAGATACACGCCTTCAGCAGGAACATTGGATTTACATCTGAAACGGCTACATGTTCCTTACAGCTTGGTTTTTTAGCCAAAAACGAACTTCCTTCTCGTCCTTGGCCCAAATCGTTCGATATTCCAAGCCTTGCTAATTTGGTTGGAAATGAACAAGAAAGAGTACTATGCCCGGTAAGAGCTCTTAAGTACTATTTGAAACGGACTAAGCCATTACGTGGACAATCAGAAGCTTTATGGTGCGCCATTAAGAAACCTTCTTTACCAATGTCGAAGAATGCAGTTTCTTATTATATCAGACTTTTAATTCGAGAAGCTCATTCCCATCTGAATGAGGAGGACCATGCTTTGCTGAAGGTAAGGACACATGAAGTTAGAGCTGTCGCAACTTCAGTGGCCTTCAAACAAAACAGATCTCTGCAGAGTGTAATGGATGCAACCTATTGGAGAAGCAAGTCAGTGTTCGCATCATTTTACCTTAAAGATGTCCAGTCTCTTTACGAGAACTGCTACACCCTGGGACCATTCGTAGCAGCGAGTGCAGTAGTGGGTGAGGGCTCAACCACTACATTCCCCTAATCCCATAACCTTTTTAATCTTTCTCTTGAAATGCTTTTTATTGTTGTTTTTGGGTTGTCCGGAAGGCTAAGAAGCCTTTCGCATCCTGGTTGATTTGGCGGGTGGTCAAATTCTTTCTTGAGAAGCGCCTAGATTAGAGGTTTTGATGAGGTCCTTTAGTATGGGTTGCAACCCTTCATACTTCAGCTCCTAGGAGTCGCTCAGCATCCTGTGAGGATCGCGAGGCTCAGTAAGGAAGACGTACTTAAAAAGGCAGAGTAATTGTTCAAGTCGACTTCCTTACCAGGTACTTATTAATTTTATGTTTGTTATTTTTTGAATAACTGCTAAAATGAAATACGGAATACTTAGCTCTTAATGTTAACATATATGCTGGTCTCTACCCACCCCCCTGGGTGTGAATCAGCTATATGATCACCGGGTAAGTTTAATATTGAAAAATGTTATTTTCATTAGTAAAATTAATTTTTGAATATACTTACCCGGTGATCATAAATTAAAGGACCCACCCTTCCTCCCCAATAGAGACCCAGTGGACCGAGGAGAAAATTGGTTCTGTGTTGACATCGAGTACTTGAGTACCTGCTCGACAGATGGCGCTGTTGATGTACACCCCCACCTGTATAGCGATCGCTGGCGTATTCCGCCCGTTGGTTTTTCTGTCGGGCAGCAGAGCTGACAGCTATATGATCACCGGGTAAGTATATTCAAAAATTTATTTTACTAATGAAAATAACATTTTTTTAACAATTTTCTCTTTTCAAAAGCTATTGTGTGTGCCTGTTGCCGAAGGTGGGCCTGCCTAGGAGTGTCGAGTAAATGCTGTATGGCATTTTCATGAGCAGGAGAGAGGTAGATTCTCATACTTTGTGCCCTTCATACAGGGGGCATGTATTCAGGTTAGATTCCCCATGTGGGGAATGTAGGAAGTGGTCACCCTCCCAGTGACAGGTGTATGGTATGAGGCGAAAGAAGGCAAAAGCGATTCTTTCCCATCGGGCTCGTCCTCGACATCAAAGAAAGTGAATAAACTTGATCTTTTGACCACCAGTACTGTCCCTTCACCATCAGCTTCTTCTGGATTCAAGACAGGGAAGAGTGTGGGGTATTAACTCTTGGTTAAGTCTAGGAGCGGAGAGACTTGCTTGTTTCCTCTAGCGAAACAGGTGAGCATCTCTCTGAGAAGGAGCCCGCTAATGATAGTCAGGGCTCCATCTTCGCAGGTTCTTCGCTGTTTTGATTATTCCTGGTTCACAGATATGTATAACGTTTAAATATAGTTACGCTAACTCTTGGTTAGCACTGGTGTGCACAGCCCGACATTTTGAAATCGCCCACGCTTCATTGCACCCAGCCTTCACACCGTTTCCCTCCCTGCACAACACAGTAATGAAAAACAAACAAATATGCATGACAACCTCGTAACTAACACATGTAAACTATTCAATGATAAACCATTTGCATAGAAATTATAACAATAAAAATGATGAAAAGAGGATTATACATATGTTATGTTTAAGTGATATTTTATGTGTAATATAAGCTGCTCTCTCTCTCTCTCTCTCTCTCTCTCTCTCTCTCTCTCTCTCTCTCTCTCTCTCTCTCTCTCTCTCTCTCTCTCTCTCTCTCTCTCTCTCTCTCAAATATTAATGTGAAATAATATGCATTGGACCTGATGTTGTTGAGTTTCATTTATGAGCTCCATTCTTTATATGTAAAGAAGTATCTCGCTCATCCTTCCTTAACGAGGGGCCCGGTTGTGGAATTTTTGCCAACTCACTGATCACCATACAGGTATGTCTTTCCAATCTGATATCCCCTACGGGGGAAGGGTTTGATCGAGCACATGCACTCATGTACAGGCCAGGCACTATTAGTCCTTCATCCCTGTGAAAGACAGGTAGGAGGTTGTTTGGGTCAGTGCTTAGCTCCAGTACAGAATAATTGGTGGTCACTTCTAGGGAAGAAAATGAACCTTCAAGTTCAGTTCTAAGGCGACTTCCATTCCACCAAGCAGTGTGTCTCCCTAAATAAGAGACCAGGATTTGTATGCTTTGTAGCAACAAATCAGATATTTTTAAAGTACTCTGTAGTTTATATTTTTCCCAGCTACACAGACTTGAGTCCTTTAATCTAACTTCCCTCTTTAACCACCTCTCTCTGTCCTGGGTCGAAAGATCAAAAGTGAAGCTCTCTGGCTAGGAAAGGGGATGGGGCTCCTATCCCCACACCCTTCACCAGATGGATAAATGCTTGTTATCCCAGTTTTAACGACTGTCTCCAGCTCGCGGTGAATCATTCTCCCTAATGAAAGGACTTCGGTTTTATAGTTAGGAAAAATACAAATGGCTTTAAGAATTTGTGATATTGTATTTATTACTGCTAGAGGGACCACTTTACTCTTAAGTGTTAACCTTTTTTGTGTTCAATAATATACTGTACATGATTATTGCTGTACTATACCTCAGTATACTGTATGCTTAAATTTTGAAAAATTATCTTTTCAAGTCATTAAATTCATAACGTAAAGCTATTTCTAAACTGTGCCATTCATAGTCTCTTTTGTGATTTTATTTATTTTATGAATTTCAGGTTCCAGCCTTCCTATTGTTCACATACGGGTTGTATATGAACAGGGATGCAAGGTATATTCGTGTGATTTTTGTTTCAAGACATTCCCTTCAGAAAAAGCTCTCTCCTGCCACATTTGCATAGAGCACAATTCTGTTGACATTCAAGATGTGTTTGTATGCTCAGTTTGTAACTGCTGCCTCTTGAGCCAGTCTGACTTATTGGAACATGCAGCTATACGCCATCAGGTAGTGTATCATAAATTTTACTGTTTCAAATTTACGTTTTAAGACTGCTTATAAGTTTTCATGTGGTTTCTTTAGCATAAAAATGTTTTATTCTTGAGTGGTTGCCATCATTGTAGAAGCCCCTCCCCCTCCTTTTATACTGTGGAGTCTAAGAGAAGAACTGGAATGGACATGATTAATCTGTTAGTGAGTCTACATATGAAAGTAGATGAACGCATTTAAAGTAGAGAAGAAAACTGGTAGAGGAAGTACCAGGATGGACTATTTAACAAGTTCAAGGAATAGGTAGACCAAGGGAGACATGGCTAAGAATCTTGAGAGGGGAAGTATGAAGGGAATATTAAGGTAAAAGGAGGACACGGGCAGATGACATACATATATAGTGAGAATTCATCAAAGCCCCTTTCATTTTTGAGGTCCTGCAGTAGTTGGATAATGATTGATTGTTGAAGACTTTATAAGATTCTGATGATATGTTTTTATGTAATCCAAATCTTTCTCCAAGTGGATTTTTAAAAAGAAAAATTGTATTTAATTTGATTTTTTATGCTACAGTAACTGTAGTTGATGAAATTACAGTATTTGGAATAGGGCAGTAATTTTGTTAGAATGCTGAAAGGCCATAATAATATTTGTTCATATAATTGTATATGCTCAATAAGAAAAAGTCCTTCATCAAAATCACTTTGCATGTAATTGCTCTGAATAGTCCCCAAAGCTTTTATCCTTGCTTAAAGAGAAAATTTTAGTCACCTATAGTCCATTTCTTTAGGCGAGTCATATTTGCACCGACTCACAACGGTGCCCTTTTAGCTCGGAAAAGTTTCCTGGTCACTGATTGGTTAGAATTATCTTGTCCAACCAATCAGCGATCAGGAAACTTTTCCGAGCTAAAAGGGCACCACTGCGAGTCGGTGCAAATATGACTCGCTAAAAGAAATGGACTATAGTATTGCACATATGCTGGTGTCGATTCCCGGTATCTCTAGCATTAGCCAGATCTATTGCCTTTGTGTCTGTGGATATGTTCTTTGTATACCACGTTTTATCCTTAGATATATTTCCTTTGCAATATTTACTCTTATATTTTAGATAGCCTTAATTCTTTGTTCTTTGCCTTTTTTTTTGTGTTCATCACTTCTGTGATAAGAGAAGTAAACTGTTGGAGGACTGATTCATTAGTTACTTGGTTGGTCATGAGGGCAGTGGGGTTTAGTTATGAAAAACTAAAGTAGTTTGCTAAGAATTTATGATATTAGAGCACAGCCATTTTTGTTGGTTTGGAAGAATAAAAGTTGAGTTTTGTGTTGCAATTGTAATTTTTGCTTTTCATATCTTATTTTGGTAGTAAGTTATTTACTTAGATGTAAGTTCTTGCAGAGTGCCATATGCAACAAAAGATTACTAGCCTACCGCTCATTAACTTCATAATGTTGCCATTATTTTATAAGCAAAAAATAAAGAAAGAAGTAACATTACTTATTAAAACTAAGAATATATAAAAAAGAACTTTAGTTAAGGAATATGAGCAGCAAAATAAACTTAGCAGAGAAGGGACTAGCAGAAATTTGATATGACTGACTAGTGAAGTATGTTTGTTGAGTGTTAATGTACCAAGGCTCAGAGTTAATGTTAGTATCACTTGAGAACCAAAATTTTACACAATCTAAACAAAGGGAGAGTTTGTCAATCTCTTTAATATATCATTTAGTACTAGGGAATAAGATGGTGGCCATCAACTCCCCTCCCCAAGGCAATGACTGCAATTGGGAAATAACAAAGAAAAGGAATTGTTATTTGCTTGATAAATTAGATTAGGTTTAGATGATGAAATACAATAGATAAAAGAATGGCTAAGCCTAGAAATACTGTACAGACCTTGTTGTCACCCCCAGGCCTAGTACAATAGATGAAAGATACTTACGTGACTCTCTCCTGGGTGATAAAACAAAATGTATTAAGGGTATTTGAGGGTGAGTTGAGATATAACTCTCCAGGTCCAGTTTTTTTTAAATTTTTATTGCCATAAGTAGTAAATGATTAGAAAGGATTTTAACATATATTGAACAATATATATTTTGTAATCACATACTGTACACTTGTTACAGACTTATGCTTATTAGTTTGTTTTAGACAAAGCAGTCACAAAAGATGGAAAGGAAAATTGAAATTAAGTACTATTACATTACTTGGTACAAGGGGACAATATATACACAAATACATTCGATGTCCGTACCCTTCTAAGTGTTGGCTATAACTTTTCTGTAACAAACCCCGCTCTTCTATCACAGAAATTTATTTTATATGGCACAACTGGAAAGTGTTGAGTGAGGGCTAGGTGTTCCCTTCCTGGTTCCCACATTGACTTTCTTCTTGGTGTGGCATCAGATGAATAGCTGACACGGTCAGGGACCTTGTAATGCTAAGTCATCAGTCTTTATTTATGCCCCGCCAGTCTGCGAACACTAGAAAGACAATTCTTGCTTATCAGAAAATTGCACCTAATTACAAGAGTAACCCGTACATCTTGTTGCATGAGAAGTTATTTTTTCATGCTCTCATAACCTCTTATAATCAAAATATGTCTTGTATTTTCAGTTGCAGCTACCTGAAGAACTTGACACAAGTTACATGTTATGTGAATACTGTGGTGCCAAGGTCTCTAACCATGAAAGTTTGTGGAACCACTTTGAAGAAGACCACGCAGGGTACTCCTTTAAGAAAGGATATAAGTCATTCAATATCACTGAACTAACTTTGACTGAAATTTCAAATATTGGCATGGGTGATAAGAATTGCAGAACTCTTTTCAATGTGATAGAACTTCCTTTAAAAGACAAAAAAGAATCAAAATGTGAGGAAAGAGAGGGTTTGGTAAAAGAAATGGATAATAGAGAAGAATATTGTGAGGTAATAAGGACCAGTGAAAGTGAAGCAGTAAATTTAAGAAAAGAAAAAGAACATCCAAAGTGTTCAAAAGATAAAGTGCCCCTTGATAAGGGTTTTAAAGCTGAGGTGAACATGAAAGATGTTTTGTTTGAGATTGATTCCAAAAAACAAGAACTTTTAAACAAAATTTACTCATGCTTAGAGAGTAATGAATATGAAAATTCTGATTTAGATATAACTGTACATTGTGAACCAGATGAACTAGAATTTCCATCGGTGAAAGGGGAACTTGTTTTAACTGTGGAAAGTGAGGAAAAGCTTATTTGGAGTAAGGATGTTGTCTCTAAAGTCCTATCGTCTTCAGGCATTCTAGGGAAGTCATCCACGAATGATAATATTTGCAATTTAGGTCCATCACATGTCAATATGATAGAAGCAGAAGTTGTGACACAGCCTATTAATGGAAATAAAGAGAGAAGTGATTATAATCACTCATTTCAAGTTGAATCCAACAGCTCTACGGAAACTCAAGTTCTCGTTGGGTGTGATGATGAAGTGGAAAAGTATATTGCAGAGGATAAAGGTAATAAATGGGTTTTGACAAAGGAAAAATATGTTTTTGAGGAGGTGCTATGTGGTCTCCAAGGGCTTTTATGTGAAAGACTAGAATAGGAAATCCAATGCGACATAAATACCAAAGAAATATTTACTCCCCTGCTCTAGGGCCAGTGTATCAACATGCAAAGCACAGAATCAGTGTGTATAAGGAAGACCCTTGAGTTCAGGCACATTACAACACTACACAGCACCTCAGTTGCTGAAATTCGTCTGCTATGAGTGACGTTATTACTACGTCAGTTGCCTCATAGAAAGGAATCATCATCCCTGTTAACTGCCAAGGTACAAGTGCATCAACTAGCATCCAACTGCCATCCAGGAATTCCCAAGTAAAAAACAATTGCCCCACTCCCTTGCTTGAGGCTAGAGAGGAGGGATTGTCCAGGAAGCCACACAGCAATTCCCTAAAAATAGGTTTTTCCTTTGCCAAGACATTTTTGGGGGTTAAAAGTGTTGTGTGGTCTCCAAGGATTAGTACCAGAGCAATATAAGTAGACGCTGTCACCCTCAAGGCCAATCATCAATGACCTAGCAGGACATACAACACAACAACACATGCAACTGTTTCCATGGGTAAGAAAATCTAACAAGTCTGACATTTACCTTGTAAGGGCTGACTGAAGAATACTGGATGCATTCTACTTATCCTGAAGGACCTGGCTGACTTGGTCCTTCTCTCCGGACTACCCTTGTAGGGGTCTCGAATGCGCCAAGTATCATGCAAGAATGCTTGGATTTGTTTCAGACAATGTTTAATAAACACGCTATGCCCAGTCCAACCCATAAAGCTCTGGATGTCCTGAAATTGCATATTAGCAAAAAATGATAGTGAAGAACCATTTTTCAATATTAAACTTAGCCGGTGATTATATAAGCTGCAGCTCTGCTGCCCGACAGAAAAACTCTACGCTCAAAATCCGCCAGCGATCGCTATGCAGGTAGGGGGTGTACTTCAACAGCGCCATCTGTCGTGCAGGTACTCAGTACTCAATGTAAACACAGAACTCAATTTTCTCTCTGTCGTGCCACCGGCAAGACCTACTAAATTCGGTGTTGCTTACTGGATTGGTTTTCACATATTTTGGTGAAGTACACATTTCTAGTTTTGAGCTTTCGCTTTGCAGACGTTATCTTCAATACATCCTTGCATTCTTTTGTTGAGATCGGATTATTTGTTGACGACTTGGATAGTTTTTTGAATTCCCCTTTGACTAATTCAAAATGGCTGACCCTTCTCAAGTCCCTAAATTCAGAAAGTATAATGCTAGGGACTTTTCAAGGCGTCTTCCGAAGGCCTCTATCGATCCTCACACCGTTTGTTCCAATTGTCGGGATAAAACCTGTCAATTGGAAGATCGATGTGAGGAATGCGTTGGGCTTTCGGAATTCGATTTTCTCGAATTCCAGAAATATACACGTAGGCTAGAGAGAGATAGAGTCAGGAGGAGTTCATCTCGCTCCATTGAATTTTCCTCTCCTCATGCCCCACAACCTATTCCTTCCCCTGTAGTGGTTGCTCCTGATCCCCCTTCTAGCACTCAACAACCTTCGATGGCAGATATGATGCGTGCCATTCGGGCTCTGGGTGAGAGAGTCGAGTCCTTGGCTAGTGACCGTAACCAGCTCATGGCAGACGTCAAGGAGCTGAAGTGCAAGAGTGCAGTGGGTAGTGATAAAGTGAGTGGTAGTGTTGTGGATAGTGTTGTGGATAGTGTTGCGCTTGAGGGTTCGTCTGTTCGTGCCTGTCGTCCTCCCAGTCCGGGACCTCTTGCAAGCTCCCAAGCCCAGGGGAGAAGCAATGTCGTACGACCAAAGGGTTCGAGAGGCTTTAATCAGCGAACAGACGTTCCCTCCGTGGTTTCGGGCGTATCTACCCAAGATCGCCCCACCCACACGAAGACGAGAGAGCCCATTTATTCCTCGTCTGCGGAAGAGGTTTCTCATAAGAAACCATGGACCAAGGTCTCGCGGCCTCTTAAGCGCAAGTCGGTCCCTTCCGCGCAAGTCCAACGGCCCAGTTGTAGCCACTGGGTCAGTTCGGACTCGCTGCAGTCTTCCGATGACTGCACACCTCCTAAGAGAGGCAAAGCGGTACCGCATCAGGCAGTAACACCGTCTGTTGCCGCACCTGCTCCTGTAGACCCTAAGTGGTCTTTGCTGCAGACCATGCAGTCACAGTTAACGTCATTGATGCAGGACTTTCGTGCGGAGAAGGTTGACGCTGCACCAACCTCTAGCCTACAACCAACCACGGTTGTGCGTCCGGTGGACGCTGAGGCTACCTTCTCCCGCACTCCAGCTGTGAGAGTCCCGCCACCCATGCGTTCCAGTGTACCCTGCCAGCCGCATGTTGACGTTCAGCGACGCACGGAACCTTCCGTTGACGTTCGCGAGGTACAACAACAACCTAAGTTGTTTTGTTTTGACGCGGTGCGTCAACCTCCGCAACCCAGTGTGGTTACCACTACTCACCCACAGCAGACTAGACAGTCTGGAGTAGACGCTATGCGTCCCCGCGCTGCTATGGTTGTTGCCAGTTCACAGACTGGGCAACAGTTCCATGACGTTGCGTCCGGTTCAGTCACGCGTGCACCCGTGCTGCCGGACTCAGCTGACCAGCCGATTCCTACTCCTTTGCCGCTTCCTCCTCAGTTTTCAGATGATGGACTCTCTGAGGATGACGACGCTGCACACATTGACGACCCGCATACGGACATCGACGAACCCAAGACCACGCAACCCTCCTTGGACTTTAGAAAAGTTCTGGCTTTGTTCAAGGAGATGTTTCCTGATCAGTTTGTGCCTGCGGCTCCACGCTCTCCTCCGTCAGAGTTCGCTTTAGGCACGCAGTCATCAGCGCCTGCCTTCACGAAACTCGTCCTCGCCCGCTCGTCCAAGAGAGCTTTACGAGTTTTAGGAGATTGGATGCAGTCCAAAAAGAACCTTGGGAAGACAGCATTTACGTTTCCCCCTGCGAGACTCTCTTCCAGATCGAGCGTCTGGTATGCCACGGGAGAAGTTCTCGGCTTGGGAGTTCCTGCCTCTGCCCAGGGCGACTTCTCAAGTCTAGTAGACTCTCCCCGCAGGCTAGCCATGAGACGCTCTAAGATTTGTTGGTCTCCTTCAGACTTAGACCATCTGTTGAAAGGAGTGTTTAGAGCCTTCGAGGTCTTTAACTTTTTGGACTGGTGTCTGGGAGCTTTGAGCAGGAAGATCTCCCCTTCTGACAAGGAAGCTTCCTTGCTCATTATGTCCTGCATGGACAAGGCCATACGTGACGGATCCAGTGAGCTTGCGGCTTCGTTCGTATCCGGGGTCCTCAAGTAACGGGAAAACCTTTGCTCTTTCCTGTCAGCTGGAGTTACACCGTGTCAGAGATCGGAACTTCTGTTTGCTCCTCTGTCAAAGTGCCTTTTCCCAGAGGACTTGATAAAGGAGATTGCTGCCTCCTTGATTCAGAAAGACACCCATGACCTGGTTGCGTCCTCTGCCCGCAAAGCCACCCCTTTGCCTACCTTGTCTAGACCCAGGATGGACACTCCAGTGTCCAGATTCATTCCGCCCTTTCGTGGCAGAGCCTCCAGCAGAGGAGGTGCTCGTGCCGAAGGGAGACGTGGGAAGAAGAAAGGTACCAAGTCCTTTAAAGGCAGAGTCTGACTGCCACCTTCTTCAGACAGCAGTGGGAGCCAGACTCAAGAACTTCTGGCAGACCTGGGAGAAAAAGGGCGCAGATGCACAATCTGTGAAGTTGCTCAGAGAAGGGTACAAGATCCCGTTTGTACGCAAACCCCCTCTAGCAACATCTCCCATCGATCTATCTCCCAGGTACAGAGAGGAAGACAAGAGACTAGCTTTGAAGCAGGAGGTGTCTCTCTTACTAGAAAAGGGAGCGGTAGTCAAAGTCCGGGACCATCAATCCCCGGGCTTCTACAACCGTCTCTTCTTAGTGGTAAAGAAGACAGGAGGGTCTCCACCCTCCACCCTCCTGTGTGACGTTAACTGTCAGTGCGCTGAATGTCTTTGTCACAAAGCAGACGTTCGCCATGGAGACCACAAAGTCCGTTCTAGCAGCGGTCAGGCAGGAAGACTGGATGGTCTCTTTAGACCTAAGGGACGCTTACTTTCACGTCCCCATTCACCCAGAATCCCAACCTTTGCTGAGATTCGTTTACGAAAAGGTTGTCTACCAATTTCAAGCCCTGTGCTTTGGCCTAAGCACAGCTCCTCTTGTATTTACGAGGCTGATGAGGAATATTGCCAAATTCCTGCATTTAGCGGATATCAGAGCCTCCCCCTATTTGGACGACTGGCTTCTAAGAGCTTCTTCCAGTCGTCGCTGTCTGGAGAATCTAAAGTGGACTCTAGATCTGACCAAGGAATTGGGTCTCCTGGTCAATATGGAAAAGTCCCAACTGGTCCCATCCCAAACTATAGTGTACTTAGGGATGGAGATTCACAGTCAAGCTTTTCGGGCTTTTCCGTCGGCCCCCAGAACAAGTCAAGCCCAAGGATGCATCCAGAACATGCTATGAACGATGTTCAGTCAGACAGTGGATGAGTCTGATAGGGACGCTTTCATCCCTGGAACAGTTCATTTCGTTAGGGAGACTACACCTCCGTCCCCTTCAATTTCACCTAGCTGTTTACTGGAAAAAGGACAAGACGCTAGAAGCGGTCTCGATCCCCATTTCCGAGAAGATGAAGTCATCACTGACTTGGTGGAAGGACAACATCAACCTCAGAGAGGGTCTGCCCCTGGCTGTTCAGACCCCCAACCACGTTCTCTTCTCGGACGCATCGGACACGGGCTGGGGTGCGACATTAGACGGTCGGGAATGCTCGGGAACTTGGAACTCGAATCAAAGAACGTTACATATCAACTGCAAGGAGCTACTGGCAGTTCATCTGGCCTTGAAAAGCTTCAAGTCCCTCCTTCAAGGCAAGGTGGTGGAGGTGAACTCAGACAACACCACGGCCTTGGCGTACATCTCCAAGCAAGGAGGGACCCATTCTATGACGTTGTACGAGATCGCAAGGGACCTCCTCACCTGGTCAAGAGATCTAAACCTTTCTCTAGTAACGAGGTTCATTCAAGGCAACATGAATGTCATGGCGGATTGCCTCAGTCGGAAGGGTCAAATCATTCCAACAGAATGGACCCTACACAAGGATGTGTGCAAGAGACTATGGGCCACATGGGGCCAACCTACCATAGATCTCTTTGCAACCTCGATGACCAAGAGGCTCCCAATATATTGCTCACCAATCCCGGACCCAGCAGCAGTTCATATAGATGCCTTTCTACTGGATTGGTCCCATCTAGACCTTTATGCATTCCCCCCGTTCAAGATTGTCAACAAGGTACTGCAGAAGTTCGCCTCTCACGAAGGGACAAGGTTGACGTTAGTTGCTCCCCTCTGGCCCGCGAGAGAATGGTTCACCGAGGTACTTCAATGGCTGGTGGACGTTCCCAGAACTCTTCCTCTAAGAGTGGACCTTCTACGTCAGCCACACGTAAAGAAGGTACACCCAAGCCTCCACGCTCTTCGTCTGACTGCCTTCAGACTATCGAAAGACTCACTAGAGCTAGAGGCTTTTCGAAGGAGGCAGCCAGGGCGATTGCTAGAGCAAGGAGGACATCCACTCTTAGAGTCTACCAGTCGAAGTGGGAAGTCTTCCGAAACTGGTGCAAGTCGGTATCAGTATCCTCGACCAGTACCTCTGTAACCCAAATAGCTGACTTCAAATTATACCTGAGGAAGGAAAGATCTCTTTCAGCTCCCACTATCAAAGGTTACAGAAGCATGTTGGCATCAGTCTTCCGTCACAGAGGCTTAGATCTTTCTAACAACAAAGATCTACAGGACCTCCCTAAGTCTTTTGAGACCTCGAAGGAGCGTCGTTTGGCTACACCGGGTTGGAATTTAGACGTGGTACTAAGATTCCTTATGTCAGAAAGGTTCGAGCCACTACAATCAGCCTCCTTTAAAGATCTCACTTTAAAGACTCTTTTCCTCGTTTGCTTAGCAACAGCTAAAAGAGTCAGTGAGATTCACGCCTTCAGCAGGAACATCGGATTTTCATCTGAAACGGCTACATGTTCTTTACAGCTTGGTTTTCTAGCCAAAAACGAGCTACCTTCTCGTCCTTGGCCGAAATCGTTCGATATTCCAAGCCTTTCAAATTTGGTTGGAAATGAACTAGAAAGAGTCTTATGCCCTGTTAGAGCTCTTAAGTTCTATTTAAGACGAACTAAACCTTTACGAGGACAGTCAGAAGCTTTATGGTGTTCTATTAAGAAACCTTCTTTGCCTATGCCAAAGAATGCAGTTTCCTATTATATCAGACTGTTGATACGAGAAGCTCATTCCCATCTGAATGAGGAAGACCATGCTTTGCTGAAGGTAAAGACACATGAAGTTAGAGCTGTCGCAACTTCAGTGGCCTTTAAACAAAATAGATCTCTGCAGAGTATAATGGACGCAACCTATTGGAGAAGCAAGTCAGTGTTCGCGTCTTTTTATCTTAAAGATGTCCAGTCTCTTTACGAGAACTGCTACACCCTGGGACCATTCGTAGCAGCGAGTGCAGTAGTGGGTGAGGGCTCAACCACTACATTCCCCTAATTCCATAACCTTTTTTTAATCTTTCTCTTGAAATGTTTTTTATTGTTGTTTTTGGGTTGTCCGGAAGGCTAAGAAGCCTTTCGCATCCTGGTTGATTTGGCGGGTGGTCAAATTCTTTTCTTGAGAAGCGCCTAGATTAGAGGTTTTGATGAGGTCCTGTAGTATGGGTTGCAACCCTTGATACTTCAGCTCCTAGGAGTCGCTCAGCATCCTAAGAGGATCGCGAGGCTCAGTAAGGAAGACGTACTTAAAAAAGGCAGAGTAATTGTTCAAGTCGACTTCCTTACCAGGTACTTATTTATTTTATGTTTGTTATTTTGAATAACTGCTAAAATGAAATACAAAATCCTTAGCTCATAATAATGTAAACAATTAATGCTGGTCTCTACCCACCCCCCTGGGTGTGAATCAGCTTATATAATCACCGGCTAAGTTTAATATTGAAAATGTTATTTTTATAATAAAATAAATTTTTGAATATACTTACCCGGTGATTATATATTAAAGGACCCTCCCTCCCTCCCCAATAGAGACCCAGTGGACCGAGGAGAAAATTGAGTTCTGTGTTTACATTGAGTACTGAGTACCTGCACGACAGATGGCGCTGTTGAAGTACACCCCCTACCTGCATAGCGATCGCTGGCGGATTTTGAGCGTAGAGTTTTTCTGTCGGGCAGCAGAGCTGCAGCTTATATAATCACCGGGTAAGTATATTAAAAAATTTATTTTATTATAAAAATAACATTTTTCTCACATGATGGGTTTTAGGGATGGCCTTTTTAATTAGGGAGGTTATCAAAATGCCGATACCAGTATGGATTCATGAGGGGAAGAGGGACTGAATGTTACCTTTATAGTAAGGCAGCTAGAGGGAGACCAGAAGCTCTTCGGTGCTTTTGTAAACCTAGAGAAGGCTTATGATTGAATCCCAAGAGAAATTGTTTTGGTGCAAGAGGAAGAAGAAAGTCCAAGTGTGTTTAGTTAGAAAGGTTGAGATGATATACAAAAGAACAAAGACAAAATTAATAATAGTAGTTGGTGAAACTGAAACCTTTGAAGTTAGTATTGAATTATACCAGAGGTCAGTATTGTCTGTTTTTATTTGTGGTGGTCATGGGTGTGTTAAGTGAAGAGATCAGAAATGAAGAATTGTGGGAGTTGCTACATGCAGATAATTGGGTGATTACTGATAAAAATAGGAAGAATTACAGAGAATGGTTGTAGAATGGCTGGAGTTTTCAGAGGGGGGTGGCTTGAGGGCAAATGGGGATAAGACTTAGCTTATGGTGAGGAGTAAGAAAGGTAGGGAGAAGATAGCCATATATGAAAGTAGAGGCTTAGTTATAAAACAGGTAGAACAGTTTAGATACTTGAGATCTACTAAAAGTCAGGAGGGAGAATATGAGGCTGATGTTGAGAATAGGTTCAAAGCAGCCTTGGGGAAGTGGAGGGAGGTAGTGGGAGTGGTATATGATAATAAAAGGCCAATCAGTATGCTGAAGTCTGCCCTTGAATTTTAGAAACCTGCACTTTTGTATGATTCCTTTTTCTAGCATCTTGCTTATATAGGAGTCTTTTTCCTGGATCCTGGTCTTATGAAAGAGGTTTTAATATCCACGATTATGCTCTACGCCTACTGAGGAAAGTTTCAACGCTCTCAAAAATAATGAAGACAAAGCCCCTGTATTGACAAGATCCTCTGCCTCTGTGTGATTTGCCAGCTCCGATTCCCTTGGAATGTCTCTAATGCCCTCACATTACTACATAGCTTTGCTACTCCAGTTCCTCTCAAGGAAATTTAGATGTTGGTTAATGCTTGGGATGAGAAAATGGTCTGGTCCCTTTGCGAGTTGCTTTTGAGCCCACTGCTGTTTCTTTTAGGCTGCAGCGTTGTGAAAGAAAGCCTTTTACATTTATAGGAAGGGCTAAAAACCTTTCCTCCATTTCTCCAGAAATAAAGTGACCATTGCCTCTGCATTGGCTTTGGCTTTGTCCACTAGGGGTTTGAGGAAGAGAGATTTGCATAGCTGATCACTATTCAGAAATTCCTATTGCCTCTACCTTCCCCAGATGAAATGCTACCAGCATGGGGTGCCTCACTTCGAACTGCTTTAACAGTTCTGCAGAGCCTCATAGACTGGTATACCCAGTAGCTTTACCACTGCAGAGGTGGTCATCTGCCATCCCCCTATAGCTCCCTTTTCCAAGGAAGCCCCAGCAGACACTTGAGTTAACTTAGTTCTGCCGGGCACTGAATTCTGCAGTCCTAAGGTGATCTGGAACTAAAGGTAAATGGTTGCCCAATTGATTGGTACCTACCTGAGTGTTCCATTTTTTAGGAAGAAAGACCACAAAATCCTTTTAGTTCCATGAAACTATCAAACTCTTAGATGTATCCCAAAAAGTAACTACAGTGAACCCTCGTTTATCACGGTAGATAGGTTCCAGACCCGGCCGCGATAGGTGAAAATCCGCGAAGTAGTGACACCATATTTACCTATTTATTTAACATGTATATTCAGACTTTTAAAACCTTCCCTTGTACGTAGTACTGTTAACAAACTACCCTTTAATGTACAGAACACTTAATGCATGTACTACAGTACCCTAAACTAAAAGAGGCACAAATATTAAAGGCGATTTTATATCATGCGTTTCCTAAACGCAAAAAAGAACGATAAAAAATGGCAACCAATGTTTTGTTTACGTTTCTCTGATCATAATGAAAAAACAAACGCATTTACTGTACACATCTGTGTATAGGTTAGTTTTTGCATCGATTATATTGATTATTCAGTACAGTATGTTGATTTTGTTATTACCAATATGTATATATATATGGGTTATGAAAAAAATCCGCAAAGTGGTGAATCCGCGATGGTCGAACCGCGAAGTAGCGAGGGTTCACTGTACACTCTTTGGGTCAGGTAACATCTCCTTTTAGTAGCACTACCCTCATTGTTATGGATGTCAGTTTTACCATTTTGGTTTAAGAGAGTTTCTAGGCCAGGCACTGTCATACCAACCACAGTATCCAGCATACTGTGATTTACAAGAAACCCCCCATCATCTGATACTGCCTTGGCTCAAGTATTCAAAGCAGACTCATACAGCATCAGAACAACCTCCTTTGGCGTTAGCTTGGGACATGACTAAAAGGTGGATCTTTGAACTGCCATCGTGATTCTGGAAATGGCAAAAATTTCTGAGATTCAATGTCATTGAAGGGCAAGTTTGTATACTAATGCTGAAATATATTTGACTTGGGCCAAAAGGTGCATCCATCATGGGATCACCAAAGGATTCCTACTAAATCCCCCTCCTCAACATCCATGGTAGAAGCCCCCTCTGTTGCTTCCCCTCCACTACCAAACTCCTCCCCCCCTCCCACTACTGAGCCTTCAATACTTGGAACGGAAGGAAGAACCCGCACAGGAGCCTTCCTAGGAAACTAGTAACCTGAAAGTCCAGCCTCAGTTGAGTCCATAGGAACAAAAGGAAAAATCTACCCTGGTGCCACCCTAGGAAGCTGGTAACCCGAAGCCCAGCCACAGCTGAATCTGCTTGCTGAAGTAGAGAGGAAGCACACGGCAAGCCAAAACTACCTGAAAGGGCATCACCTTAAGTGTGCTGATCGTATAGTGAGCGGATCGAAGCATTTACTGTTCTGGCTACAACCAAGGCATCCACGAGTCGCAAGCGTACTAAATTCAGGCGGATTGTTAACCTGCTTGGCTGAATCCAGAATTGGATCCAACCTAGAAAGCAAAGTAATCATCAAGATGTCTCCTGAGGGATATTTCTGCCAAAGCTGCCTCTGAAGAACCCTGAAGTAAGGCAGCTTCTTCCTTTGCGTTGTCCATTTCATCCCCAGATACAAAGTCTGTAACTTGCAAAGTGGCCTGATCCACTATGATCCCATTTTCACAACCCATAACTGCTGAAATTGGAATATCATGGCTAATAAGATCCCTGCTGAACCCCACAATCTTGGCAAACTCTATCATCCACATTAAAAAGGAAATTGGCCTTATTTCTCAAGCCTTCTGCCAGAGGATCCATATCCAAGCAGAATTGATCCACTATAAACAAATGAAAAACAATCACTATGCATCCAACAACACTTCGGGTTGACTTGGTTATTGCATTCAACCCGGACACACTTTAATTTTCATTCATCTGTAATGGAAATTTTTAATTGAAAATCCAAATTATAAAACTTTGGAAATGGGTAGCATATCTCCCATTCCCTAATTTACCATGGCTACATAACTTAAAAAGAGAGATAAGCTCACACAATTACCAGTTTCAATTTATCTTATTCAATTTCAGTGAGACAAATTAGGATTCCACTCCCAGCACCTACTCTATCGTAGTTAACTTGATAGTTTACGAAGCCAAAGGTTGTAGGAACAAAAATGCAATAAGTGAGGCTACCTAGATGTAAGGTAGGAAAGATTTAATTAACTTTATATGGTTCAATCATGCTTACCTCAAGTATCCATATCAGATGAATATGGAAGGAGAAAAATACTTATAAAGAGAGAAGGTTACCCGGCAAACTCTTTCCTGTAACTCGCGTCTATTTACCCAAATAAGGGAGAAAAGGAACAAGTATCCACAATTATCTTGGTATTCAGATATGTTTATGTATGTGAGAATAATATCTAATCAATTGGTTATTACTTGTTAATTATCTCTCAAATATTTGGTTATAACACTGCTATAATATAGCCGAAAGACCTGATGAATCCCTCTTTCTATCCTAACCTCACGAAGGTTAGAACTACCCAACAATAAATAAAAACAAACTCGGTTCAAGAATTCATGTGAAGATACGGCAGTAAGATATTTTCAGTTACTTACAACAATAATGATAATTAATAATTTATTAGACAGTTGGGCAAAGTCCAAATCAGGCTATGCTTACCAAGCCATAGTTATAGATTGACCATAAGGGTAATTTTCCTTTTTATTTCATAAGCCTTACTGTATATATATTTTACACTCGTGGTAAATTAGGTAACCAGAGTGAAAAGTTAATGGCGCTGACAATTTAAAACTCTTAATATAACATTTGACGGTTTGACTACAGTTAAGAGAAATGGTACATTGTAGGCTAAGCTGGCTAACCTATGAAATGAATCTAAATTTATGAAGCGATATAAGAAAGACTACTAAATCTTAACATTGGAAAGGGAAGACAATCAAGTCCTAACCCTATTTAGAATAAATATGCAAGAATGGTAATAACACCGATTGAACCGTTATGAAACCCAAACCTATAATGAACACACAATTACTCAACTTACGGCGTTTTAACCTCAAGTTTACTTCATTAGGTTAACAAAATGAATAAAACCTGAAATGATATTACCTTACTGTTTGGTATTCTTTTTTCACTTGTTCAGAAGCAGTTGCTGATGGTCACACGACAGAATTCGAATGGTGGTTACGCTTGTACCCAGATAGTCAACTGGGATGATGGTGCCTTTGAATGAGGCGGATGATGTAGTAATGGCGTGACTCATAGCAGATGAATTAAAGCAACTGAGGTGCTGTGTTGAACTCTAATGTGCTTGTACTTGAGGGTCTCCCATATACACACTGAGTCAGTGCTTTGGATGTTGTTACACAGTCATTAGAGCAGGGGAGTCAATATTTCTTTGGTATTTGTCATACTGGATTCTGTATTCTAGCCAACCGGAAAGTTCTTGGAGACCACACAGCACTTTTAACCCCAAAATTATTTCTAATCATTGTGCATGTTGATTCTCTTAACAGTTTTTTTAAAAACAAAGCCGTTAAAACTTAATGAATTTTCAGTATTTTGTTCTTAATGTTCTGTACTTTAATAGTTATGAAAAAATATGTTATTTTTATTAGTAAAATAAATTTTTGAATATACTTACCCGATAATCATGTAGCTGTCAACTCCGTTGCCCGACAGAATTCTATGGAGGGATACGCCAGCTATCACAATACTAGAAGGGGGTGTACTTACCAGCGCCACCTGTGGCCAGGTACTCAAGTACTTCTTGTTGACACCTCCTCAATTATTCCTTGGTCCACTGGTTCTCTATGGGGAGGAAGGGAGGGTCGATTAAATCATGATTATCGGGTAAGTATATTCAAAAATTTATTTTACTAATAAAAATAACATTTTTCAATATTAAACTTACCCGATAATCATGTAGCTGATTCACACCCAGGGGGGTGGGTGAAAAACCAGTGTACAAGACTAAAGGATAGCTAAGTATCCCGTATTTCATATAATCAGTTATCCACAATAACAATGAAATAATAAGTACCTGGTAAGGAAGTCGACTTGAACCGTTACTCTGCCTTTAATAAGATCGTCTTCCTTACTGAGCGCAGCGTTCCTCTTGGGAGGCTGAATCAACTCAAAGGTGCTAAAGTATACAGGGCTGCAACCCATACTAAAGGACCTCATCACAACCTTTAACCTCGGCGCTTCTCAAGAAAGAATTGACCACCCGCCAAATCAACAAGGATGTGGAAGGCTTCTTAGCCGACCGTACAACCCATAAAAAGTATTCAAGAGAAAGGTTAAAAGGTTATGGGATTATGGGAATGTAGTGGCTGAGCCCTCGCCTACTACTGCATTCGTTGCTACGAATGGTCCCAGGGTGTAGCAGTACTCGTAAAGAGACTGGACATCTTTGAGATAGAATGATGCGAACACTGACTTGCTTCTCCAATAGGTTGCATCCATAACACTCTGCAGAGAATGGTTCTGTTTGAAGGCCACTGAAGTAGCCACAGCTCCTACTTCATGTGTCCTTACCTTCAGCAAAGCAAGGTCTTCTTCCTTCAGATGAGAATGTGTTTCTCTAATCAGAAGCCTGAATAGTAAGAAACTGAGTTCTTAGAACTTGGAAAAGAAGGTTTCTTGATAGCACACTATAAGGCTTCTGATTGTCCTTGTAAAGGTTAAGACCTTTTTAGATAGTACCTAAGAGCTCTAACTGGGCAAAGTACTCTCTTCAGATCATTCCCCACCAAGTTGGACAGGCTTGGGATCTCGAACGACTTAGGCCAAGGACGTGAAGGAAGCTCGTTTAGCAAAAACCGAGCTGCAAGGAACATGTAGCCGTTTCAGATGTGAAAACAATGATCCTGCTGAAGGCGTGGATCTCACTTACTCTTTTAGCTGTTGTCAAGCACACGAGGAAAAGAGTTTTTAATGTGAGGTCCTAAAAAGAGGCTGATTGGAGAGGTTCAGATCTTGATGACATAAGGAACCTTAGGACCACGTCTAGATTCCAGCCTGGAGTGGACAACCGACGTTCCTTTGAGGTCTCAAAAGACCTAGGGAGGTCCTGTAGATCTTTGTTGGTGGAAAGATCCAAGCCTCTGTGGCGGAAAACCGCTGCCAACATACTTCTGTAACCCTTGATCGTAGGAGCTGAAAGGGATCTTACTTTCCTTAGATATAACAGGAAGTCAGCAATCTGGGTTACAGTGGTACTGGTTGAGGAAACTGCATTGGTCTTGTACCAGCTACGGAAGACTTCCCCTTGAGACTGAAAGATTCTGAGAGTGGATGTTCTCCTTGCTTTGGCAATCGCTCTGGCTGCCTCCTTCGAAAAGCCCCTAGCTCTTGAGAGTCTTTCGAAAGTCTGAAGGCAGTCAGACGAAGAGCGTGGAGGATTGGGTGTACCTTCTTTACGTGAGGTAGACTTAGAAGGTTCACTCCTAGAGGAAGAGTCCTGGGAATGTCGACCAGCCATTGCAGTACCTCTAAGAACCATTCTCTCGCGGACCAGAGCGGAGCCAACCAACGTCAGCCGTGTCCCTTTGTGAGAGGAGAACTTCTGAAGTACCCTGTTGACAATCTTGAACGGCGGGAATGCATACAGGTCGAGATGGAACCAATCCAGCAGAAAAGCATCCACGTGAACTGCTGCTGGGTCTGGAATCGGAGAACAATACAACAGGAGTCTCTAGGTTATCGAGGTAGTGAACAGATCTATGGTTGGCTGACCCCACAGGGCCCAAAGTCTGTTGCAAACATTCTTGAGAAGGGTCCACTCTGTGGGGATGACCTGACCCTTCCGTCTGAGGTGATCTGCCATGACATTCATACCGCCCTGAATGAACCTCGTTACCAGTTAGCTTTCGATCTTTAGACCAGATGAGTAGGTCCCTTGCGATCTAGAACAACTTCCACGAAAGAGTCCCTCCCTGCTTGAAGATGTAAGCCAGGGCTGTGGTGTTGTCAGAGTCCACCTCCACCACTTTGTTAAGCTGGAGGGACTTGAAGTTTATCAAGGCCAGAATAACCGCCAACAACTCCTTGCAATTGATGTGAAGTGTCCTTTGCTCCTGATTCCATGTTCCCGAGCATTCTTGTCCGTCCAAAGTCGCACCCCAGCCCGTGTCTGATGCGTCCGAGAGGAGACGGCGGTCGTGTTTCTGAACAGCCAAAGGTAGACTTCCTTGAGAAGAAAGCTGTTCTTACACCACGCGAGAGAAGACCTCCTCTCTTCGGAAACAGGAACTGAGACCGTCTCTAGCGTCATGTCCTTTATCCAGTGAGCAGCTAGATGATACTGAAGGGGGGGGAGGTGGAGTCTCCCTAACACGATGAACAGGGCCAGCGATGAAAGTGTCCCTGTTAGACTCATCCACTACCTGACTGAGCATCGGTTCCTTCTCAGGATGCTCTGGATGCATTCTAGGGCTTGGAAGATCCTTGGGACCGACGGAAAAGTCCGAAAAGCTCGACTCTGAAGATCCATACCCAAGGAGACAATGGTCTGGGATGGAACGAGCTGAGACTCCTCAAAATTGACCAGGAGGCCCAGTTCCTTGGTCAGATCCATAGTCCATTTGAAAATCTCCAGACAGCGACGACTTGTGGGAGCTCTTAAAAGCCAGTCGTCTGACGGAGCCGGACACAAGATCATGGTACTGCTGCACAGTCTGTGAACTGTCAATCATGGGCAAGCGAGGAAGTACAGTGACAACCCGAATCTGTCTAGACTGTCTGGGTCGTACAGACAACTCCTTATCGGGTTGCTGAGGTTGCCGCACTGCGTCACAACAAGTCACTTCTGTTGGTTGTTGAACGTCTTCCCCGTGACACATTGACTCCGTAAACAAAAAATCCTCTAACAAGGACTAAGCTAGGACTGCATGTCTTGCAACACAGCTCAAGGTCTATGGGAGCAGGTGTGGTAACAGACGGGATTAGCGACTGAAGTGGAACCATTACCTTCCCTGGAAGCATGTTACGCTTAAATAAAAGTCCATAGGAGGCTATGCAGCTAAAGGCTCCCTCCAAATGACAGAGTCCTCAAGGGAATATCAGAAGGAGGGAGAAAAGAACTTTCTCATCTACAGGGACCATATCCTAGAAAAGCTAAGTTCTCTCAGTGAGGGTTCACTGGTGCAAAAGCAGCAGACTAGAAGGCAACGTTATGAAACTGCTTGACAGTCTAGTGAGTTGGCAACAACCAAAGATGTGTGACTGAGAAGCATGCGGTAAGGTATGCAGAGCATGTTGTATGCAGAGTATGCTGTATGCAGAGCATGCTGAATGTAGAGCATGTTGTATGCAGAGCATGCTGAATGCAGAGCATGCTGTATGCAGAGCATGTTGTATGCAGAGCATGCTGAATGCAGAGCATGCTGTATGCAGAGCATGTTGTATGCAGAGCATGCTGTATGCAGAGCATGCTGTATGTAGAGCATGTTGTATGCAGAGCATGCTGAATGCAGAGCATGTTGTATGCAGAGCATGTAGTATGCAGAGCATGCTGTAAGCAGAGCATGCTGTAAGTAGAGCATGCTGTAAGGTAAGCAGAGCATGTGCATGGCGTTTAACATTTCTCAGAAATTCCATGACCAGTGCTAGAGTGCTTTATGCATGCTTGCATGGGGTTTAAATATCAACATAATATTTACCTTACATTCATAACTCATGATTCATATTTTTTGCCATATTCTGCTATATGTTAAAAATATATTGTAAGGAATACAAATATATTTTTATAAGTAATACAAATAACCTCCATTATCATAAGGTTTGAAAATGGAGGTAAGGTATGTTGAACAGCAGAGTCAGAACGAGCTGGAACAACAATAGTTGTGGTTTCCTCTTCAAGACTCTGTTGAGGGAACACCTGAGGCTCAGTCTGCAAAGGCTGATCAAAGGAAGTAGCAGAAGGTAGGCGCATGGGTGGAGGAGGCTGACTCCTGGCATGAGTGGCTGAACCCAAGGGTTGCGCTTGCTGAGCGGTTGGCGGAAGCGGAGTAGCAAGTTCCTGTTCCTGTGGTGTGAGCGGAGCGCGATGAGGTAGAGGCTGCGCAGAACAAGGTAAATGTCTCGCAAGCTGAGGCTCCTGAGGCGCAAGGCTAAGGTGTAGTGGTGCTTGCCTTGTGGAGGGTTGAGCTCGCTGCAGCGAGAGCTGAGGAGACTGACTCAAGGACGGGAGAGGTTGTTGTACCTCAACCGAGTGTTGCATCACTGGTGGAGCAGCAAGTGGAGGCGGAGGAAGAGAGGTATAATCCTCCTGATCCCATTGTAAAGGTTGCCTTAAAGAAGGCGGAGGCTGAACACCACTGGGAACAGCAAACTCAGAACGTGGCTCAACATCGTACGCCTGGCAGGTGGTACTGCGATCAGGCGGAGCGAGCGCAGGCGGAGGGAGTGTAGGCGGAGGCGGAGGCGCAACACTCTCAGCCCGACACTCACGCATCAAGACCGAAAGTTGTGACTGCATGGACTGCAGTAGAGTCAACTTGGGGTCGGCACTAAGGTCTGCTGAGGTAAAGCCTTAACAGCAGAGATCTGTTGCGGCAGAACCTTACTCCTCTTAGGCGGAGTGCATTCAACTGATGACTGAGGGGAGTCAGAGCTAACCCAATGACTGCATCCGGGTTGTTGAACTCTAACTTCGTACGTCTGGCATAGGTCTGGACTTTATGTTTAAGAGGTCTTGAGACCTGAGACCAGCGTTTTCTCCCCTAAATTTCTTCTGCAGACGAGCAAAATAAGGGCTCAATCGTCTGCGGGTGGGAGTGACGGTCTCGGTAAGACACGCCCACAACCACCGAGGATACTTCTGTGCGCCGATCAAGGCCTGCTGAACCCTTATGTCCTTCGACATTGCTTCTCCCCTGGGCTTGGGAGCTTGCAAGAGGTCCCGGACTGGGAGAACGACTGGCGCGCACAGAAGTACCCTCACGCACAACACTGACACACTTTGCGCTAATCACTTATCACTTTGATTTTCTGTTTGCACTTATTTCACTGAACTCGAAACTTTAAGTGGTTTGTACCTGAAACACGCAATTCTATCCTTTCTCAAAAGTTAGTAATTGCGAAAACAGAATTACAATGTAACAGAAAAATCTAATGAAAGATAAATAATTCAGTGGCTGGAAAGAGACTAAACACTAGATCACTCTAGAAACGTTTACTTTCTTCCCCTAAAGAGACTAGGGAGAAGAGCAAAAACGGTAACAACGTTACTCGTACGCCTGGCAGGCTTGAATGAAACGTTTATCCTCCTCTTTCTCCCTCCGTCTCTATCTCTCTCTCTCTCTCTTGACTTAGAACCTGAGAGAAGAGCCCAATCATATATATCGTTAAAACATATTATTGTTAAAGGAAAAAACTGAAATATTTCCCAAAATGAAAAGTTCCTTTATAAGGATTAAAACCATTAAGTTAAGAAAGAATGAACAAAACGCTAGACACGGTTACTCTTACTGCAACGTGAAACCGTGAAATTCTTTCTCTATCGTAACGATAGAGTGCAAGTTGAACGTTCTGAACGTCAACAACTGCAGAGACAAAACAAAACGTTAGTTCAACTTTGAAAACAGTACTAGACTATCAAAGAAATTCTTTCAAAGACATTAAAATAGCATAATATGTTAACAGGTAAAACCGAAATGACGGGCTCAATGTTAATTAACTTCGGTACCAAGAAAAGACCGCCTACTATTAGGAAGGTCGAATATAAACAAATATAAAAATTAATTTTAATAAGTTTATAATAAAAGGAAGTTAATCGAAGAGGCCTATAAGAGGCGGAGAGATATAAAATAAATCTATAACTTTTGTTAAGCAAAATTAAGAAAGAGAGAGTCTATACTCTCTTAGACACCAACACTTCCGTCTAAGGGAAGGATCGGCCATTTAAAGGTGAAAGAGAGTTCATACTCTCTTCGTCACCATAATTAATCAAATTAATTCCAAAAGCTAACTAAGCTAATATAGAAGTTTCCAGTAAAGCGACAGCCGAAATCAAAGAGAAATACTTCACCAAAGTCGTGAAAATACTCCAAGAACATAAGCGTATCCCAGAACGTCTTGCCGGAAGCACGACAGAGGAATAATTGAGGAGGTGTCAACAAGAAGTACTTGAGTACCTGGCCACAGGTGGCGCTGGTAAGTACACCCCCTTCTAGTATTGTGATAGCTGGCGTATCCCTCCATAGAATTCTGTCGGGCAACGGAGTTGACAGCTACATGATTATCGGGTAAGTTTAATATTGAAAACCTGTATATTTGAGAGATATTTGATACATTTTAATTATTTCTGAGTATAGGATTAATTCATTAGAAGAAATAATGATGAAATCTTTGACAAAAATTATATATTCACAGGTCAAGAATGTCGAAAGGGGAGGAAAATGAGAGGTTGCTGCGTTTGCGGGAAAAAATATACGAATATGGTATGAAAACTTTCTAGCAATTCTCTTTAAAAAATTAACTATTAATTATAATTTTATGACAGGTTGAATTCAGTTTCATTACTTTTCAGGTCTTTTGCTGTTTTATCATACTGTATGATAAATTTTATATTTTTGCATGAAATACCAAAATAGAAGTAATTCTATCTTTTCATCTCATTTGCTCCACATATATATGTAAAGGATAAAACTTATGCTCAGATTCTATGAAATGGTGAAGATAAGCTCTGTAAAAGCTCTAGCTACCAACAGGTCCTCATGGTTATATATATGACTGTACTGTGCAGTACTTAACTGTGTTGCTGTATATCAAGGTGTTGTTTTGATATGTATCATTATTTCAATTAGTCTTACTTGCATCAGGTTTACCTTGCTTCTTCTAACATTGAAGAATTAGAATTATTTCTAGAATCTTCCCATATGTTCATGTTGCTTCATCCTAGAAGCTGATTTATTATAGATGTTATCCTTAAAATTAAAAGTTTCCCATTTCATCCCTTCAAGAGGACATGCCTCTTCCCCACCTAAGTGACATCTGGTAGTAAAACTCAACCTAAATCATTCTCTTCCATCTCATTGTACTTAACTGATGTTTTTGCGGGATGGAAGAAAAAGGTGTGGAGATACGGTCCTGCCCTTGAATTTCTGGCCAAAAATGGGGCACCATCATGGGCAGGAATAGCGTTGACCCCTATTTTTTGTGTCCTTGAACAGGTGCGACTTCTTGCAGCCTTTCCTCTATAAGGAGTGTAATGAATGGTGGGTAGAATACAAGAGCAGGAAGTAGGCGGCAGCTTGTGACTTCTCGCCTTTGGGTCTTCCTCAAGGTCAAAGAAATCCTCAAGTTCTTTTCTTTCGTCCTAAGGTATTTTACCCCTTATGCCTTTGTCTTTCTTCCTTGGGAAGTTTATGAAGAAGTAGAACGACCCATATCTAATATATTTGCAAGCAGCGTGTTATGTGGTTTTATCTGATTCCCCCAGTGGATTAGGTGAACCCCATCCTTCACTTCGTAGCAAGTTTGACATTGACAAGGCCAAGTCCTATGCTCTGAAAATACTGTGACCTTATGGCTTGGAGGGCATTCTGTCCATAGAGAACTGCGCCAAGTACTCACTAGTACTTCCTAGTCTCTCATTGCTTCCACCTCTGTTGCAGCATAGGCAGTGACTGATGTGATCCCCTCCATCCAAGCCTGGACTACCGTAGGCGCAGTTGACGACAGGTCTTTACCTTCAGTAGTTCATCACCCCCTAATCTAACGATGACTAGGAAAGAGAAGAAGCAGTTGTCTCCCTTCCACCACCCCCCTAAGGCCATTTCGAACTCTTCTTCAGAAGTAGAGCCTCCAGCTGCTACCCACCTCCCAAAAGTGAAAAGGGAGCACTTTTCCTGTGCCTAACCAGTGACCTCCCATTCACACAAGCGTGAAAAGGGTGCCACCAGTTTTTGATGGGAACAGTCACCAGTTGACAGCACAAAGTATGCTCAAATCCCTTCCAAGGATGGATCGCTGGAATCATTTTGAGAAGGTAGACAAACCTTCAAAACCAAGGCAGAATCTCCTGTGCTCGTATCACAAAGTGCTCTCCCTCATCAGTAGAAGAGTTCTCTGATGAGACTGATGCTCCTCCTCGTATGCTCGCTAAGACGTACAAAAGAGCGTATCCATCCCTCAAAAAATTTTCATATACATTTGAACATCATAATTGCATGTGCCTTTTGCCCCGCGAGGGCTCTACAGTGTTATCTAAAGAAGACCCAACACGTCAGACCTGAGTGTCAGTGACTCTTTCTTAGCACGGGTAGAATCAAGAAAGAAGTGTCTAGAACATGATCTCTTTCGGACTTAGAAAGTCGATCCATAATGCTCACGCCTCAACTACTGAGAGAGTCTAGAGAGGACTGGAACTTGCAAAGTCAGGGCCTAGGTCTCACCCCCATCTTCAAGAGGAATTTTGCAGTCAGCTGGGGATGAAGGTTGTGGTGTGTATGCACCAGACTATCTTTATGGCCTTTATTCTACAGGAGTACCCATGAGCTGCTTTAAGCCTATGCGCTTGGTCTTGCGGTTGCTGCTCAATTAGCGGTGTAGCTAGCTTAGGTCTTGTACATGATGGTAAGCATCTTGTCTATGGTAATGTATAGATGTAAGTCTGGAATAAAGGCAGAATGATGGGCCTGTCTCCTCTATTCTTTCTGCTCCTATCTTGGGGACAAAGCAGTTGAAGCTTAACTCACTGAATCTTACCTAATGCTGGAGAACTATACTTCTGAGGTCCATTATATAGAACCTTGAGTTCTTTATCTTCCATAGATGAGGGGAAGGATAGTGGAATATATACCAACCCATTGGTCATCATATGCCAAAGTATATTGTTTGGGACTGCGTTCCCCTTGAGGAGAAATAAATCACACCTTTGACCATGTACCAATCCTCTAGGACAGGGCAGGCACAATCAGCCGATTCATCCCAATAATAAACAGGAGGTTATTTGAGTCATCTCCTTTTTTCTCTTATGGGACAAGGTAGATTGACATTTCCAGGGAAGAAAAAGAACCTACCAGTTAGGTTTAGGGGGGATTTCCAACCCACCAAGCAGTGAATCTCCCTACCTAAGGGACGATGTTTTGTATTTGCATACTGAAGGAACAAATCACAAGTTTTTAAAGTAATATGTATTTTTAGCTATACAAAAGTGAGTCCTATGTATCAAACTTCCCTCCTCAACCACCCCTCTCAGTCCTGAGCTGAAAGGTCATAAGTGAAGAGACTTTGACAGGTTAAAGAATGGGGCTCCTCGCTCTCACCTGTCACTTAACTGCTCGTTAAACAATTCAACGGTTGTCCAGATTTTCACTAAATGACTCAGGTTTGTATAGCTAGGAAAAATACAAATTACTTTTAAGAATTTGTGATTCTAAAATGTTATAGTTAATCAAGATTCTCCTTGAATGATTATTACAGTATTTTAAAATTTTCAATTCTTAGTTTTAGCTTCTAAGTTTTCAAAGATTAATTTAGTACAGTATATGTACAGTATCTTAAAATTTCAATTCTTAGTTTTAGCTTCTAAGTTTTCATAATTAATTTAGTATATGTAATGAATGTATAAAGCAAAGGTTTTGGTACAAACGCTTCACAGTACTTGTACTAGATCAAATTTATAATATGGAAGTGTATTACTGATGGTCTTATACAGTATATATATTCATACAATCTTCTTTTGACTTTACTACTACCAGTGTATATCAGGGTTGGATGCATGAGTTAACTTTTTCCCTCTATTTCTTTATTTTTATTATTATTATTATTATTATTATTATTATTATTATTATTACAAACTATATCTTGTATCTTGATCCCCCACTCCCATCTCACCACATACATCTATCTTATCTGCTAATGCCCCACACTCATCCTCCCCATTACTGACATATTCTTAGCTCTTTTGATTGGTTCTACCTCCTTTCTTCTTATTACATGGCCGTAGTATTTCATGTGAGCTTCCCTAGCCTTATCGTTTATATATACTGTACCACACATTCTTCTTATATCTTGACATTCCTTACTTTCCAGTAGGGATATTCCAGCAATCCACCTCATCCTCATCCCAGTTCTTTCCAACACTCCCTCTTAAGTGCCCAAGTTTCTGCTTCGTACAACAATATGGGGTTGATAACTATCTTATAATTCTTGATTGTTCCATAACCGAAATACAAACCACGCTATTTACATTGGGTTTACTTTCGGCGTAGCTGAAATTGACGAGCCATTAGATTTTAACGAGGGTTTACTACCCCGCCCTAGTTAGCAGGGGTAGGGGGAGGGGTAGCTTGCTACCCCTCCCCCCCTCACACACCGGTGAAATGTCTCACTTCATTTTTGACTCGGACGATGGACAGACATGCCGGTCTTCGTCCTCGCTTGGCAGCCATTATTTGTTTTGTCTTTGCTTAATCACTTACTTTTCTTATACTCAATATACAGTGAGCCCTCGTTTATCGCGGTAGATAGGTTCCAGACCCGGCCGCGATAGGTGAAAATCCGTGAAGTAGTGACACCATATTTACCTATTTATTTAACATATATATTCAGACTTTTAAAACCTTCCCTTGTACGTAGTACTGTTAACAAACTACCCTTTAATGTACTGTACAGAATACTTAATGCATGTACTACAGTACCCTAAACTAAAACAGGCACAAATATTAAAGGCGATTTTATATCATGCGTTTCCTAAACACGCCAAAAAGCACGATAAAAAATGGCAACCAATGTTTTGTTTACGTTTATCTCTGATCATAATGAAGAAACAAACGCATTTACACATCTGTGTATAGGTTAGTTTTTGCATCGATATATTGATTATTCAGTACAGTATGTTGATTTTGTTATTACCAATGTTTTACTTCATTTTTCTTAGGACTTCCAAATGAAATGTTTTTCTTTATGACGCCGTCGTTTCAGGCGGCGTCATAAAGTACGCTCAGTAAACAACCACGCTCAGTAAACAAAGAAGGCATTTAACGCTCATGATGAAAGTGATAAATAATGATATTACAGTAAAAGCTTTTAGAAAATATGCTATTACAAATATTATTTACCGTATCTATATAAAATCATACAGTACATATTGTATGTAGCAAAGCAGGAAAACAATTTACGAGAGAGAGAGAGAGAGAGAGAGAGAGAGAGAGAGAGAGATTGTTTTACTTACGTAAATGTAAATTTTAAATAAAAAAAATATGATAGGTTACAACATGTATACTCGTCAGACTTTTAAAACCTTCCCTTTAACTTAATGCATACTAAACTAAAACAGGCACAAATATTAAAATGTTAGAATATTAAAGTAAAAAATAAAGATTGTTACTGTACTCACCACGAAAGAAGTTCAAGAAAAACTTGAATGATGATGGCGATGAATTTGCTGCACAGTAGAAATGATGATGATGAAGCTGATGATGTCTTCTACTGTGCAGCCAATGATAGTATTTTACGTCTCTTCAGACGGAGGTGTCTTTTCCTGGGACACCTCTTCAACTTCTTATTGTGAAACTTCTTCAATTTCTTCCGAAGGCGTACTAGCAGGAGGAACTGGCTCTTTTTTGCGAGGCTGGTAGAACATTGTGATCGGAAGTTGCTGCCGCTGCTTCTTTTTTTGCTCTAAGAGCATCCTGTAGGGAGTCATGATGTCATCGACCTTGTTGCAGAATTGCATAGACCGAACCATATCCTCGTCCCACTCTTGCAACATTTCTTTCACCTCCTTCACATGGTTGCAGACCTTGGCAAGCCGTTCTAATGTTAAGCCCGTTTCTTCGACATTTTCTTGGGTCTCTTCCTGTGTTTCGCTCTCTTCTTCACTGGCCGATTTCGTCAGGTCTTCTAGGTCTGCGTCAGTTAGCGGCTGGGAATGGCAGTCCAACAACTCGTCGACGTCTTCAGTCGTCATGTCGGCAAACCCGTCACCTCCAATTATCGCAGCCAACTGCACAGATTTGCGTATTGCAGAGTGTTGGATTTCAGACGGAGTAAATCCCTCGTCGTCGTAAACAATCTGGGGCCACAACTTCTTCCAGCTCGCATTAACGGTTGCAGGTTTCATTTCTTGCAGTGCCTTCTGAATGTTCTGCAGGCACGTGGCTATGGTGTACTTCCGCCAGTACGCCTTCTAATTAAAATCTTCATCTTCATCTTCTTGGGCAGCATCCACACACGCAACGAGGTCCGCCAAGGTATTCTTCGTGTAGAGGGCCTTGAACGCCCTGATAACCCCCTGGTCCATCGGTTGAATTAATGACATGGTGTTGGGTGGCAGGAACTCAACCTGAACGCCCTCATGCGACAGGTCAGTTGCGTGTCCACCAGCGTTATCCGTAAGGAGAAGGATCTTGAATGGCAAGGTCTTCTCTAAGAGATATTTACTGACTTGCGGGATGAAACACTGGTAGAACCAGTTGGAGGTCAGCATCTTCGTAATCCATGCTTTTGGATTATGCATCCAGTACACGGGAAGGAGATTCTTATTTTTATTTTTCAAAGCGCGAGGATTTTTCGACTTGTAAATAAGCCCCGGCTATAGCAAAAATCCAGCAGCATTGCCACACATCACGAGGGTAACGCGATCCTTGAATGCTTTAAAGCCAGAGGCTTTGGCTTCTTCTTTGAACAGGAAAGTTCGCGACGGCATTCTCTTCCAAAACAAGCCGGTCTCATCCATATTAAACACTTGTTCCGGCTTGTATCCACCTTCGGCGATAATATTCTTAAACGTCTGGTTCACGTAAGTTTCAGCAGCGGCAGTGTCAGCGGAAGCAGCCTCGCCATGCAGGGAAACGCTTTTCAGGGCGAAGCTTTTCTGAAACTTCGCGAAGCATCCTTTGCTGGCGGAAAAACGTTGTTTCTGACGCTGGGAATCAGTGGATGTCCCTGGTTGAGGTTCATCTACATCATCATCTTCTTCAGCATGGTCGCCATCGTCGTCTTGAGGTTCCTTTGCCGCAAAATTCTCATACAAGCTCAAAGCCTTGGTTCGGATGGTGTTCGTATCCAAGACTATGTTCTTCCGGCAGTCGGCAATCCACATTGCTAAAGCACCTTCCATGCGTACGATAGTTTTATTACGTGTGGTAACGACTCGCTTCACTGATCTGCTAAAGGTGATGGTAGTCGTCTTTCTAATGTTCGCCTCGTCCTTCTTGATATAGCGAACGGTGAATTCGTTGACTCCAAAATGGCGGGCTGCAGCCGCGTAACTTCTACCGTCTTTTAACATATCAAGAAGCGTCACCTTCTCAGCAATCGTCATCATCTTACGGTGGCGTTTAGGCTCACTACCAGCCTTAGTAGAAGCAGAACGCTTGGGAGCCATTGTACGTTAGGGTTTGACAGAAAGTTCAACAAAAAGTTAAACTTAAAACAGTCACGCACAGCACAGATTAAAGTTCACAATAACTTAGCAACATCTACACAGCGATACGGCGGGAGACAAAGTGGCCGCGAAAAGATGCTGCAGGTTGGAGAAGCGGTCAAAACACCAATCACAGGCTAGATTACAAAACTTGGGTTCTGATTCGTCATCTATCAGCGCTTGAACCAATCACAATCCGTCTTATATGCTACGTAGTAGTTACCAATTCAAAGTACAAGGTACCCTACGTATACAATACAGCTTTACGTACGCTATTTTACGCTTGTTTTGTTGTAGGATATGTCTCTCTCTCTCTCTCTCTCTCTCTCTCTCTCTCTCTCTCTCTCTCTCTCTCTCTCACTCTCTCTCTCTCGTACGCTTATTCGAGATGTGATTTTTGCAACAAAGAATATTATTGGATGCAGTACTACGTACGTATACATACAAAAGATTCATGGAAAAGATGCACATCCATTACATTTCTAGTACAGTAGTAGCCATCAGCACCCTTACACCATTCTAATATGGTATGACTGCATCTGATTTGCGTTTCATGTTCGATTTAATTTTACTACGTACTGTATACTGAATTATCGTATGATCACATTCTCTTTTCGTGTTTTATTTCTTTCTGTACTGAATTATATGTCATATGTAATGCAATGAACAATCAGTAAGAGCAGATTTTTCAATATTAAACTTAGCCGGTGATTATATAAGCTGCAACTCTGTTGCTCGACAGAAAACTCTACGTTAAAAATCCGCCAGCGATCGCTATACAGGTAGGGGGTGTACATCAACAGCGCCATCTGTCGGGCAGGTACTCAGTACTCAATGTAAACACAGAACTCAATTTTCTCTCTGTCGGGCTACCGGCAAGACCTACTAATTCGCTGTTGTTAACTGGATTTGTTTTCACAACTATTTGGTGAAGTACACTATTCTAGTTTTGAGCTTTCGCTATGCAGGTGTTTTATCTTCATCTTAAAACTTGAACTCGTTTTGGATAGATTTAATTATGGTGACAAAGAGAGTATGGACTTTCTTTCACTTTTAAATGGCCGACCCTTCCCTTAGACGGAAGTGTGTTTAGGCTTTTAATAATTATCTTATCACGTTATAGATTTTCCTCTATATTTTATATCTCTCCGCCTTTATTAGGCCTCTTCGATTAACTTTCCATTTTTTATAAACATATAAAAATAAATTTTAATGCTTTGTTTTTATAACGTACTTAAAAAGGCCGAGCCTGAGAGTAGGCGGTCCTAACTGGAACCGAAGTTAAACAACGTTGAGCCCTTTATATCGTCTTTAGCTTTTAAAGAGCTAAGGTTTTAAACTTTTTAAATGTAATATTTTATGAAAGAATTTCTTTGATAGTCTTCGTACTGTTTTCAAAGATGAACTAACGTTTAGTTTTTTATGCTACGCAGTTGTTGACGTTCAGGACGTTCAACATGCGCTCTATCGTTACGATAGAGAGAGAGTGTATCACGGTTTCACTTTGCAGTAAGAGTAAATCGATTCTGACGTTTTGTTCATTCTTTCTTAGCTTAAATGTTTTAAATTCTAATTTAAAGGAACTTTTTATTTGAAAAACCTTTCAGTTTTTTCCTTTAGTCAAATAACATGTTTTTTTGACGATATATAATTGGGCTCTTCTCTTAGGTGCGAAATCAAGAGAGAAAGAGAGAGAGAGATAGAGACGGAGGGAGAGAGAGGAGAGAAAACGTTCCGTTCAAGCGGGTAACGTTGTTCTCGTGTTACTCACGTCCCTAGTCGCTGTACGGGGAGGAAGGATAAAACGTTTTTAGGTTTTTATTCTCGTCCCCAGGCTATGTGCGGTGAGAGATTGAAAACGTAATTATATGAACTAGTGTTTAGTCTTTTTCCCAGCCACTGATTTTTCTTTTTATCTTAAAATATGTTTTCTGTTTTTTGCTGGTATTATGAGCTTGCATTATACGACTAATTTCGCAATTACTACCTTTTAATGAAGGGTAGAATTGCGTGTTTCAGGTAGAAATTAGTGCAAAACAGAAAATCGAAGTGATAAAGTGATATGCGCAAAGTGTTACAGTGTTGCGTCCGAGGCGCAAAGTGTTACAGTGTTGCGTCCGAGGGTTCGTCTGTTCGTGCCTGTCGTTCACCTAGTCCGGGACCTCTTGCAAGCTCCCAAGCCCAGGGGAGAAGTAATGTCAAACGACTTATGGGTTCGAGAGGCCTTGACCAACGAACAGACGTTTTCCCTCTATGGTATCGGGTGTATCTTACCAAGATCGCCCCTACCATAAGACGAGAGAGACGTTGTTTCTCCTCGCCATCCGTAGGCTTTTCGCATAAGAAACCTGTCAAAGTGTTGCAGTCACAGACAAGGTTTCGTAGCCCTTAAGCGAAAGTCAGTCCTTTCAGGACAGGTCCAGCGTCCTGGTTACAGCCATTAGGACAGCTCTGACCCTATGCAGTCATCGGATAACTGCTCGCCGCCTAACAAAAGCTTAACACAGACTCCGAGAGTCTTTTTTTGTAGGCAAAGTGTTGCGGTCACAGACGTTACCCTCGTCTATTACCACGACCATTTCCGTTGATCCTTAAGGGGTTGTATGGCAAAACATGCAGTATATGCTTGCCTCCCTTATGGAAGACTATTCTGCCAATTAGTCCGTTGAGTCTAGCCGTTTATCTCATCGATATCCTGGCTTTCAGCCAACCTAACGTTCCTTTGTGCTTACTGTTGACGTTAGCGTAGCTTAGTCACGTCAGTCAGGTTGTTTAGAACCACACTCGATGCGGTCTCGTGTGGTTTTTCAGCCGCATTTGGACGTTAGGCCACTGGCTGATGCTCCTGTTGACGTTCAAGACGTTCACTAACAATCGGAGTTGACTTGTTTTGACGCTGTGCGTCAACCTCCGCATTCTAGAGTTGTTTTGACTGCTCAGTCTAGGCAGTCAAAGCAGTCTCGAGTGGACGCTGTGCGTCCTCACGCACCTGTTGTGGTTGACAGTTCAGTTGTTGACAGTTCACAGACTGTCAAGCAGTTACATGACGTTGCGTTCTGGTCCGCTACTAATGCACCAGTGAGAGACTTAGCTTTTATCGGACAAGGTTGCTGTTCTCCCTCCTACTGATATTCCCTTGAGGACTCTGTCAGATGGAGAGGAGCCTAAAGCTGCTTAGCCTCCTATGGACTTTAATTAAATCATGATGATTTTTTTTAAGGATCTTCGTCCGGATCTTTTTGTAACTGCTGCTCCTCGTTCGCCTAAACGTCAGAGCTTACACTAGGCCTAGCTACTTCGAAGCCGTTGTTTTTAAGCTAGTGCTCTCTCGCTCTCCTAGAGAGCGTTACGTTGGCTAGGCGACTGGTTTTTCACCAGGAGGAGTTTGGGGGATACAGCCTTTGCTTTCCCTTCTTTTAAACTGGTTTATAGAGCGAGAGTCTGATATGACACGAGAGAAGTTCTCGGCTTGGGAGTTCATGCCTCTGCCCAGATAGACTTCTCAATTCTGGTAGACTCTCCCTGGCGCCTAGCCAGGAGACGCTCCAAGTTGTTTACAGGTCAACTTCACAGCTGTTGTCGAGCCTTTGAAGTTTTGCTGTACTATTATGTCACGCATAACAAGGCTTTCAGGGATGGTAAACGGTTCCGCCTCAGTCGCTAACCCCGTCTGTTGCCACACCTGCTCCCGTAGACCCTAAATGGGCTTTGCTGCAAGACATGCAGTCCAAGCTTGCGTCCTTGATAGAGGACTTAAATGCGGAGAAGAACCTTCTGGCCAACAACCTTCCAACCGGTCGGTTGTGCGCCCTGTTGACGCTGAGGTAACCTACTCGCGTCTGCCAGTTGAGGTGGTTCCTCCACCGATGCGACCCAGTGTGGGTTGCCAGCCGCACGTTGACGTTAAGCGACGCTCGGAGGTGGTTGTTGACGTTCAGGACGTTCAACAACCAGCAGAGGTGACTTGTTGTGACGCAGTGCGTCAACCTCAGCAACCCGGTAGGGTGTTGACTGCACAACCCAGACGGTCTAGACAGTTTCGGGTTGACGCTGTACTTCCTCGCGCTCCCATGGTTGTTGACAGTTCACAGACTGTGCAGCAGTTCCATGATATTGCGTCCGGCTCCGTCACGCATCCACCAGTGCGACCGGATTCAGCGAGTCAGACGTTGCCCACTCCGTTGCCGTTTCCTCATCAGTTTCGGATGAGGAACCCTCTGATGAGGACGTTGCTGAACAAGACGATCAGCCCCCAGCCCTGCTATCCATCCAGAAGATGCTGAAGAAGGAACGCTGCTCAGTCAGGCTGTGGATGAGTCTGGTAGGGACGCTGTCATCCGTGGATCAATTTGTGTCACTAGGAAGACTACACCTCCGTCCTCTTCTATACCATCTAGCTTTTCACTGGAAAAAGGACAAGACGCTAGAAGCGGTCTCGATCCCGGTTTCCGAAAAGATAAAGTCTGGTCTGACTTGGTGAAAGGACTATATCAACCTAAGAGAGGGTCTTCCCCTGACTGTTCAGACTCCCAACCACGTTCTCTTCTCGGACGCATCGGACGTAGGCTGGGGTGCGACATTAGACGGTCGGGAATGCTCGGGATTATGGAACTCGAGTCAAAGGACAATACATTTCAACTGCAAGGAGCTACTGGCAGTACGTCTGGCCTGGAAAGCTTCAGGTCTCTCCTTCAAGACAAAGTGGTGGAGGTGAACTCGGACAACACCACGGCTTTGGCGTACATCTCCAAGCAAGGAGGGACTTACTCTCTGACGTTGTACGAGATCGCTAGGGACCTCCTCACCTGGTCAAAAGGTCTAGACACATCACTAGTAACGAGGTTCATCCAAGGCAACTTGAATGTCATGGCAGATTGTCTCAGTCGGAAGGGACAAATAATTCCAACAGAATGGACCCTCCACAAGGATGTATGCAAGAGACTTTGGGCCACCTGGGGCCAGCCAACCATAGATCTCTTCGCAACCTCGATGACCAAGAGGCTCCCAATATTTTGCTCACCAATCCCGGACCCAGCAGCAGTTCATATAGATGCCTTTCTCCTAGATTGGTCACATCTAGATCTATATGCATTCCCTCCGTTCAAGATTGTCAACAAGGTACTGCAGAAGTTCGCCTCTCACGAAGGGACAAGGTTGACGCTAGTTGCTTCCCTCTGGCCCGAGAGAGAATGGTTCACAGAGGTATTTCGATGGCTAGTAGACGTTCCCAGAACACTTCCCATAAGGGTGGACCTTCTACGTCAGCCACACGTAAAGAAGGTACTCCAAGGTCTCCACGCTCTTCGTCTGACTGCCTTCAGACTATCGAAAGACTCTCGAGAGCTAGAGGCTTTTCGAAGGAGGCAGCCAGAGCGATTGCTAGAGGAAGGAGAACATCCACCCTTAGAGTCTACCAATCGAAGTGGGAAATCTTCCGTATCTGGTGCAAGTCAGTATCCGTATCCTCGACCAGTACCTCTGTAACTCAAATAGCTGACTTCCTCTTATTTCTGAGGAAAGAACGATCTCTTTCAGCTCCCTCTATCAAGGGTTACAGAAGCATGTTGGCATCAGTCTTCCGTCATAGAGGCTTAGATCTTTCCAACAATAAAGATCTACAGGACCTCCTTAAGTCTTTTGAGACCACGAAGGAGCGTCGTTTGGTTACACCTGGTTGGAATTTAGACGTGGTACTAAGATTCCTTATGTCAGAGAGGTTCGAACTGCTACAATCAGCCTCCCTGAAAGATCTCACCTTAAAGACTCTTTTCCTGGTATGCTTAGCCACAGCTAAAAGAGTCCGTGAGATTCATGCCTTCAGCAAGAACATCGGATTCTCATCCAAAACGGCTACATGTTCTACAACTTGGTTTTCTAGCCAAAACGAGCTGCCTTCTTGGCCTTGGCCAATATAGTTCGATATTCCAAACTTATCGTATGGTTGGAAATGAACTAGAAAGAGTCTTATGCCCTGTAAGAGCTCTTAAGTTCTATTTAAAACGAACTAAACCTTTACGAGGCCCGTCTGAAGCTTTATGGTGTTCAGTTAAGAAACCATCTTTGCCTATGTCAAAGAATGCTTTATCCTATTTTATCAGACTGTTAATACGAGAAGCTCATTCCCATCTGAATGAGGAAGACCAAGCTTTTCTGAAGGTAAGGAGACACGAAGTTAGAGCTGTCGCAACTTCCGTAGCCTTTAAACAAATTAGATCTCTGCAAAGTATAATCGACGCAACCTATTGGAAAAGCAAGTCAGTGTTCGCGTCTTTTTATCTTAAGAATGTCCAGTCTCTTTACGAGAACTGCTACACTCTGGGACCATTCGTAGCAACGAGTGCAGTAGTGGGTGAGGGCTCAACCACTGCAATTCCCTAATTCCATAACCTTTTTAATCTTTCTCTTGAAATGTTTTATTATTGTTTTTGGGTTGTCCGGAAGGCTAAGAAGCCTTTCGCATCCTACTTGATTTGGCGGGTGGTCAAAGTCATTTCTTGAGAAGCGCCTAGATTAGAGGTTTTGATGAGGTCCTGTTGTATGGGTTGCAACCCTTGATACTTCAGCTCCTAGGGGTCGCTCAGCATCCTAAGAGGATCGCGAGGCTCCGTAAGGAAGACGTACTTTAAAAGGCAGAGTAATTTTTCAAGTCGACTTCCTTACCAGGTACTTATTTATTTTATGTTTGTTATTTTGAATAACTGCTAAAATGAAATAAAAAATCCTTAGCTCATAATAATGTAAACAATTATTGCTGGTCTCTACCCACCCCCCTGGGTGTGAATCAGCTTATATAATCACCGGCTAAGTTTAATATTGAAAAATGTTATTTTTATAATAAAATAAATTTTTGAATATACTTACCCGGTGATTATATAATTAAAGGACCCTCCCTTCCTCCCCAATAGAGACCCAGTGGACCGAGGAGAAAATTGAGTTCTGTGTTTACATTGAGTACTGAGTACCTGCCCGACAGATGGCGCTGTTGATGTACACCCCCTACCTGTATAGCGATCGCTGGCGGATTTTTAACGTAGAGTTTTCTGTCGAGCAACAGAGTTGCAGCTTATATAATCACCGGGTAAGTATATTCAAAAATTTATTTTATTATAAAAATAACATATTACTAATTACAGTATTAATGGAATTACAGGTAACGAAATATCGTATGTGGGGTCTTCAGATATCGCAGTATTTTCGAAATTTCCGGAAAATCCGCAATATGTTTATATAGATGGGTTATGAAAAAAACCCGCAAAGTGGTGAATCCGCGAAGGTCGAACCGCGAAGTAGCGAAGGCTCACTGTATATGTAAAAATTTTTCTTGTTTATGTATATATTTGAGTATAGAAATCAGTATGTTTCCTTTACAGAATTCGTGCTTGTGTGTGTAGTGTACGATATCTCCGTGGAACCCTCGGCAGTTAGGCCACCACGGTGTAATTTCATGGGTCGCGATCGAGTTTGACTACGGTCTCTCTCTCTCTCTCTCTTGAGGTCGTTCACCCTTTACTACGTTTTACCTTTACTACGTCTGAGTAGCTTCCTTCCCGCGTGGGTGGGGTTGCTACGCCGTACATTTTGTTTCAATTAATTTATGAATCTAATTGTATTTGTTGACTTTTCAGTTTTTGTAGAACGATTCCTTTCGGGGTTTTCGTTCTTCATTTAGTGAACATTCATATTTAAATTACATAATTATAATTGTTATAATTCTGTGTTTGTTACAACTCTCCTTCTGTGAGTGTAAGTGATTTTGAGGGCACATGCCTGTTGTGTAATTCTTGTGTTCTTTTCCCTCGGAATTCCTCTTCGGAGTCTTCCCGGGGCGAATGAATGCTAACTATTGATTTTTGTTTTTTATTTTTCACAGTTAACGATCTAGTTTCGTTTCTGTAATGTGGCAATGAAGCGAGCTGTTTTGTTGGGGCCTGGGGAATCTGCTGTTGCTGCCTCCCCTATAGATCTTCGTCAGGGGTGTGTCTCCTTCTCCTGGAAGTGCTCCCGTGACGACTGACAGCTCTCCAGTTCATTTTAGAACACTCAGGAGGCTCGCCTCCTTGGGTGAGTAACTTCCCTTCCGAGGGAAGATTTCCCGTCCAGGCTTGAGTTTTTTCCCTTCGGGGGTAACTCCTCTTGCCTTTTTTTCGTGCGACTATGCTCTTGGTGCTGAGCGGTCGCACCTGCAGTTACGCTCAAGGGGCTGAGCAACTGCAGGAGCCCCTCTTCGGAGGATTGCTCTTTGACCCGTCTCTTCTACGAAGTGTTCCTCTTTCGTTCGCGAGGGAGGACACTCATAGAGACTCCTCTTCGGAGGACTCTTCTGCTGTTGTTGCTGATGTTGCTGAAGGCTCAGTCCCCTTTGGGGGGCTTCCAAGTCCTACAGTCTCTCCTGCGAGTGCTTCTCCCCCGGGGGGGGGGGAGTTCACAACAGAGACTCCTCTTCGGAGGACTCCGTCTGCTGTTGTTGCTGTTGTTGCTGAAGGCTCAATCCCCTTCGGGGGGCAGCTGAACCCTACGGTCTCTCCCGCGAGTGCTTCTCCCCCGAGGGGGAGTGCACCACAGAGACACCTCTTCGGAGGCCTCCGTCTGCTGTTGTTGCTGAAGCCTCTGTTCCCTTCAGGGGGCAGTTGAGCCCACGGTCTCTCCTGCGAGTGATTCTCCCTTTGGGGGAGTTCACCACAGAGACTCCTCTTCGAAGGACTCCTCCTGCTGTTGTTGCTGTTGTTGCTGAAGGCTCAGTTTCCCTTTGGGGATAGCTGTTGCCTACGGTCTCTCCTGCAAGTGACTCTTCCCCTCGGGGGAGGTCACGTTCAGAGACTCCTCTTCGGAGGTCGGAGGGTGTTGCACCTGTCCGAGGTCGTCTTCATCTTTGTTCGACGTTCTACGCAGAGGACCCTCCTCGACGAGTACCGACCATTGCTGCTGCTTCTCCTGCCAGATCTTCTAATCTTCACCTCCGTTCCTGGACGCAGATGCGCAGTGGGCGCCAACACACCCCGTTTACAATGGGCACTGGTACCTTTGGGTCTAAGGGGCTTATTCCACAGTGTGGGTAAGTCCCTTAAGTGCCAGGTTTTTTCCTGCGCGCCCACGATCTCCTGCGCGCAGTAGCGCTAGCGCTCACCTGCTTTGGACCACGATCTCCGGTAGCTGAGTCTCGCCGTAGATCTTCTTCCTGCTCGCCAGCGCTCATCTGTCCTTCTGGGCGCCAGCTCTCTTCAGTGCTCACCTGTTCTTCTGTGCGCCAGCTCTCTTCAGTTCGCCAGCGCACATCTGCGCGCCCTTTCCTGCTACGCGCCAATGGGCGCCAACGGTTTTCCTGAACGCCCAGGATCGCCTGCTTGGCAGCTCGCGTCAGCGCTCTCCTTCCTGATGCACCTGTGCGCCTTCTGATTAGCGCGATGCGCGCTAACGTTCGCCCTCTCGCCCACGATCTATCAGACCTGGACACAGGCAAAAAGTCTTCCTGTCGCCTTCTCGCCGTCAACCTTCTCTAGTTTCTTACGCGTCAGCAATCTCCTAAGCGCCCGCGCGATTCTTCGCCTGCTCGCTAGCATTTTTAACGCACCACCGCCGCTCGCCAACGCGCCATCGCTTGCCATCGCTTGCCAACACGCCATCGCTTGCCAACACGCCTTCACTCACGTTCGGGCCATCGCTCGTCAACGCGCCATCACCCGCCTATGCGCCATTCCCGGCCGCCTGCGCTCACCCTCGCGACCGCGCACCAACGTGCCCGCGCACCAACGTGCCCGCGCGACCGCGCGACCGCGCACCAACGTGCCCGCGCGACCGCGCACCAACGTGCCCGCGCGACCGTGCACCAACGTACCCGCGCGACCGCGCACCAACTTGCCCGCGCACCAACGTGCCCGCGCGACCGTGCACCAACGTACCCGCGCGACCGCGCACCAACTTGCCCGCGCGACCGCGCACCAACGTGCCCGCGCGACCACACGCCCACATGCCCTCGCGCATGCGCACCCATGTTCGCCCGCTCGCGAACCAACGGTGTTCCATCGCGCCAGCACGATTCCTGCCAGTAAGCCATCGCTCGCCTGCGCACTATCGGATTCTGACCGCCAGCTTTCGCCCTTCCAACCACGCTCGCCCTCCTTCTGCGCTCCCTCGCGCACTTTCGTCTGCATGCCCACGCGTTTGCGTCCGCGTTCAGCCAAGGATATCGCGCCTCGCTCTTAACATTTCTCCTCCACTGTCAGAGAATCCATTATCGCTGAGCCTCTATGCCATGGGTCGGCAAGAGGTTTCACCCGTTGGGCAGAAGGAGCCATGCTTTAGGAGAAGGTCCTCCATAGGGTCGTCGACGGCTTCCCCCCCCGGCTTCTTCAGTCAATCCTTTCTTGTAGGAAAGCATCTGAGACGGGAGCTCCGTCGTCGACCTCTCAGCTCTGATCAAGTTTGTCGAACAAACTTCGTCCAGCGTGGAACAGCAGAGTCGATCAGACTGGTAACGAGACCGCAAGACTCCTTATGCCCTGGATCGGAAGGACGGGTACTTCTAGGTCCCATTCCATCCATCTTCCAGGAAGCACTTGGAATTCAGCCTATACTACAGATGTTCCTGCTTAAGATGCTGTGTGGCGATCCCGCCACAGCATCACAGGTTTTCACCAGAGAACTCTCCCTGCTTTCCTCATGGCCGATCAGGAGCAGGCTTCCGCCTCCTTCGCTTTTTGGAGGTCTGTCCAACTCCTGTAGTCTTGGGTTCGACCTTCTTCAACACCGGGACAAGCTTCCGGGACTTTACCAAGAGTGAGGGATTATGGTAATTTGCTAGGAGCCTTCTCTACTTCTGCCTCAACATCTGGAACATCTAGCCATGATATTGACTCCTTCTCCGAGCCTTCCCTTCAGTTGACTGTGGCATGGCTGAGGAGAGTCGCAGAACCTTTTCTCAGTAAAGGAGAGCTTTCAGCCCTATCTTGGAATATTTCCTGGGTCTCCTTTCCTCATTGACCCGTCTACGTCCCGAACTGGCGCCTCAGGGTAAGTTCCCTGTTAGGCGGCCCAAGTTCCGGTGGAATCAAAGCAACGATTAACTGGACTTTCTGGCCCCTATGGGACCAGCGGAACGATTAGACCTGCAATGGGTGTTGACCTGTGGAACCTCTTGCATGGGAGTGGATATTCTCGTCCTTTCCCCGCATTTGATGCTGTTCTCGGACTTGTCAAAGAAAAGGGGGGCAGCCATGTTCCGGTTCAGGCCTATGGTCAGGACCTGAGGGGTACCTCCTCATCATTCAGGTAGGCTTAGAGGCCGTATTCTGGTCCTTCTACAGATCCTACAGATCCTGCCAAGTCGCTCCGTGCACGACAACTCCATGGTACTGGCGTATTCCAACCAGCAGGGAGGTACATTTTCATACTTTCGCATCTTGCGGTAGGGATACCGAGATGATCCGAAGTCCACTCGATACTGCTGTTGGCTCGCTCATTCCGGGCAGAGGAATGTTCTCTCTGACAATCTGAGCAGAGCCTCACAGATAGAGAGCACCTGGGGGTCTTTGGCCTCTAGTAACCAGCAAGTCCTGGCCTGGCGGACCTGATCACGACAGCCTGGAACTTCAAGCTTCCGCTGTACTTCCCCTCAGTCTCAGACCCCAAGACTCTTTGGCAAGATGCTTTCCGGTGACGGTGGGACAGCATCGACGCCTACGTCTTCCCACCTTTGTTGTCTGTTGAGGAGGGGTCTCAACGAGACCAGGTTGTCTGTCAACTTTTTGATGGCCCTGAGAGCTCCGCTGCAACTATACGCAGTACGGTTTCCGGACCTTCTGCATCCCCTGACGGAACTCCCGGGAGAGCTTCTTCCACGACACAGGCTACTCAAACAACCACACTACAACATTCTTCACAAGCAGTAGCATCGCTTCGGCTTCACGCCTGGAGACATTACGCCGCCTCCTCACGAAGAGACAACCCGCAACAGGTGCGGAGCGGAGGTCGCGTCACCTGCGATAGTCATCCGCAGGGGTCTACCAGGCGAAGTGGAGAGTCTTCTGTGGTTGGTGTCATGGGAGGAGAACCTCTTCCCTTGAGGCCTCTACTTCAGCAATAACGGAGTTATTGCTTATCGGCGGGAGGAAACTCTTTTCCACTCTCGGCAGTGAAGCCTATCGCTCAGCCTTTCCCTGGCCTTCAGGCTGAGAGGAATAGGTTTTTTCCTTCCTGCTGGATCTTTCTTTGCTCATGCGAAGCTACGAATGTACCTGCCCAGTCGGAGTGAGACCTCCTCCATGGAGCATGGTTCGGACTCTTAAGTCCCTTAAGAGATCTTCTTACGAACCATTACGTCAGGCTTCTGATCGTCGTCCGTCTTGGAGGACGGTGCTCCTGCTCGCTCTGGCCTCGGCCAGTGTGTAGGCAATCTTCATGGTCTCGTACGACTCCGCCCTTTCAAGAGAATAGAGGGAGGTAACATTCAGGTTCGCTCCTGAGTTGTTTTCTAGGCTCAGAATCTTGGAGTCCCGGACCTTCGGTTCGACTCCTTCAAGATTTCGAGTCTCCGCTCTGTATCAGATGACCCAGACCTTCTCCTTCTTGCCAGTAAAGGAACCGAGGGGTTATCTTTGAGAACAGCTGCAGTTTGGCCTCACGTGCAAGCCGGTTTGGGAGCACAGGAAGGACACAGGGGAGAGTCACCAGTATACCTTTTCAGCTCGGACTCAAGGGCATTCATCTCGACCTGAATCCAGACCCTCCCCCGTCACGTCGCCCTACAGCACGATGTCGGATACATCGCAACGTCCCTCGCCTTCAAGAAGAACCACTCTGTGACGCAGGTGCTACAAGCTGGAGTCTGGAAGCGTCTAATGAACTTCGCAGCCCACTTCCTGCAGGACGTGACCCACAGGGGTATCGATACGTTTCTATCGCTCTGTGGTGGCTACACAACAGCTGGTCTAACCTCAGGCTCCTTTTTGGACAGGTAGCAGAAGGTTGAGGGCATTGTTACCAGGTTTTAGACTGCATGAACGGAAGAAGTATGTCTGGCCCTTACTTCTTTCTTCATCGTCCCCTCTACTGGGGAAGCAGCATCCTGGTCTCTGCATAGCTGACCTCAAACCTCTGCAGGTAAACCATGCTTCCTTGTGTTCCAAGTATTGAGATAATACTGTCGCGTCCCCCATACCCTGACGAGGTGGTATTGGGAATGTCCTAACCCAGAGTTCCATCTGGAACTCCAGGTCAACTGCCTAGGACGGGTCACACTTTCTTCCTTCACACACAAGTTCCTTGCTCCTTTCGGAGCAAGGAACTTGTGAGGTTCAGGGACTCCTTTTCTCGAGTGCGACTCACTTGGATTCTGAGTCCCCGGGTAAGCCAAAGCCAGTATGGCTGGGGACTTTCCATCCTTCCTAAGGGGTAAGTCACCCAATGTAAATAGCGTGGTTTGTATTTCGGTTACGGAACAAATGACAAATTCGGAGATAATTTGTATTTTTCCTAACCATACAAACCTTAGCTATTTACACATAATTGCCTGCCAGCCCTGTCCCCCAAGTCAAGTCCTACCTCTAAGTGAAGTGAGACATTTCACCGGTGTGTGAGGGGGGAGGGGTAGCAAGCTACCCCTCCCCCTACCCCTGCTAACTAGCGTGGGGTAGTAAACCCTCATTAAAATCTAATGGCTCGTCAATTTCAGCTACGCCGAAAGTAAACCCAATGTAAATAGTTAAGGTTTGTATGGTTAGGAAAAATACAAATTATCTCCGAATTTGTCATTTTTGAGCTTTAATGGCATTCACTTGTCTAAAACAACTCCAGTTAATTCTCTCCACTGTTGTAATGCTTCTTTCAGTCTCTGTCTTACTACTTGTTCAGTGCCTTACTCCTTTGCTATTTTGATCCCAGTTGTTAAATTAATTGTTTTGTTTTAGCTCTGTACCATCTTCTATTTGTATGTTTAATTCTTCATGTCCTCTACTGCTAATCATTAGTTCTATTTTTTCAGTGTTCACCTTTAATCCTTTCCTTTCTAGGGCTTCTTTCCATGCTAAAAACCATTTTTAAAGGTCTTCGTCTGTGTTTAGTATCATGATTAAATCATCCACAATCATCAGCTCCCACAATTCTTTATTTTTCCACGATTCAGATGTCAAAGTGCCTGTAATGACGAAGAACAAGAAAGGACTCAGCTGATCGTGAAGAAGTTCATCCTCCAAAGGGAATGCTTCAGTATCCATATATTTTATCTGTACTATGGGTCTTGCCCCCTCACACATCATCTTCACTAACCGTACCAACTTCTCTGGTACTCCTCCCTTTCTCAAACACTTATAGACTAACCATCTTGGTACTCTTGTCATATGCCTTTTCAAGGTCCGCAAAACATATTAGCTTTCCTGTTTCCATCTAGGTACTTCTCTTGGACTTGTCTCACTTTAACAATAGCATCCACTGTGCTTTTTCTTTTCATATTATGATGGAATAATCTGTAACTTTATTAGAATTCCCAATATTCCCAATCACTGTTGACAAAAGTCTACTATATTTGCATTGTAAAAAATGTTATGTTGAAGATGAAGCTTCTGTTCTTGCTTATTTATTGCTAATAACAGTATTTGAACCAAGATTTGTATAATTTATTGTATCAAAGGCAAGTAAGTTAAAACTTTTTTTTTTTTACATTAAAACTTTTTTTCACAGGGAGAATTGGAAATACATGAAAACAGTGTCCATGGGATCCGAATCAAGTGTGATATTTGCAGTGATACATTTGCGTTTTCTAAGTCCTTGAGGAACCATCATTTACGAAAACATAATAATTCTACAAGCTTTTCATGTGAGGTATGACTAGTATGAATATGCTTTTCTCAACTTTATTTTTTTTTTTTTTTACTTTACGTTCAATAGTCATTCATGTTACTTATTCAGAACAAAAAATATCCCCTTTTGTTCTTTTTTTTATGTCGACTAACTCCCAAAATTGTGGGAAGTGCCATGGTAGATTGATAGATAAAATTGTTTCTCCATAAAAAATTATGAGGTAACTAAAATTTCTTCTCTATTATAAATCTTTTAGTCATTAACCTGTTTTTGAGAATTTTCAGTTTAGGGGTATTAATTCATTAGTAATTTAATTTTACGTAAACTATCAATATCAATTGTGTACTGTACTTGCTTCCAAATTACTGTTTCACAACTTTCTGTCACCCTTGTTAGTAATGAAAATGCTGAAAAGTCATCAGATTTGACTAATCCTTTATGATAGCAAAGTATTTGGTAAACTAATTATATTCCTTTTTCATTATTTGCAGTTTTGTGGAAAGCATTTCAAGTCGAGGGGTAATTTGTGGACGCATCGATTAAGTCACATGGATAGTGCCCGAAAACATGAGTGCCCGCATTGCTCACAACGTTTTATTTCCAAGACAAAACTGAACAATCATCTCCAGACTCATTCAGGTAATTATTATTTGCTAATTTAGTCTAACCACCCAGTAGGGATTATTGAGAGCTGTCTCATTCAGGTAATAAGTCCTAAGTTATGATGAAAGAGAAGTACATTGCACAGAGAAGCACCATTGTTGGATAGATGTAAAGGTGGTGCCGGGTAAAGTCAAATTATGTGATTGTATTATTCATAATGAGCCCTTTTTTTAATCGAACAAGTATGACTTCATGGCTGTTTTAGGAGAAATGATAGAGCTTGAGTTTATGGAATACTTGCTACATGAAGAAATAGTATATGTTAATTATCAGAATTACTTTAACAAAGAAGTGTTCTGTATTTATAATTTTATGGATAGAATGCATATTGGATTTGGGTTCATGGAATTTCATCTTCATAGTCTGGTGCTAGGAATATCACTGCTTGAAAGATAACAAAATTATGAAATAAGAAGAATGGCAGAAATAGGAAAGATTACAGAGATGATAAGAGTCTCACGATTCAGATGGCGTGAGCACATGTTTAGGATGGATGGTGAGGAGGGCTTGGGAGGAACCGGTTAGTGGGAGAAGATCCAGAGGAAGTCGGAGAATTAGATGACAAGATAAGGTGAAGGATGCTATGGCAAGAAGAGCTTTGGTGGAAGAGGTTGCCTTGATAGAAGGCATTGGAGAGGACGCACCAGGCAATCGACTCATTAATATACGGATAACAGTGATAAAGAAGAGTCTTGTGCTGGTGTCAAGGTCATTCAGGGCCGAAGTGCAACTGGGAGAAAACTCCTCAGTTACACTGAGGCAGATTTAAAAGAGGTTGAAGAAAGGTGAGATGGGAAGTAAAGTAGAAAGCTAGAAAGAATGAATATATTATAAAGTATTGTCATGGTAAGTCTAAATTTAATAACAATTCGCTTAAGGTAATGTCTGACAGGAGCTTGTTTTCGGATGCACGCTGTATAATTTTGTAACTTTTCACATATTTTAACACAAATTGGAACAAATTACATTAAGCTTAAGAAAAAACATGTAAACTTTCTTTGAATACCAGAATCTACTAAAAACGTGAAAGTATTAAAATTTGCTTGTGGGTCCTGGGTAAAATAAGCATTCTACTGTCAAACACCGAAGTGAGAGTGGAAAGGAGATTGTAACGACGGTGAAATTATGAATTCATGTAATTATGATTTTTATGCAATTTATGCACCACTACAGCATCCTTAAACCGAAAATATTGCTGTTAATAAAATCTAAACCTTTGCAAAAAAAATAACAAACCCTTTCTATACAGACTTGCATCGTAGACCTAGAAAGGGATAAGAGAGAGACATCACCAGAGATGTTGGAACACACACTTATGCATGAGTGTGTGTACATCACTGATTAATTTGGTGTGTGTATAAGCTATATATTTTACACAATACACAAGAATCTAAACCTTTACGAAAAAAAAAATAGCAAACCCTTTCTGTACGCAATCACATCATAGACGTATGATGTAAGTCAGTATAGAAGTTTAATTTTTTTGTAAAGATTTAGAATTTAATAGCAATATTTTCCATTTGAGGATTCTGTAGTGTTACATAATTGCATAAAAATCACAATTACCCGGTAAACGAATTCATAATTCACCACCGAGTTATAATCGCAATACACCTCCTTCTCCCTTCCATTTCCTCTTTGGTGTTTGACAGTAGAATGCTCCTTCCTTTTATGCTTTTACCTAACCGCTATCACCAATAGCAAGTTTGATTAATTCCAGGTTTTTAGTAGATTGTGGTTTTCAAAGAAAGTTTATAATAACATGTTTTTCTGATGCTCAGTGTAATTTATCCCAATTTGTGTTAAATATGTGAAAAGTTACAAAATTATGCAGCATGCATCGGAAAACAAGCTCCTGTCGGTGACTTGGGTGAATTGTTATTAAATTTAGACTTACCATGACAATACTTTATAATATATTTATTCTTTAACATTGTTTATTGACAAAACATATACTGTATCTGATGGAAAAATTTAGGTTAGTAAATAAGTTTCGATTCACATTACTTGGTAATTATTTTAGAGCAATGAAGGTGTTCCGACAAAATTACTTCTGACTAATCAGGTAATAGGAAACTTTTCCGAGCTAAAAGGGCACCTCTGCAAATCGGTGCAAATATGCACTGCTAAAAAAGATTGACTGTAATTACATGCACTGTTGAAAACTGCATTGAGACGAATGTAGATGATATGCATTTTTATTTTTCATCATGCCGCATCTAATTAAGTCACTTAGACAATTATTGTTAAGAGGTGCAGGATATTTATAATTAGCAAGTTAAATTCATAATGACATATATTATTAGTCAGTCTTAGGTGCATTAAAGGAAGACCTCCATACTCCAACAAGGCTCTGGAACCAAATCTGTTGGACTATCAGTGGTGGACCTATACGTATAAATTGTGAAGCACTCGCATATAAAACCCTTCCATTGGACTTTAAGATATTGTTCTTTTTTTTTCAGGGAAAAAGAAATACCAGTGTGGAGAATGCAGTAAAGGATTTGTTTATCCTGGTACACTTGTGCAACACATGAGTAAGCATTTCTCGGAGGAAAAGTGGGATATGCCAGAGTAAGTTTTGTTTGCATTTGGTATGACTTTATTAATATGTTGGTGTCAGATATTATTTCATCCAAAAAAAAAGTATTTAAAAAATATATTTTTGTTCTTACATATAACCCATCAGTTCTGATTAGCTTTTATGTCTGTCTGAAAATTGTCCTAAGTCTCATTCCTTTACTATTAAAACTCAGTCTGGAAGGTTGCATAATTACATTTTGAGTATTGTACAGTAAGGGGTTTATGTAAAAAAAAAAAATAGTTCAAAATTTACAATTGCTTTACAACAAACCTATTATTTGTAATTATCCCAGATTTTCATTGGCACTAAAGATTGGGCTGCTAGAGCCCTTATCGGAGTGCTTTAAAATAGAAACTAAATGCAAGATAATTTGCATAAGAGGTTTGTAATTTATATACTGTACTCTTGAGCTCATCTATTTCCCTTCTGCTTCAGACCCATGAGAGAATGCCTTTGGTTTGGAATCCCTGACTCTCATATGCAATAAGTGTTTAGTTCTGCAGTGCAGCTCGTACAGAGCACTGTAGGCATAATCAATGTCTTTGTAGTACCCCTTTGGTCCCTAGCATCCTCACTATTTATCCTTATATTTCATTTCCTTTCCCCCTACCCTTCTTCCATTTTTTGGTTCAACCCCTTTTATCTTACGTGGTTGTGGCCTTATTGATAACACCTCTGCCTGGTGATCGCCAATCGGGGCGTTAGTTCCTGTAGTGTCTGCATCCTTACTATCCTTGTGAGCCAAGGATTAGGGTTTTTGGGGAGCTCATGGATCTACCTGCTGAGTCATTAGCAACCATTACCTGGCCCTCCCTGGTTCTAGCTTGGGCACTGATCATATGATTTATGGTCAGTCTCTAGGGTACTGCTCTGCTTGCTAGGGTAACATCACCGTCCCTTGCCTCTACCCTTCATTAGCGGCCTTTAAACCTTTGAAGTGTAGTCGCAGTTTTTCCCAGTTGAACCTTGAAGCTAAATGGCATCCATAGCCCAAGGTCTAGACCACATGACCCAAATTCCTTAAATACAGTCCTTACTGCCATGAGACATTCAAAGAAATAAGAAATAGCTGGGAATGCACTTACCAAGGTGTGATATAGAGGTAGATAAGGCTAAAAAGTAAATGTCATAGAGAATATCATAATGGATGAATGGAAGGATTGTCAAGGTAATAAAGATGAATCTTTTGAAATATGGACATGTGTTTTTATGTTCTGGCGTTTGTCACCCAAGATCTATTTACAAATCATCCAAGAGCAATTGGGTGTGAAGCTGCAAGTGACCAAGACTTTAGGAAAAAAAAAAATAAATATCAGGGAGGTCATTTGACCTCTTCGGTCTCGCTATTTATTGATAACTCGGAAGTTTCTACAAAGATCGGTTCACGTTAAGAACAGACTCACGGATTTTGTTCTCTGGCAATCAAACAAGAGAATCTAACTAGTCCACATCTATCACTAGATAAGTTAGTCTTATACCCACTTCTAAGTCTGACTTCCACCAGTTGACCTAGAGGGCCTGTGGGTTAATTGTAGAATCACTTGGCTGCTGAGCTTCCTCGTATGAGAGGTGATATCATAGGGAGTCATATCCCTGCAACTATGGCTGGCATTCCACTATCTCTTCCTCTTTTTTTTTTTTTTCATCTTTGAAGATGAGTCAGAATGAGGAGAGTGGATGAGGTCTGAGCGACCATCGATGATGATGCTTCCTTGGGGAAGGTAGAAACCACACAGATTTCTCCATCTGGAGCCAAAGAGCCACAGCACTTAGGCAGTCACTGGGTAGGCACACAAACAAGGCCTCTCGACTCTGCCACGAATAGGGTGAGAAGCACAAACTACCTCGGACCCCCAGGCCCGAGGTTTGGAATGACGGACACAGGGGAAGGGTCAGGAATCAGGGTAACCCCACGGGTAAGGGTAGCGCTTACTGCAGCCTTGGCCGTCTTACACCCACTTACGGGGGCTATATTTCATGACACCAGCACCTTAGTGTAAGTGACCATGCCCTTTACCAATTGCGTCACTGGGGACACATGCAGATCAACTGGGGTACAGTAGATGTAGCCTTGGCGACTAGCTCCCTTATAACTGTTATGGAGGCCTACCTGAAAGACCTTACAGAGCCCAAGCCTTCCTTTCATCAAATTTGTTGTCAACAGCTTGAGTAGTCATGGGCAAAGAGATTCCAGCCTCCCGCCTCCAAAGAGGTGCAGTAAACATGAGGGGTTTCCCCCACACACCAGCAAAACTGGCTGACAATGATTTGAAGGATCCAATAACATGCAGCATACTCGCCGTGGACCGATTCAGGGGCGTATGCTCAGGAGCCGCCTCACCCCCTCGAAGAGACCAAAGCAGCAGTAGACTTTATCAGAATAATCTTGGGCATTGCCAGGTCAGACCCCAAGATAACCTTTGCTCGCATCTTCCCTGCTGGGGGTTAGCCTGCTACTACACTGAAGGGCACAAATCATCATGTTGTCTCCTCCCCCTACAAGACTGCCAGTTTAGCCATAAACCAGTTGCAGCGCCCACCCTTCTCTCAGCAGTCATTGCTTCCATTTGATTGTCAACAACAGAAATCACTTTCTGTAAAGAGAAAGAAAATAAAACAATTCTGTATGGAGCCGACTGCTTATGTACGTGGCAGTGGTCGCAACAAAATTGAAGGTCTTTCCTAGACCCTTCACCCTTACCAACTGGACAACCACTCATTATCGAAATGTAATGATAGTGCAATACTCAAGCATAACCTACAATATAGGTAGCCTTCTAATAAATATGAGTTAATATATATTTATGGAAAATTAGATGAATAATAAACTATAACACTTGAACCCTCAGAAATACAAATTTAACGAGTTCCTGATCAGCACCACTATTCCCAATTAATTTTTCTAACTAAAACCCTCAAGAGATTAAATTAGTGTTTCCGAGGGTTCAAGTTAGCAAATTAGTTGGCAGTAGCTGGTGCATATCAGACATTGGTTGTGAAAGGGGTTTTTAATCTTCCCTTTATTGTCTCTGCCTAGTAAAGGATGATGGTTTGTATTTGCGTAGGAACAAACAAGTTTATATTTTGAGTTGCCCAATAATAGTCAGATTAGAGATACTGTATACCCTAAAATCTGATGTCAGTCATTTGCTGATATTTTAACAATGACAATGTTGCTATTGTTATTTTTACATTGATATTTGTCTATATAATATTCAGTTAAATTTTCTAAATTACTATGTTATTTATAAAACTATTATAGAGAAAACTTAAATTATGACAATGATGATGAAAAAATATCACCACAGGTGTAACAGGTAGGCTACCTGGTATCTCTATATTTTGGGTCACTGTCATTATTTAAATTAAAAGGTAGGTTGAATTACAAAAGGAAGATTTAATTAATCACATGTATGTTGACAGGAATGATACCTTCTACTTGGTAGAAGTCAAGACAGAGGATGCTGGTGCCACAGATACTTCATTTGACAAACAGCTGTTGTGAATTTGTTCTAGGAGCTACAGTATATTCTTATTGGAAGAAATTTTTTTTAGTTTTGTCAACTATGAAATTATTAAAAGCCTGTATTATAATATAAAAAAGGAAAATTTTCATTATTTAATTTAGCACTAGTTAACCCTTTTACCCCCAGGGTATTTGGAACTTTCCAACCCTTAACCACCAGGGGTTATTTTTATTCAAGCACATTTTGCAGTTTATTTTTTTCAAATTGCTCTAACAGCCTTAATTTTTGTCATAGAGAGGTCAGGTTGGTCTCATTCTCTTGGAAAATGCCTGAAGTTTCTCAAAAAAAAAAAAAAAAACTATCAAAAATATGCAAAAATAAATGTAAATAGCAGTTTTTTGCAAGGACGTACCGGTACATCCATGGGGGTAAAGGGATGAGTTTTGTGAAACGTACCTGTACCTCCTTTGGGGGTAAAAGGGTTAAAAAATGCTGTCCACAAACAATGAAACTAGAAATGAACTGTGATATATTTTCATAAGCTGCTTACAACATGGCTGTTGAGAATTTTCCATTAAATAAAAGACAAATTATTTTCATCAAGATTTTGACAGAAAGACTGATCAACTTTTTGCACTTTTTATTGTTAAACATCCCCATAATTATTTAAAGATATTCCTTAAACACAATGAATGTATTACCACATGCAGAACATTTTGTAATTCATTCTACTTGAGGCAGTAACGTTCAAAGTTTAAACCAGTGAATGGGTTAGTGAACGAAACAAAGGCATAAATTTAGCCAAGAGCACTGAAATACATTTGCCTGTTTACCTTTAGCTTAGCATGTCTCATGAGGTATATTAGAAAAAATTTAATCCTGTTATCAAATTTTAAATTCTATGAAGGTTGTACAGTACTTCTACAAATGCACTATCATTATAATTCACTTTCTTCATGGTTTCAAGTTAATGCTTAAAATGTCTATAGTCAATATGTAACTGCTTATTTTTCTATAGAAAAAACATATCGATATATGCAAAACTATAAATTTAGCGCTTTTGTTCGCATGAAGTTTATCTCGGTTAAGGAACTTTTAGAGCACCCTCTATAATCAAGCAGACTTGAAGCTTTGTTCATAACTACACCGAAGAAATACTGCATTTAATATAGAAATTAAAATGAAGTCATAAATTTATCAAATAAATAAGTCGCTGTAATGCTTACAACTATATGAAGAATGCTGAATGGGCTTTAGCGTAGTTAATTTTGTTAACCAGCAGCGGAAGACCTTTCCTAACTTTACCTTGCAAATGCTTCAAGATAGCCATATCTTTAAATAGTAATACCAACTGAGAATCTAAAGGTTATTTTATGAAGTAAAGATTTAGCCAAAAATATCAATAGGAGATAAAATAAAATTTGGATAGCACTTCATAGCTGGCTGACATAGCACATATAGAGAGACAATAAAAAATAACATACCTGTTATGGATTACATGTTAGAATTCACTATGAAGCTTAATTAAAAAAAAAACAATCCTATCATGATTTCCATAGATGTCATATATGGAGTTGCATTATATATATAAAAAACAAGCTTATCTGTCATACAAAGAATTTGTGGGAAAACATATCTTAGAAAAAAAAACGACAAATCTTTACATTCAATTGGAACTGCTACTCCAATACAGATGACATACCAGCAGTGTTGAAGAACCTAATTTTCTAGTTGTAAATACTTTGAGAGTATTGAATAATTATGATTTACTTTCACATCTTTATCCCTGACATCAGATTCCTATGAATGAGTCCATTCAAAGCAGTTACAATTAAATTAATGCCACAAAATTAAAGCAACTTCAGTGTTACAGACCAGTGGTTGCTGAAAATACAGCTGTTTACTGAACTGCAAACTGTTGAGAGCACATAACATGATTAATAATCCAAGAACAAAATACAACACTCCATCACAAATTCAACAAACTATTACATTTCACAATTTCTCCGTTATAGTTATCAAATGTCAATTCACATACATGAATTACAAAGCTAGACAATGCACTCAAGTTATGCTCATAACTTTTAAATTTCCAAAAAACAAACTGCCAATAATGGCTCCTAAGTATTCACAAAGCTCTAAATACTTGCAAAGGCATAAAACACAATAGAATGATTCTCAGTCATCCTTTTTGGACTCCACAACACCTGAGGCCTTCTTTGAATCCTCCTGAAGTTTCGCATGTTCTTCAAGCAAGCGGTCATACTCACGACCAACAGCCGTTGCTTGTTTAAGGGCAGCATCACGTTCGGCAACAAGACGGTGGTTTTCTGGAGAGAGTCAAGAAGAAAATAGGTTACCTCATTCAAACCAAAATGTTTTCTTTAAATATGTACATAAAATGTAATTTGGTCCATAAACAATGAGAGGTTTCATGTTTTTGAAATTTCAATACAGCACAATTTTTTTTTCTTACATGTATATAAACTTTAGTCCTTTAAAATATGTCATTTTTTTCAACAAAGCAGGAACAACCGTTGAATTGATTGCCAAGGTGATAAGACTTCACTTTTGTTTTCGGCCATAATGAGTACAAACACCCTGTTACGTGTTATCCAAGGCTGTTTGATCTTTTCCTCCTTTTCAGTTAGAACAGCTGATTGTTGGCTTTCAATTATCAAGGCAGCAAAGCAGGATATTTGTAAATGTTGAGGAAAGGGTGCCTGTGGTTCCCAATACCCCCTGTGCCAGAACTTCAGCACTGTCTCTGTTACAAGTGCCAGTGACAGCAAACCCTAGAGTCAGATTAAGACCTGTGGTTTCTTACCTTGAAGTATCATCATTGATGGTCAATCAAAACTCAACTTCTCTGTTTGCAGATGCTGAAGGGGGAAGTTGGTAGGAGGAAAAAAACAAGTTTATTCTTTTTTTGTCTCCCAGCTCTTCCTCCTCCTCCTCTGATACTACTTCTAACAAGTTAGAGGGCCAATCATCAAGAAGTCTTGAAGGACTTCACGACAACACCACAATTACAAGTTTATTCTTTTTTTGTGTCCCAGCTCTTCCTCCTCCTCCTCTGATACTACTTCTAACAAGAAGTTAGAGGGCCAATCATCAAGAAGTCTTGAAGGACTTCACGACAACACCGCAATTACAAGTTTATTCTTTTTTTGTGTCCCAGCTCTTCCTCCTCCTTCTCTGATACTACTTCTAACAAGAAGTTAGAGGGCCAATCATTAAGAAGTCTTGAAGGACTTCACGACAACACCACAATTATCCTGAATTGAGATGGCACCTCTCAAAGACGTCAAACAGAATGCTATTATTTGTGGGGCGGGGGTTGTCTAGATTTAAGGTTTGGGACTTTAAACGAGAAGTGTGAACAATATAGGAGGATTGTGAAAGATGGCTGAAAAGGTTGAACTTGGAGAGTGGACAGGGTAACAGTGGAAAATGTCTGGTTGGGTATGGTATGTGATAAGAAAATGCCTATCAAGGTTAAAATCATGATCTATAGCACAGAAATAAGACCAGTGATATCACTGTTTGAAAGATTGGAAAATGTGAAATAAGAAGAATGGCAGGTATATTAAAGATTACAGAGATGATAAGAGTGTCACAACTAAATGGTGTGGGCACATGTTGGGATGGATGGTGGGGAGGGCTTGGGAGAAACTTGTTGAGGGGAAAAGATCAAGAGGGAGGCAGAGAATTAGAGGTAGAAGAAGAGATACAGTTAAGGATGATATGGAGAGAAGAGGTTTGGTGGAAGAGGATGCCTTTGATAGAAGGCATTGGACAGGGCACATCAGGCAACTGACCCCTTACTGTGGGGAAAAAGTAGTAAAGGAACTTGACCAAGTAGCAACTGAGGCAGATAATCCAGAGTTGAAGTGTTCCATTAGGGAGGTTATTGCAGTCTTGTTTATGGTGAAAAAGCAGTGACCTTTTGGGCCCATGAGGTAGCAACTCAGTGGGCTAAGAGGGTTGTGAAGAGGAGAAATATCTGATGTCCCAATTCTCAAAATTAGTTGGTCCAGATGTTGCACCGATGCTTCGGAACACATTAGTGTGGTGGTTTACATCACTCTTGCCAATGAGTCATATGCAGTTAATGGTGAAGTGGAGGACTGGTTTATATGAATTACTGAGCCCCCACACAATCTCCTTCAAGGGCTCTTGCTCTTCCGAGGAGTCAGCTGCGAAACCTTCAGATGTAGTGTCTGTGGGATTGGCAACCTTCTCTAGACCCACATCAGGGTCAACCTTAGTTGCAAAAGCTGAATGGTACAAGGACAAAAGCTCTAACAAAGAAAGCAGTAATAGCACATAAACTATACATACAATAATGAATAAAAATATAAAATATTCTAAATTCACAATCAACGTTAAAATAGATTGGTTATTATAAACAATAAAACAGGACTTATATCAACCGGTACCATAGAATAGCATTTGCAAAACTAAACTTCTGAAGTTCCACCATTCAACTGCCAGATTGGGAAGAACATTCCACAATCTGGTCACAGCTGGAATAAAATTTCTAGAATACTGTGTATTGTGACTTATGATGGAGTGGGCACGACTGTTAGACTTAACTACATACCTAGTTCTACTACTTACATGATGGTACAGACTGGAAAGATCTGAATGCAATGAATAGGCTGAATTATGAAAAATTTTATGTAAAAAAAATTACTTGAACAACAGCTCCAGAGACTAATATCCACATCACGAACAACAAATTTAAGTTTCTATCCAAAAAATAAATATGAGTGTCAGCAACTGAAGACCAGACAAAACAATACTCAAAACAAAGTATAATTATCAAAACATTTCTTAAAGAATGGTTGACAACCTAAAATCTTTATTAGACATACTCAATAAGCCAATTTTTTTTACATGAAATATAGCTTCACTGTTGAGTTTTGTAAGTTGGGGAGAAATACAAAATACTTCCAATTTGGCATTTTCATTTTCTGATAAAACTGCTACTACGTCCCTAATGCTATTTGCTGTGAAATGTTTTTTTAACCGACATTCGCAATAATGAATTTTATAATTCATAAATGGTTTCCTTATTGTTGCATTGTAGTAAGTTTCTATTGACCATTCATATTCTTTTGTTTGTCAAAAATATATTTCTTCAGCTGGATATCTAATAAATTTTCATGATTCAATGATGATATTCTTCTATTTATTTTAAGAAAATGGAACTTGATGGTTTCTCCCCCCCCCCCCCCCCAAAGAAGCTCAAATTAATCAACAGTGAGTTGAGTATCTCATTGTTTCTTGTTTCTCAGTTATATTTTCCTTAGGCTCCAGAACCTCCATAATCATCATCATCTCCTCCTATGTTTATTGACGTAAATGACCTTGATTAGATTTCACCAGTCGTCTCTGGAGCTTTAAAATCCATACTTCTCCATTCATCATCTTCTACTCCACGCTCCATAGTCGTCAGCCATGTAGGGCTGGGTCTTTCAACTCTTCTAGTGCCTAGTGGAGCCTAGTTGAAAGTTTGGTGAACAAATCTCTCGGGAAGCGCAAAGAGTATGCCCAAACCCTCTCCATCTACCCCTCACCATGATCTTATCCACATACAAGTATTATCATTATTATTTGCTAAGCTACAACCCTAGCTGGAAAAGCAGGGTGCTATAAGCCCAATGGCTCCAATAGGGAAAATAGCTCAGTGAGGAAAGGAAATAAGGAAAAACTAGAGGAGAAGTTTAAGAAAAATAACATTAAAATAAATCTTTCGTTTATAAACTATAAAAACTTGAAAATAACATAAAAACTTCAAAATAACAAGAAGAAAAACACGATAGAATAGTGAGCCCAAGTGTACCCTCAAGCAAGAGATCTCAAATCCAAGACAGTGGAAGACCATGGTACAAAGGCTATGGCACTACCTAAGACTAGAGAACAATGGTTTGATTTTGGAGTGTCCTTCTCCTAGCAGAGCTGCTTACCATAGCTAAAGAGTCTCTTCTACCCTAACCAAGAGGAAAGTAGCCACTGAACAATTTCAGTGCAGTAGTTAACCTCTTGAGAGAAGAAGAATTGTTTGGTAATTTCAGTGTTGTAAAGTGTATGAGGAAACAGGAGAATGTGTAAAGAATAGGCCAGACTATTCTGTGTCGGCAAAGAGGAAATGAGCCATAACCAGAGAAAGGGATCCAATGTAGATTGGCTGGTGCCTTGGCCAACATACTTACTAGTTGAGTAATCTTTCTTATAGTTTCATTAACATAACCTTCCCTAGGACAAAACTTTTTGACAGGGATGAGTCTTTAGAACTTTAATTTTCCATTCTGGATTAAAGTCATCTAATTTTTTCACGTGCATACCACGATGCTCAATCCAAAGAATAAATCAACCCCTCCCCCATGGTTCACTTCAGGGCTTATACATGGATGCAAGCAACGATTCAATATTTTCATCGATTAAAACAAATGTCACAGACATGTAAAACAATAGAATTTTATAAAAAAAAAAAAAAAAAAAAAGTATAATAATTTATTCATACTTTTCTAAGGAAATTGATAAATTATTTCAACATACCTTCCTTGAGTTCCTTGATTTCATTTGAAACATTAGCTTCCTTCTGCTGATCTTCCTCTTTTCCAGCTTTTTCCTGTTGAAGGAGTTGTTGCGCAGCATCAGAGGCTGATTTAGCTTGCTTCATTGCTGCTTCACTTTCTGCCATTGAAACGGCAAGGCGGGAGATTAGAGTTGTGAGACGCTGAAGAACTCTACAAGATAAAAAAAAAAAATTTCAGGAAAACCATCTACATAAATAAATAACAGATTCTCGTTAGCATTTTGAAGGGAAGTATGACTTGAATACACTCTGACATTGCATAAATTTTACTAAGTGTTTATTCTTTTCAATGTTTATTACTATTTGTAAAATTTATAAGATTTATTATTACTTCAGGCAAGTAGTACCGTTGATTCTATCCTGCAATCCATTTTAAGCTCACAAATTTTGTGAGAGTTATATACATACATTACAAATTTCAAAAGTAATTTATTTTCCTATCTACACAAACCTGAGTCCTTTAAAATAGTGATATGTCTTCAGTGGCACTGGAATAACATTTTAATCATCAACATGGTAGTTGGTTAATGACAGGTGGTGCGAGGGAGGAGTCCTATCCACCCGCCTGTCACAGAATAGGCACTTAGACCAAAGATTAAGAGGTGGGAAATTTGATTGAAAGCAGTCAAGTTTGCATAGCTAGGAAAAATCAGTATTATTTTAAAAATTTTATTTTTTTTCCTATGTATATACAAATGTTTCATCTTTGGAAATAGAGACTCTCACTCACTGACCCAGAAAGTATCAGTTTGCTGTTGAATACTGTCACCAGCTCCCGTAGGAGGAAAGTAATCACTCCAAGGATCGCAAAAGTGATCACTTCAAGGATTGCAAAAGGGTTTCCACACCAATATCCTCTCAAGCAAAAGTGTCCAACTAAGAGAAAGGAGGAAGGAGATGACAGACTCTCACTCACTGACCCAGAAAGTATCAGTTTGCAGGTGAATGCTGTCACCAGCTCCCGTAGGAGGAAAGTAATCACTCCAAGGATCGCAAAAGTGATCACTTCAAGGATTGCAAAAGGCTTTCCACACCAATATCCTTTCAAGCAAAAGTGTCCAACTAAGAGAAAGGAGGAAGGAGATGACAGACTCTCACTCACTGACCCAAAAAGTATCAGTTTGCAGGTGAATACTGTCACCCGCTCCCGTAGGAGGAAAGTAATCACTCCAAGGATCGCAAAAGTGATCACTTCAAGGATTGCAAAAGGCTTTCCACATCAATAACCTCTCAAGCCAAAGTGTCCAACTAAGAGAAAGGAGGAAGGATATGACAGTGGTAATGGAGAAAGAGTGAGAGCAAACTTGCTATTCAGTACTTCCCCCTGCCAACCATTCTTCCTTGCAGTTCAGGCAGCATGATCTAGGAAACCGATAATGACTGCACTCTATCGAAAGAAGCTAAAAGAACGTCCTTTACCACAACACAAACCACTACTCGGGGGATTTTGACACAAGGAACACAGGGAATACTCACTGATACTGCACTACACATAGGTAACCACCCAAAGAACACTGTGGAGGGGATGCAGAAGCTGCAACCATCACCCGTAGAACACTGTGTGCCCACCAGAAAAATAATGTTCATTATTGGGTACAGGGGACACTGGATCAAAATTGGTTAACTCCCTCCTGAGAATGAGAAACTACAATGAGGAGGACCGAGTTATATTCAGAGTTCATTGTCTTTCTGATCATAAGAGCAAAAACACTACTGTACTTACAGTCACCCTCTCAAAAAAGGTACACAATACATGGGGCTTCGAAGATTTTTATCCTCATAGAAATCGAAAAGTCTTAAGCAAATGCTTATCTTTCGGTGTGCTGCCGTTACAAGTGAGAACACTCAAAAAATCAAAAAGCTTTCCACAAACGTAATAAAAGACAACAATTGAAATAGAGCAGCGCAACAATACGTCTGTATTTGATGCAGCCCAAGTTCCTTTTGTCCCCACCTGTCATTAACCAAATACTGTATAATAACTTCTTGATATGCAAAGAGATTTTGAAGTAGCAAATGCTATTATAAAGAAGGAAAAATTTTATTTGAAAGCATGTTTGAATCAACACAAGACCAAGGACTGCTGGTGGCTAATCACCAAGTGATGGGCAAGTACTTATATTGCTTTAATCATTGTTTTTCCATAGGCTACATGGATGTCAAAAATTGAAACAATTGTAGCACTGCATAGGTTTCTGTTTGTAAAGCAATCTGGTATTCTCTCATTTTCTATGTACACTATACATCAGAAGGTACACCACGACAGCATGGTGTTCTAAAGTAAATATATTCATAGTGGTTTTGGAAATCTTATGAACCTTGCATATTTCTTTAGGTCACAAGTAAAAATTCAAATAATCATCATAAGGTATTTTAACGACACTCATGACTCCATGAGGAATAGAGGCCGACTCACATCTGGCTAAACAATTACAAGATCTGTATAAAACTTTAAGCATTCAAAGAAGGAACTGGAGATACATAGACACAGTAACCCAGAGGAAAGTTATGATTATTGTTCAAGACTTATGTGAAATTCAGTAATGGGGTTCACCACTTTGAGGTTCTACTACTGTATGTATGGGCTGATTCAAACTTGATAGAACTCTGAATAAGGAACTCATTTGCAATACTGACAACTTAAGTAATAAGGAATAAATACTTACACCCATAGAAAGAGGGAAAATCCAGAGATGTAGAAATTGCGCTGAGCTCTGAACAACCTCATGTGAGCTTGCATTTCAGCATCCAAGTGGTATCCATGCTGACCTTGTGTTTGTTCACCCAATTCGTGACTGTACTTTCTCATCTCCCGAATGGCATCTGTCAAAACATTTCATAATAAGTATAACTTAGACATTAAAATAAATTATAAAGTTAGGCAGGTAAATCCAATTAACATTGGAATATAAAAATATTAAAAATTTTAAGTAATATGTTATTTTGATTATAAAATAAATTTTTGAATATACTTACCCGGTGATTATATAGCTGCAACTCTGTTGCTCGACAGACAACTCTACGGAAAAACTCGCCAGCGATCGCTACACAGGTTGCGGGTGTGCCCAACAGCGCCATCTGTCGACCAGATACCCAGCTCTCAATGTAAACAAAGACTCAATTTTCTCCTCGTCCCACTGCGTCTCTATTGGGGAGGAAGGGAGGGTCATTTAATTTATAATCACCGGGTAAGTATATTCAAAAATTTATTTTATAATCAAAATAACATTTTTCAATATTTAACTTAGCCGGTGATTATATAGCTGATTCACACCCAGGATGGTGGGTAGAGACCAGTAATATATGTTTACACTTTTATGAGCTAAGAGTTTTTTATTTCATTTTAGAAGTTATCAAAATAACAAAAACAAAATAAATAGGTACCTGGTAAGGAAGTCGACTTGAACAATTACTCTGCCTTTTAAGTACGTCTTCCTTACGGAGCCTCGCGATCCTCTTAGGATGCTGATCGACCCCTAGGATCTGAAGTATCAAGGGTTGCAACCCATACAACAGGACCTCATCAAACCCCTAATCTAGGCGCTCTCAAGAAATGACTTTGACCACCCGCCAAATCAACCAGGATGCGAAAGGCTTCTTAGCCTTCCGGACAACCCATAAAAAAAACAACATTTCAAGAGACAGATTAAAAGGATAAGGAATTAGGGAATTGTAGTGGTTGAGCCCTCACCCACTACTGCACTCGCTGCTACGAATGGTCCCAGTGTGTAGCAGTTCTTGTAAAGAGACTGGACATCTTTCAAGTAAAATGACGCGAACACTGACTTGCTTCTCCAATAGGTTGCGTCCATTATACTTTGCAGATATATTTTGCTTAAAGGCCACGGAAGTTGTTACAGCTCTAACTTCGTGCGTCTTCACCTTAAGCAAAGTTCGGTCTTCCTCACTCAGATGTGAATGAGCTTCTCGTATTAACAATCTGATAAAGTCTGACCAAGCATTCTTTGACATAGGCAAGGATGGTTTCTTAATTGAACACCATAAAGCTTCAGATTGGCCTTGTAAAGGTTTAGTACGCTTTAAATAGAACTTAAGAGCTCTAACAGGGCATAAGACTCTTTCTAGTTCATTGCCTACGATCTCCGATAAGCTGGGGATATCGAAAGATTTAGGCCAAGGCCGAGAAGGCAGCTCATTTTTGGCTAGAAAACCAAGTTGTAGCGAACAAGTGGCTTTTTCTGACGAAAATCCGATGTTCTTGCTGAAGGCATGAATCTCACTGACTCTTTTAGCCGAGGCTAAGCATACCAGGAAAAGAGTCTTAAGAGTGAGATCTTTCTGGGAGGCTGATTGTAACGGCTCCAACCTGTCTGACATGAAGAATCTTAGTACCACGTCTAAATTCCATCCAGGGGTAGCCAAACGACGCTCCTTGGTGGTCTCAAAAGACTTAAGGAGGTCTTGCAGATCTTTATGTTTGGACAGATCTAAGCCTCTATGCCGGAAGACCGATGCCAACATGCTTCTGTAGCCCTTGATAGTGGGAGCTGAAAGGGATCGTCCTTTTCTCAGGTATAAGAGAAAAACAGCTATTTGAGCTACAGAGGTACTGGTCGAGGATACAGAAACTGACTTGCACCAGTCTCGGAAGACTTCCCACTTCGATTGGTAGACTCTAATGGAAGACGCTCTCCTTGCTCTAGCAATCGCACTGGCTGCTTCCTTCGAAAAGCCTCTAGCTCTCGAGAGTCTTTCGATAGTCTGAAGGCAGTCAAACGAAGAGCGTGGAGGCTTTGGAGTACCTTCTTTACGTGTGGCTGACGTAGAAGGTCTACCCTTAGAGGAAGACTACTGGGAAAGTCTACTAACCATCGAAGTATCTCGGTGAACCATTCTCTCGCGGGCCAGAGGGAAGCAACTAACGTCAACCTTGTCCCTTCGTGAGAGGCGAACTTCTGCAGTACCTTGTTGACAATCTTGAACGGTGGGAATGCGTAGAGATCCAGATGTGACCAATCTAGGAGGAAAGCATCTATATGTATTGCTGCTGGGTCCGGGACTGGAGAGCAATAGATTGGAAGCCTCTTGGTCAGCGAGGTTGCAAAGAGATCTATGGATGGTTTTACCCCAAGTGGCCCAAAGTCTCTTGCACACATCCTTGTGGAGGGTCCATTCGGTTGGAATTACTTGCCCTTTCCGACTGAGACAATCTGCTATGACGTTCAAGTCGCCTTGGATGAACCTCGTTACTAGGGAGATGTCTTGACCTTTTGACCAGATGAGCAGGTCCCTTGCGATCTCGTACAACGTCAGTGAGTGGGTACCTCCTTGTTTGGAGATGTACGCCAAGGCCGTGGTGATGTCCGAGTTAACTTCCACCACTTTGCCTCGAAGGAGAGACTTGAAGCTTTTCAAGGCCAGATGTACTGCCAACAGCTCCTTGCAGTTGATATGCATGCTCCTCTGACTCGAGTTCCACAGTCCTGAGCATTCCCGACCGTCTAGTGTCGCGCCCCAGCCCACGTCCGATGCGTCCGAGAAGAGAACGTGGTTGGGAGTCTGAACAGCCAGGGGAAGACCCTCTCTTAGGTTGATATTGTCCTTCCACCAAGTCAGACAAGACTTTATCTTTTCGGAAACCGGGATCGAGACCGCTTCTAGCGTCTTGTCCTTTTTCCAGTGAAAAGCTAGATGGTATTGAAGAGGACGGAGGTGTAGTCTTCCTAGTGACACAAATTGTTCCACGGATGACAGCGTCCCTACCAGACTCATCCACAGCCTGACTGAGCAGCGTTCCTTCTTCAGCATCTTCTGGATGGATAGCAGGGCTTGATCTATTCTGGGGGCTGATCGTCTTGTTGTTCAGCAACGTCCTCATCAGAGGGTTCCTCATCCGAAAACTGATGAGGAAACGGCAACGGAGTGGGCAACGTCTGGCTCGCTGAGTCCGGTCGCACTGGTGCATGCGTGACGGAGCCGGACGCAACATCATGGAACTGCTGCACAGTCTGTGAACTGTCAACAACCATGGGTGCGCGAGGAAGCACAGCGTCAACCCGAGACTGTCTAGACCGTCTGGGTTGTGCAGTCAACACCCTACCGGGTTGCTGAGGTTGACGCACTGCGTCAAAACAAGTCACCTCTGCTGGTTGTTGAAAGTCCTGAACGTCAACAACCACCTCCGAGCGTCGCTTAACGTCAACGTGCGGCTGGCAACCCACACTGGGTCGCATCGGTGGAGGAACCACCTCAACTGGCAGACGCGAGTAGGTTACCTCAGCGTCAACAGGGCGCACAACCGACCGGTTGGAAGGTTGTTGGCCAGAAGGTTCGGTAGCAACCTTCTCCGCATTAAAGTCCTCTATCAAGGACGCAAGCTTGGACTGCATGTCTTGCAGCAAAGCCCATTTAGGGTCTACGGGAGCAGGTGCGGCAACAGACGGGGTTAGCGACTGAGGCGGTACCGCTTACCATCCCTGAAAGCCTTGTTATGCATGACATAATTGTACAGCAAAACTTCAAAGGCTCGAAAACAGCTGTGAAGTTGACCTGTAAAAAACTTGGAGCGTCTCCTGGCCAGGCGCCAGGGAGAGTCTACGAGAATTGAGAAGTCTATCTGGGCAGAGGCATGAACTCCCAAGCCGAGAACTTCTCTCGTGTCATATCAGACTCTCGCTCTATAAACCAGTTTAAAAGAAGGGAAAGCAAAGGCTGTATCCCCCAAACTCCTCCTGGTGAAAAACCAGTCGCCTAGCCAACGTAAAGCTCTCTAGGAGAGCGAGAGAGCACTAGCTTAAAAACAACGGCTTCGAAGTAGCTAGGCCTAGTGTAAGCTCTGACGTTTAGGCGAACGAGTAGCAGCAGTTACAAAAAGATCCTGACAAAGATCCTTAAAACAATCATCATGATTTAATTAAAGTCCATAGGGGGCTAAGCAGCTTTAGGCTCCTCTCCATCTGACAGAGTCCTCAAGGGAATATCAGTAGGAGGGAGAACAGCAACTTCCTCATCTACAGGAACCTTGTCCGATAAAAGCTGAGTCTCAAGCAAGGGAGAGACCTACCGTGGTGGCAATGCTTTACAAGCAGAGTCCACACTCACTGGTGCATTAGTAGCGGACCAGAACGCAACGTCATGTAACTGCTTGACAGTCTGTGAAATGTCAACAACTGAACTGTCAACCACAACAGGTGCGTGAGGACGCACAGCGTCCACTCGAGACTGCTTTGACTGCCTAGACTGAGCAGTCAAAACAACTCTAGAATGCGGAGGTTGACGCACAGCGTCAAAACAAGTCAACTCCGATTGTTAGTGAACGTCTTGAACGTCAACAGGAGCATCAGCAAGTGGCCTAACGTCCAAATGCAGCTGAAAAACCACACGAGACCGCATCGAGTGTGGTTCTAAACAACCTGACTGACGTGACTAAGCTACGCCAACGTCAACAGTAAGCACAAAGGAACGTTAGGTTGGCTGAAAGCCAGGATATCGATGAGATAAACGGCTAGACTCAACGGACTAATCGGCAGAATAGTCTTCCATAAGGGAGGCAAGCATATACTGCATGTCTTGCCATACAACCAATTAAGGATCAACGGAAATGGTTGTGGTAAGAGACGAGGGTAAAGTCTGTGACCGCAACACTTTGCCAACAAAAAAAAGACTCTCGGAGTCTGTATTACGCTTTTGTTAGGCGGCGAGCAGTTATCCGATGACTGCATAGGGTCAGAGCTGTCCTAATGGTTGTAACCAGGACGCTGGACCTGTCCTGAAAGGACTGACTTTCGCTTAAGGGCTTCGAAACCTTGTGACAGGTTTCTTATGCGAAAAGCCTTCGGATGACGAGGAGAAACAACGTCTCTCTCGTCTTATGGTAGGGGAGATCTTGGTAAGATACACTCGATACCATAGAGGGAAAACGTCTGTTCGTTGATCAAGGCCTCTCGAACCCATAAGTCGTTTGACATTACTTCTCCCCTGGGCTTGGGAGCATGCAAGAGGTCCCGGACTAGGTGAACGACAGGCACGAACAGACGAACCCTCGGACGCAACACTGTAACACTTTGCGCATATCACTTTATCACTTCGATTTTCTGTTTTGCACTTATTTCACTGAAATCGAAACTTTTACTGATTTCTACCTGAAACACGCAATTCTACCCTTCATTAAAAGGTAGTAATTGCGAAATCAGTCGTATAATGCAAGCTCATTAATACCAGCAAAAAACAGAAAACATATTTTAAGATAAAAAAATCAGTGGCTGGGAAAGAGACTAAACACTAGTTCATATAAACTACGTTTTCAATCCCTCACCGCACATAGCCTGGGGGACGAGAATAAAAAACTAAAAACGTTTTATCCTTCCTCCCCGTACAGCGACTAGGGACGAGAGTAACTCGAGAACAACGTTACCCGCTTGAACGGAACGTTTTCTCTCCTCTCTCTCCCTCCGTCTCTATCTCTCTCTCTCTCTTTCTCTCTTGATTTCGCACCTAAGAGAAGAGCCCAATTATATTTCGTCAAAAAAACATGTTATTTGACTAAAGGAAAAAACTGAAAAGTTTTTCAAATAAAAAGTTCCTTTAAAATAGAATTTAAAACATTTAAGCTAAGAAAGAATGAACAAAACGTCAGAATTGATTTACTCTTACTGCAAAGTGAAACCGTGATACACTCTCTCTCTATCGTAACGATAGAGCGCATGTTGAACGTCCTGAACGTCAACAACTGCGTAGCATAAATAAACTAAACGTTAGTTCATCTTTGAAAACAGTACGAAGACTATCAAAGAAATTCTTTCATAAAATATTACATTTAAAAAGTTTTAAATCCTTAGCTCTTTAAAAGCTAATTACGATATAAAGGGCTCAACGTTGATTAACTTCGGTTTCCAAGTTAGGACCGCCTACTCTCAGGAAGGTCGCATATAAACAAAACATTAAAATTTATTTTTATATGTTTATAATAAATGGAAAGTTAATCGAAGAGGCCTAATAAAGGCGGAGAGATATAAAATATATAGAGGAAAATCTATAACGTGATAAGATAATTACTAAAAGCCTAAACACACTTCCGTCTAAGGGAAGGGTCGGCCATTTAAAAGTGAAAGAAAGTCCATACTCTCTTTGTCACCATAATTAAATCTATCCAAAACGAGTTCAAGATTTAAGATGAAGATAAAACACCTGCATAGCGAAAGCTCAAAACTAGAATATAGTACTTCACCAAATAGATGTGAAAAACTCCAGTTTAGCAACAGCGAGTAAAGTACGTCTTGTCGACACCTCGACAGAGAGAAAATTGAGTCTTTGTTTACATTGAGAGCTGGGTATCTGGTCGACAGATGGCGCTGTTGGGCACACCCGCAACCTGTGTAGCGATCGCTGGCGAGTTTTTCCGTAGAGTTGTCTGTCGAGCAACAGAGTTGCAGCTATATAATCACCGGCTAAGTTAAATATTGAAAATTGTATTTTTCCTAACAGTGCTTACCTCAAACTACTTTCTTAGGAGCCTCTGGTATTCTCCTCCCAACCGACCAGAATTTTGTGTAAACTAAAATTAATTTGTATTTTTCCGAGCTATACAAATGCAGGAATGGCCATTGAATAAATAACAAGGTAGTTAGTTGATATGTGGTGATAGAAGGAAGCCGCGCCCAACCTTCTATGAAAGCTTACCAACTTTTGTCCTGACGCCTACGACTGAGATGGGTAAGTAAGGTGGGAAATGTAATTCAAAAGACTCGGGTTTATACAGTATGCCCTCCATAACAGCTGATCCTTCAACTGTGGAGTTGACAATATAGTGTTGAACTAATGATACCACTACAAAAATGTATGCTGAAAATTCACTTAAAAAACAGCCACTAAAGGAGGAAACACCAAGCAATAGTTCAAAATTGTGCGCCATTACATTACCACTAAGAAGAGTTTGGTGTTGTAAAGCAATTGCTCCTAAAAGTGTTTGAATCAAAAGGAATGTTTGCCCAAAGGCTAAAAGTTTTGAGCTTTAGTCAATTTTTAAATGGTATGGCACAGATAAAAAAATCTAAAATTACCTCCGTAAGATATGAATGTTAACCAATATTAAATAATAAATTCATAGCTACTAACATTATCAGTGCATAAACACCATTTAAGTTACTGCTGCAAACTGAGGGCATTTAGAAGTATCCCCTCAAAATACCCCATGCATTAATATTTACATAATAAATATAATTTGGTAGTTTAACCAAAAAATTAAGATATTTGACTTCTGTAATACTGGACAAAGTTTTCCAGAAAAATTGTTCTTAACCCTTTAATATTCCTCAGTTAACTTTGGTTCCTCCAACGTAATTGTCCAATTTTGTAAAAATTATTCTATCTTAACTTTTACCTTTTATTCCAGAAAAAATCCTTCAGTCCTGTCCAATTATGGTCTAGAATTGTAAGTTACCTGTTTCATAAGATAATCTCATAATAATAATGATTTGATCAATAAGGAAATAATGGTACTGTACTTTGGTTAACATGTCATCCACCAAGTAACGAGGGAGAAATAACACTAGCTATATAAAAATTGTCAGAAACTATCTGCAAAATTTACCATACTCATCAAGCACCAATACTGGAAAGTTACTGTACTGTCAGTTTACACACACACAAACTTTAACTGACAAGAAAATACAAAGCAATAAGTGATGTTGTGCTAGTAAATAAGGAAACTAATTCTTAATCTATAATGCATATATGCCTGTTCCTTAATCTTAACCTTTTAAAATTCTAGGGGATCCCAAAATTTTATCAGTGACAATTCACACTTTTGATTGCTTATGGACATCGTTGTTTTGCTTTTACAAATTGTAAAAATAAAAATGGCACAATGTAACAAGTTAACCAAAGAATAGTCTATTAAGCACAATGCTGAAATCACATCAGTGTTTGAATAAGATAATGCCACTTGATATTACAAGAAACTTGAAGCATTAATCAACAGAGTTCATGACTACTATGGATATTGTAAGTTTACTTGGTTTGGCCTATGCAAGTTGAGAAGATTATGACTTCAACATGGTTTCTATATATAATAACATGCTATGGTAAGCAGCTCTTCTAGGAGAAGGCCACTCCAAAATCAAACCATTGTTCTCTAATTTTGGGTAGTGCCATAGCCTCTGTACCACTCTCTTGGGTTAGAGTTCTCTTGCTTGAGGGTACACTTGGGCACACTATTCCATCTTATTTCTCTTCCTCTTGATTTGTTAAAGTTTGCATATTTATTTTAATCTTGTTGTTGTTCTTAAAATATTCTATATTTCTCTTTCTCCTTTCCTCACTGAGATATTTTCCCTATTGGAGCCCTTGGGCTTATAGCATCCTGCTTTTCCTACTAAGGTTGTAGCTTAGCAAGTAATAATAATAATGATAATAATAATAAAGTAGGGAACTGTATATGTAGTATATCCACTATGTATAAAATAGGTTCAAAATAAAAAAATTCGTAACATGGAAAACCACTGATCCTAATACTCACCAAGGAAGAACAAGCTTAAAAGACCCAAGAATACTTTAAAGTATATGTGCGACATATTCCCAATGCTTCTGAGGAATCGTGATTTGAAGATAGAGTGCCATCTGAAAGAAGAAACACAAAAAGTTCTGTGATAACATAATGTGATAAACAAAAAATAGAATTAAATACTTCTTTTTATCCTTTATACAATGCATGCAAAGGAGACATTAGATCAACTATGTATAAATTTCTTTCCTATAATCAGTTTCTTTCTCTACAAGAGGGTATCTACAGCAAACAATATAACAGAAGTAGTCACTCCCAGTTATTCCCTTAAACTGCTGGATTAAGAATGAATGTCCTAGCCAGTTATCAACATTAGCCATTTTATATACCTATACAGAAGTTTTATCAGTAGTGAACTGAAACCCTACACATTATGCGATTCACTTATACTTAATACACACAAACACAAACTTACTCCCTGTCACTTAAAATACTACCCAGTAATTCATAGGTCTCCAATGCCTTGGTAGACCTACTAAAAATTTAAAATGGGCTTTTCTTCATATTGTACCATTTTTCCACTTTCTCCATATGAGCAAACATTGATCTACTTTATTTGTACATCTATCTGATCTAGCCTTTTTATGGTTTCCATTTAAATATGTTCTTATTTCTCACCCTATAAATACTTTGTTCTGCAAACTATGGAAAATTATATAGTTCCAACATTTTCTTTTATTCACATTGAACACCAAAGTTTCATTTATATAAAGAAAAGAGGGTACAACAATTCTTTCAAAAGTTATTTCAAGTTTTGTTTCCATATTCTGTAATGAAGCAATCATTGCAGCCACAGGAAATTTGTTGGGCTGTTTTATTCTCTGTCATTGGTTGTGAAATCATCAATTTACAAATTTACCAGTTATGCCTATAACTGGAAATAGATTTATTCCTTTAAGAGGTACATTGTTAATAAGGTTTCCTTTAGCTACTTGAGTGTCATAAATTTTCATGTACCTTGACCTTTACCACGTGGTTGGTAGCTGATTAGTTATGACCAAGTTCAGATTCAAACGTTGGGAGTTGAAGTAATTTTTGTTTCTGCAGGAATTGGGTTTTTTATTTGGTACAATATTGAATGAACATAACTGTAGATTGACTCCAGAGGAATCAACTTTGGGTTTGGTCAAACCTTCTTTATTATTTGCTATTTGATTTTTATTTTGGAGTTTTATTTACAAGTACAAAACTGTACCTACTTTTTCTCTCAGATTTTGATTGGTGTTCAAGATCAACCATCCCTTACATTGAAAAAATTTTCCATAACCTTGGTGGTGTCAATAGTGACAAGTGTGTCAAACCTGTTCAATACAGGAATCTTGGCTTCTTGCTTAAGCCTATAATTTCGGGCAGTAGAGTAGTGTTTTTTGCTATTTGTGTTACTTTAAAAAATGATTGTGTTTAGATGACAGTTTAGTAGTAACGGCAACAGTGAAAGAACACACCTTCAAATTGGCAGACTTCATATGTGTATTTATGAGGCTGTAGAAATGGGACGATAATGATGAGGATTTATCAGGATCCTGAAATTTAGCACCAGCCAAAGAATGAGGAGTTCTTGAATTATTTGTCAAATCCAAGGGATTGGATACAACACCAGCATACATTAAACTATTACCTAAAAAAAATTTAGCCTTGTTCCAGCATGTACTGACACAGTCTTGAGCTTGGAGAGTGAGTTCTCTTACAGTAGTAAAAAAAAATATTTTCTGAAAATCTGTAGAACATTGAGCTAGTGAAACATTTTCCATTAACAGACGTGACATTGTCAACTTGTAACACTTGTAGCATTGCACTGGAGGTGGGTGAAATTTCCTGACACCAGAGGTAAAATGTCTGATCTCAATATAATCCGGTAGATGGTGTTAAAAATACTAATAAAATGGCATCACTAACACTTTTAGCATATTAAAAAGACAGTAAGAGGGCTATATCCTTTTCTGAAAAACTATAAAGATCCCAACAATAAACAATTCCCTTTGCATGGTTAATGGTGTTAACAGCATTCTCTGGTCCCTATCTTTTGTACCAAAAGCGCGTCCATGCCACTCGTTGGCTGAAGTCAAAGTGTTAACTAGGTGGAGCTAGCAGGAGGGAGGGGCTTTCTCGCCACCCACCAATAACTACAGACATCTCGTTATAAATTTTAATAGCAGTTTCCAGAATTGCTGGAGGAAAGGTATGCAATTGTTTAAGAACACAAAAGAATGTTTGCTGGGAGATGCATTCGTAACACTAATTACCACATAATGATAATTACCACATAATGATACAGTACATTACTTGAAAAAAAAAAAAAAAAACAGCTGAAATAACGAAACTGGTGAACCGTTTCATAAAAACAGTAAACAAATTGAAATTAAATTACACATACAACATTCAGTTATAAGTTTTTCATAATACTGTGCACATTCCAAGCAAAGTAAATGTGGGTCTTACCTAACTACATCCCATTCACACAATATCAATAACGTGAATACGTAATAAAACCAGAAGAAAACAAAGCTTGATACTCTAGCTCTATCTACTAAACCAAACCATAAGAATTGATTTAAATATTAGATGATATTACGAAACATCATCAAAAATATTGATAGAAATTATGACGACTATTTTCCTCACATAGACTAGAATCCTAATACAAAAACCAATATGAAAACTTACCATTTAACTTATTAGAATAAAGCAAACCACTTAAAATTTACATCTCACAGCTTTATGTTAATTGAACAGTTTAAAGGCAACTAAACCCAATAAAATTAATTTATGGGAAGAGTAAACTTGTAAATTTGAACTAACCTTGAGGGAGATATGAGTGGAATCAGCAGCAGCACTGTCACTGCTAACTCGGCATACATCACACCAGCTATTAACGTCCACTGAATACTCATGGTGAATGACTTCTGCAAATTATGAAAACCACATCAGGATAATTTAACAATTATCAGAACAAACATACATACTGTACATACATATACCAAAGGCACTTCCCCCAATTTTGGGGGGTAGCCGACAACAACAAGAAACAAAACAAAAAGGGGACCTCTACTCTCTACATTCCTCCAGCCTAACCAGGGACTCAGCCTGTTGCTGTCTCACAGGATTTTCTATACAGGAGAGGGGGTTCCCAGCCCCCTCGTCCCGTCCCTTTTAGTCGCCTCTTACGACACGCAGGGATAACGTTGGCGCTATTCTATTTAAATAAATCAATAAGGAAACTTTAGCAAAACAACCTTCAAACACATCACTACCTGTACAAATGGTACATAAAAATAACAAATTTTAAATTTTTTTTGTATTTTTCTTAACTCTAAGAACCTGAGTTGCTTACCATATGAGTAGAATTACAGCAAACGCTGGAAATAAGGCAGTCAAACTTTCAAAGTGGTGTCAACAACCAACAGGGTAGTTACCCTGCTGGCGGTGGGGGAAACTATAGCCAACCCTTCAACTCACATTAACTTCAATCAAATTAAAGCCAGGATTTATTCAGGGGTGGAGATGGCAGGAAGGTTTGAATAAAGACCTCAGATTTGTATAGTTAGGAAAAATGAAAATTATTTCTAAAATTTATCACTTATTCCTACACTAATACAAACAATCTTCTTTACTATAGAAGACTCATCCGTAAGAAGGAAGAAGTCCCCATTCCATCTAGCTAGAAAACCAACAGGGAACCTCAGGCTTTGCATTGAATGTGACAGCCTGAATTCCTTCACCTCGTGAACCAAGAGATGGCTAACGGAAATCAGGGCCTGGGCAAAGTAAAGGAGAGGAAAAATTCAAGCCGTACCTGTACTTCACTGTATTGAACTCAAAGCAAAAATGCATATGCTAACAGAAAAAGTAGCAGGTTTGCTTGGTTCATCACATTTACATTGTTAGAAATGTGGGAAACAGACACAAGGAGGATTACACATCCTGTAGCCAAAAGCAAAACGAGCTAACCTATCTCAGATCTACTCCAGCTGGTGAGAGTTATGATGCTGTACACTATGCGAGGGGAAGATTGAAAGGAAGAGAAGGCAAGCCAGTCACTCTTCACTATCATCATCAAGAGTAACTTCAGCCCTTGATCTGCAGATACTGGTCCTGTTAAGGAGCCGGGGAAAATAAACCACATGTTAAGCTGCTACTACTGGACCTAGAGTAAATGTGTCCATTGTCCCGAGTCACATCTAATAGGTAATGGGGCTGTCAAGGTGGTCTATTGCTTCCAGACCTTTGCCCTATGAACCAGTGACAGAGAAGTTTCTCTTGAAGGTAAAGGAGGCTGTAATGCCTTGACATCATGAGCCTTGATATGATTTTTCCTCCCAGAGGACTCGAAGGAGCAGGAAATTACTTCTTTCAACCAGAAGGAAAAGGAAATGGTATTCTTCGAGACTATCTTCTTAGTCATCTCTGTACTAACAAACAGGTTTTGCAGGCAAGGCCTGGTTACCCTGATACGTTTAAGGTAGCTCCTTAACACCCTAACAGGACACAGTAGGAGCTAATCAGGATCATCAGTGACCTTACAAAGAATATTCACCTAAAACAAAAAAAAATTTAGCCTGATGAAGTAGGATTCTGCGTCTCAGCAATGAACTCAGGGACGAAGCTCAGAGACCTCCCTCCACCACCTTGAATGGATGATGTCGAAAGATAGCCCGTAAAGTTCACTTACCCATTTGGCAGAAGCCAAGACGAGAAGGAACACAGTCTTCAGGGTGAGATCCCTGCTTGACACACCTAAGAGGTTTGTATGGACCTTCTTCAGCAAGCTTAGAACTCTGAATACCTTCCAAACTGGCGGGTTAACTTCAACTGGAGGGCAAGACTGCTCAAAGCTCATTATTACCAAGGATATCTCTTCTGAAGAAGAAATACCTACCCCATTAAGTCTAAAAATTAGCTCACGGCCAAGCAATAGCCTTTTACAGCAGAAATGGAGAGGTTTCTGCTTATGGAGGTAAAACAAAAACTCCACAATTATGGAAAGTGGCTTTGAGTGGAGGGATATCCTTCCCACAACACCAACCACAGAAGACAGCCCACTTGGCTTGGTAAACTAAAGCTGAGAATTTTCGGAGGTACCTAGACATCTGTCGAGCAGTTGCTCAGGAAAAACCTTGCTGAGAAAGAGGCCGAATAACCTCCATGCATAAAGAAGCAGGGATTGTACTGTATCATGGAACATCCTGATGTGGAGTTGCTTCCGATGTGAAAGGCATGGGAACTCCCTCAGGACCTCCACTAGTAGATGCAGATCTGTATACCATTCCCGATATGGCCACATTGGCGCTATGAGGATCATGGAGAGATCTGGTGTATCTCTCACCCTGTTGAGAACTCCTTAGTAGGCAGAAAGGCGGAAACGAATAAATGTCTAATCTGTCCCTCAGATGTTAAAATGCGCCTTTCAAACACTGCTAAAGGATCAGGAACTGGTGAGCAGTATACAGGAACATTTGTGGTATAAGATGTGATAAACTGATGTTTAGCAAACCTCACAAAGTCATTACTCACTCTGTTATCTGAAGACCATTCTCCACCAGTGATCTGAGTCCCCCTGCTCAGTAAAGAATCTGTGAAGAGGGAATTCTGAAAGAGCTACTGCTATGGGATAACCTTTCCTGAGGTTTGCTGGGTCTAACCACCAGAGAAGATCCTCCTTGGAGCATGCTCCCACTTGGATCAACATCTGGGGATCGTGCCAATGCTGGGATCAAGAGGACCAGAACATCCGACAAGTCTCAGATGGAGGAGTTTGAAAATTGTTTGAACCTGTGGTCTAGGACCAACATGTTCTAGGTCTACACAACAAAGTCCTGTGTGAAGATAAGACAGACAGACAGCACTGTCCTCCAAGTGGCTGACCTGATGAGAAAATCTGTGAAGCTCGGTTACACTCTTCACTGATGTTAAGGTAGTTGTGCAATTTATACAGTAATGCAATAATCAGGGCCAGAATTCTTCACCTGTCTTTATCTACCCTAATTGTTGTGTGGCCTCACATTCTAGAGCTTGTTAAACAAGATGAGAAGAAAAAGATGATTGGACCAAATGTGGGAAACAAATGCCTTCCCTGTCAGCAAGAACTTATTTGCTAAAATAATGTATCAATTCTTAGATTCATTCCTCTACAGTACAAACTTGACACTGACAATTCAACTTTCATGTCCACAACAAGGTAGTACAGTACTTTAAATTATGAAGACTGATGCTTTTATGGACAATAGTGATTTAATAATAAATACGATACCTTGCCTGTACTGTACTGTATTCAAAGGAAGTGACAAAAGTTATGATCTTGGGTTGTGGCGACTTGTTAATAACATCCTTGCCTGGTGACTGCCAAACTGGGGTTCGAGTCCCGCTCAAACTCATTAGTTCCTTTGGTCGATGCAACCTCACCATCCTTGTGATCTACGGATGGGGTGTTTGGGGGAGCCTATAGGTCTATCTGCGGAGTCATCACCAGCCATTGTTTGGCTCTCCTTGGTCCTAGCTTGGGTGGAGAGGGGGGCTTGGGCGCTGATCATAAGTACATATGGTCAGTCTCTAGGGCACTGTCCTGCTTGATGGAGCAATGTCACTATCCTTGCCTCTGCCAATCATGAGTTGCCTTTAACCCTTAAACCTTTGTTGTACACTGTTCTTTAAATTTTTACCGAACATAAATTGAAACCAAAAAAAATTACAAGATAAAAAGTACAAAATTTCACATAAAAAACTCAAATAGTTTCTTCAATCATAACTTGCAGTATTGTATCAACCTTTGTACTTTGTATTGGTAGCAGAACATAGTTATGACCTTTACACTCTCTCTGATAACATATCATAAGATTAGAGGACATCTCTATTCAGTTCTCTGATAACATATCATAAGATTAGAGGACATCTCTATTCAGTTTCTCTAACATCTAGACATGTCTTACAGATATTTTTCCCTCAATTCACAATTATAATGTACAAGTCAAAGCCAAAAAAGATCACTTCATACTAATAGTTTGACTCAGATTTTTTATTACAGTACCTAATAGAATCTAAGTTACAACCTACACATTTCTTACCAAACTATCAATCACTTGAAAAGAGAAAGTATTATAATACTGCAGCTAAATACACAGAGGAAAATTATACTAAACTTCAGTATATGATAATTTAGTTCTTATTAACGAGTATACTAACCACAATCATCTATGTAGGGAACAGTTTTCAGGATACAAGCTGGACAGCCATTCAAATTGTTAACAAGGTAGTTAACTACAGGTTGGAGTGAGGGCGAGGAGCCGCACCCCCTTACCTGTCAAAGTCTCTTTATTCAAGTTTTCGGCCACATTGAATAGACAGAGTGTACTGATGCGTGCACAGGCAAATTTTTCATTTTCTTTTTCTTCAGAAAGTGATACTGGCTGGTAACTTAATGAATGGTGAAGCAAGACGCTTGTTGTGGGAAGATGGATTTTGCATCCCGTTTTTTATTAAACCAGCTGTAAATCAACACTTTCTCCGTCTTCTCGCTAAGGGCTTGATTGTTTTCAATCATCCCAGTGTGACAAGTGTAGGTCATGGCAGACATATGTTTTGAGGGGGAGAAAATGAGCCGAGAGGCCCACAGCAACAAGAAATAGTTCATAAAAATATCAAGGGGTGTCACTACACCATTCTCCTCCACAGGCAGGATAGAAGCAGTAACAGTAAGGGAAGAGTTCTGCGACCTAGCGGAAGATAACACATCCAGAAGATTCTCCACTGAAGGGGCACCATCAATACCTAGGCAGAGCAACACCACACCCGGTCCAAGTCCTTACGAGGGTCATCAACTGTTACATCTGTAGAAAAGCTTTGGGAGAGAGGCAGAGAGGTATACAGTACTGTACAGTACTCCTGCCATGCACAAAGAACTCCCTGAGGGAAAGGCAGGGGTCTCCTCCTTCCTCTGACAGACACCGCCTCGAAGGCAGAAGAGGAAGAGCGCTCAACAGCCTTCGAACCCGAAGAAGGTAGAAAAGAGCATGAGAACTTTTTGGAAATTAGTCTGGGCATACCCAAAACCACTTCTGAAGAATCCCTCAACTTCTGCTGCATCGTAAACTCAGCCTAATGTAACGGAGGCCACGCCCTAAACTCGAGACATGGAAATTCCTGCAAACAGGAATATCACCTACAGCAGCTGCAAAGTTCATACGGGTCTACTTCTGGCTTTCTCATGTACATGCCAGAGCCCTTACCTGATTTGCCAGGACACAGCGCAGCCACACCTCTGACAACTGGGTCGACATCACAAACAAGCAGAACAATTAGACTGTCAGTTATGCGCTTGAAAATACATGTGTACTCTACAGCTGCCAAAGTCAAAGTGAAGCCAAGCGCTAGATGCGTTTACCCTGTTCTTAGCTGCCAGATCCCAGCTACACTTCAATCCTCCTCCTACTAAAGGTTGAAGGTTTGGATTACATATACAGTATGAACCAAACCCCTTTAAGCATAATTACATAATGTCACTACTACACCGAATTAACACTACTGTATTTAATCACGTATTGGTCTTTGCTCAGCCATGCCTCACTTTGCTCACAATTTCATATTATATACATGCTCCTCTGTTCTCGCAAGTGGTATAAGCTGCGATAGGCACATTAGCCACAAGCCTAATATTTTGGTATCTTAATAATCTAATAAAAAAATACTGTTGATTTGTGGCAAGAATGGTTAACGGATTAATTCAAAACACACCAAAATCTAGCGGGAAAACAACATTATTCATGTTTTAAATGAATAAGACCTATCTATGAAGTTATGTATTTACTGTAGAGTAAATTTCATGTTTTATTAAAGGTTTACTATATAATAGAGCACAGTAGGTCATGTTACATTAAGGGGTGTGTACAGAGGGGTATTCCATTGTAATTAGGACAACAACCCAATACCCCAAGTTAGAACAAGGTGGTATGGTCCGATTATATAATGACATCCTGTTTTTCCTTTATTCTGTGCATCCCTTTAGTCAAGGACCACAGCTACCCATGACACATGAGCATAATGTAATTCAATAGTTTTGGGTTTCCACACCTAAATATCCCAGTTTCCCTGGTTTCATTATAGAACAGTACAACATTAGTTAGGGCATTGGAACTCATAATTATATAGATCTTTGCAAATACACTACTGTATTTTGAATCCCATATACTCCTTGTGGAACCCTCAATTAACCCTTTTACCCCCAGGCTATTTGGAAATTTCCAACCCTTAACCCCCAGGCGTTTTTTTTTAAGAACATTTTGCAGTATATTTTTTTTAAATTGCTCTAAAAGCTTTAATTTTTGTCATAGAGAGGTCAAGTTGGTCCCATTCTCTTGGAAAATGCCTGAAGTTTCTCAAAAAATTATCAAAAATATGCAAAAAAAAATTTATAGCAGTTTTTTGCAAGGGCGTACCGGTACATCTATTTGGGTAAAAGGATGAGTTTTGTGAAACGTACCAGTACGTCCTTTGGGGGTAAAAGGGTTAAAAAAGTTACAGATTTTAATAAAAAATAAACCCATTTTGCTTCTTTGGTCATGTTATTTGTTTTTAATATCGGATTATACAATAGAATCACTGCTCTTATATTAATCATCACATTAATAAAGAAAATTCAAGGTAGAAACTTGTGTTTGATATATTTAGTCTGCTAATGAGAACTGGAAGCCAAGTCCATGTTTGAACAAAGCCTGGAGCATCAAGTTAAGTTTCTATAATCAAACTAAGAGATGAATTACATAAATAACGTCAAATTACTAGCCCACAGGGCTAACGCATGTAGCAGCACATGTTTCATTTAACAGAGCATAATAGCAATGAGATAATGTTTAATCGTAAGTGCGGTGAGCTACTGCAGAGCAAAAACCAATAAATTATTAGGAGCCTTTGTATAATAGCGGCCAGTTCCTCCAACAAACATAAAATATGGACACCAACTAAACTAAACTTTCCCTCCCTTACCTAACCTTCAAGCCATATTCTTACCTATTTACCTAATGGGGGGGGGGACTAAAGCACCCCTGCAACCCCCCTTACACTGCTGTATTCTTAATCAGCCGTCGTCATACATACGGGTGGCAGCTATCATATATGCACCCCAAATTATTAACTCAATTAAGGAGGCATTTGTTGCATGATGAACACTTATGAGACTCCAAAGAAAGTAGGATGGACAAATCCCGTTTTCTATGTGTCCAGAAGTCACGGCATGCAAAAACTCCAGTGTCTTGACTGTGTTCCATTACTATTACTGTTTGTATTATGGTAACTTTTTATTATGATGAACAGGTTTTTATGATGATTGGTGGAAACAAAGTTTAAAAATTTAATTGAAATATCAACACAATTAGACGGGTACGCGGTATATTACTTGGTGTTTTGAACGTAACATGATGACACCTAGTGCAAAGTCATAGCTTTTCAGTTACGGTAGTCAACCCACCAAAACTCAAAAAGTATGGATTTCCAAAGGAAATCACTACCAGAAACATTCGAAACACCACAATATACAATACAAACCAGTCTCATGTTCTACAAAAAGTTTATTACACCATTCTATAATTTTACCGGAAACTTCAGGTTAGGAATTCAGAAGCCTGAAACATGGTTAATACCACAACTTCAGACTTGAAAGACAAAGCTTTTTCTTTTAAGCATACAGCTTAGTTGAATACAGTTGGCCACTCAAAAAAGGTTATGGTAATCAATCGCCTAATACGATAAGGTTCGGGTAGCCTAGGCTACGTAAAACGCTCTGGATAAGCTACCCAACGGTAGCCTAGGCTAAGTAATAGATTGCTAAGGTATGTGATGCAAAGCTACATGGGGACATTTCCTTTAACCTAATTTTCAAAATCTTACGTAAGCATGAAATGACAAATTTTGTCCCTTTAAGTCCGAGATGGTATCCGCTCTGTCGAATGACACGCAAGTTAACCTGCGGTTTGTTCATAAAAATAACCTGAATCATACTACATACCACAATTACATCAGCCACAAACTATTACAATAGGTGGCAAAGAATCCTTACGTTCTCCTAGAATCACATGACTTACTTTTATGGGGCGTTACTATGTTTCAATTGATGGAAATACGGCTAGGTATGACTGTGAACTTGCACAGGTCCTGCGGATGATGATTGTCACGAAGACTGATGTTGGAGTATGAATAAACAGCGGAATTATTTTCCGTTTACTTAGCAGGTCTGCATTGGCTGACATTATACCACTCCAAGTATTCGTTTTTACGCATTGCATCTAATAACCAGAGGGCATTTGCCATTTTTACAAAATAAACCATGAAGATATTTTCTTAGGTATCCCACCTAGTTTGTAAAATCTCAGCACTAAGCAATAAAACGATAAACTTTCATTGCGGTAACCCAGGGCAAAATGGTTGACAAAAGTAGCATACAATTTAGAAAATCAATTAAGATTTGTAGTCGCTGATATTCTTGGATGTTCTAGTGTTTCATAGATAAGTAAAATCAAATAAATTGACACTAATCTGAATTAATGAATATGTTTCATCGGTTTACCTGCTTCATGCACATTAAAAAAAACTCTTTCAAGCATTATGCATATAGCTCATAAGTAGACCCTTTGACCCTCTCCATAAACTGAGCTGTATCATCTTATCTTGAGTGGGCTAATCTTACCGGCCCTTTAAAGGCTACAGCCACTGGAATTCAAAGGGTTATTTTACGTAGCAACAAATCCGCTACAGACAATTGCAGCTATAACCAACGAAAAATGATAATCTACACAGGCGAGCCTTTAATGTCTATTGTCACTATGCCTATAAGTAACAATGACCGTTGCACTGCGAGATCAATTAAAAGGTGGGTACAATGCACATAGATGATATGTGTTTGGCTTGAGATGAAGATTAATAGACAGGAAAGAAAAAAAGGAACGCAGTTGAACCTAATCATTAATATGCAGACTCCTTTTTACTTGGCAGTTCCCCCATCATATATGTTTATAGCTTTATGGATTAGATGTCCTCTCTTTATCATTATTATTATTATTATTATTATTATTATTATTATTATTATTACTTGCTAAGCTACAACCCTAGTTGGAAAAGCAGGATGCTCTAAGCCCAAGGGCTCCAACAGGAATAATAGCCTGAGGAAAGATAGTGCCATAGCCTCTGTAGCATGGTATTCCCTTGTGTTGTGGTTGAGGGTACACTCTAGCACACTACTCTATCTCATTTCTCTTCCTCTTGTTTTTTAAGTTTTTATAATTTATATATGAAAGCTCTACTTTAATGTTCTGTACACGACCGAGAGTACTAAGTCCCGGGGGAGAGATTCCGTAATTCGTAAAATTTTGTAAAGTAAATATTAACGTAGTCTGCCATACTAAGTCCCTCCATCATCCTTCCCGCATTAGTTGCTATAATAATAATAATAATAATAATAATAATAATAATAATAATAATAATAATAATAATAATAATAATAATCATCATCATCATCATTATTATTATTATTATTATTATTATTATTATTATTATTATTATTATAATAATAATAATAATAATAATAATAACAATAATAATAATAATAATAATAATAATAATAATAATTATTATTATTATTAATAATAATAATAATAATAATAATAATAATAATAATAATAATAATAATAATAATAATAATAATAATAATAATGATGATTATTATTATTATTATTATTATTATTATTATTATTAATAATAATAATAATAATAATAATAATAATAATAATAATAATAATTATAATCACAAAAGGGAAGCTGTGCAGTAAGTAAGTGGTCAGAGGCTGTGATGGATATCATTTAATCAACCCAGCCCATAGGGCCCACGATTCTGGAGAGATTTGAGTAGCACAAACTGGACAAGTGTGACCATAGCCTATATAGCTCCTTGATTGAATGTAGCCTGTACAGAGTGGCGATCTGGATATAATTATGGCTGGAGAGAACATCTGGAATTGCTGGTGTGCTGGATGGATTGTTCCTTGAGGAGGCGGCTGGTGGACAGCAGAACAGCTTACCATTCTGAAGATACATAAGAGATGCTCAATAGGTGGAACATCCGGTGGTTCTTCAGGATAATCAAGGTCATAACTGAGAAATAAAAGGATCCAGAGTGGGCTAGGTTTTGGATTTACACGTGTTTACCATCTAACACTGCAATGATGTGGTAATTTTCATCTTCCATTGGATTCATTGCTAACATTTTTTTTCATTCATGTGGTGTGTTTTGGAGCTGAAAATTATTAAAAAATTCTTAACTCCTGTACAGATGTTACTCTCTCTCTCTCTCTCTCTCTCTCTCTCTCTCTCTCTCTCTCTCTCTCTCTCTCTCTCTCTCTCTCTCTCTCTCTCTCTCTCTCTCTCTGACATTCAATCCATGTTTAGGTATTTTACCATATGCTTTTTCTCTTTTTTTAGCATCCATCTTCTACAAAAACTCAAGCTCGATTAAACTATCTCCAAGAATTCGTATAGCTTGCTTGCAAACGCCTTCGAGGAGAAAGCACTGAATTTGACAAGATTGCAGTGGTCTGGCCAATGGATTTAGGGAAAATGGACCCTTCACAGGCTCTTTGCTAAAAGAGCCATAAATGAGATATTGTATGAGGCTCGGATGGGATCATTACACAGTAATTTTGTTGCTATAAATAAAGGTCTACTAACACATCGAACTCTGTCTCAGAAGCTCAATCCATTGCATTTCTGTTCAAAGTAGTTCCAATGAGAGACCCCCTTTCACGTTTTTTTTTTCTTTTTCCCTTTAACTGATATGAATATTAGTTAGCAGTGTTTTATGTGTATTTCTTTCCCATGATTGTCTAATAAAAAAGCTAAGAGATAATATAACTATTTTTCTTACCTTTATATAATTTTTAGATGGTGTATGATTGCATAACATGTCTCCATAAATATATTGCTGATTGACTTTCAAAGTTCAAGTCTTCAAATGTATTGCCGGTGTCCAAGTAACGAAGTCTTTCCATAATTAGTTTCTTTCTTTTCTATTATGGGTTTCAGTGAATTAAAATTCATCAAACTCTAGTCCACCTAGGCGAAGATAATTTCTAAAACCAGCTGAGACACTTATCTCAGTTCATCCAGAATATTTTCATGTGCATATGTCTCTTTTTGAACCATTCTTTCATCTACTTCTCCAGATTTTTCTTCTCTTTTCGCTGAATAAAATTCCTACAGGTATGTAAACTAAAACCTCATCGGAGAGCATAGGTTAATAATGTTAAAATATTAATCTAGACATGTGATTCTTAGTTTTATCTCATAATTAATTTTAATTTTACCGTCTGGCAGCAGCGAATAACCCCGTCGGTTGTTTCTATCATAGTGTAAACAAACCATATGGTACCCGGACGTACGCCAAATCCTAAACGCAACCTTTCAAGTTTGTAACCTTAATTGAACATTCTACTTACTACAGTACACCTTGTAAGTTGTAACCTTAGTTGGACATTAAACCTTAGCAAGTGTAAACGTGTGCTTTTGTTAATCCGTTTCAGAAGATTGTGTATTAGGAAGAGGAATATCACACAACAAATAAATGGACCGCCCTTATAATCATCATCCCTACAGTGTGGTGCTGAGAAGGTAAGAACATTGTCATTCATCTGATGTTTCTAATCTGTAGTTTGTGTTTGGTAGAGGGTAGAACGATTATAGGTTAAGCCAACGCAATTTTTTAGTGGCCCAACTCTAGAGAGTATTCATGGCCGTTAATTTCTATTCGGGCTTCATTGCTTTGTTGATTATCAGTAAGTTTCACACTGATCACTGTTTAATATTTCAATAACAGGTCTTATAGCCAAGAGAACGCCATCTTATTTTTTTTTTTTAAAATAACATTTCATTTGCTACTGTTTACTAGTGATGAAATTGTAGACATAAAACTAATTTTATTATAAAATTGAATAAGTAGGATTATTTCCAAGGATTATAATGCCTGAAGTAGCCAATGAGAGGAGCAAAAATCTTCCAATTTTCCTCCTACGCCTATAGACGTAAAAACCCATGGTTAGATTTCGCCAGTCGTCTCTATTTTGAGCTTTTAATTCAATACTTCTCCTTTCATAATTACCCACTTCACGCTTCATATTGCTCAGCTATGTAGGCTGGGGTCTTCCAACTCTTGTAGTGCCTTCTGGAGCCCAGTTAAACATTTGGTGAACTAATCTCTCTTGGGGAGTGCGAAGAGCATGTCCAAACCATCTCCATCTACCCCTCACCATGATCTCATCCACACATGGCACTCGAGTAATCTCTCATATAGTTTCATTTCTAATCCTGTCCTGCCATTTAACTCCTAATATTCTTATGAAGGCTTTGTTCTCAAATTTAGTAAATCTGTTGGAGATTCGATGTCCATGTAAATTAATGTAATGTTGTTTGAGGAACCTCCCTTTGTCGCCTCGTTCATTTTGGACGGATGCCAAAATTTTACTAAGCATGTTGTTGAAAATTGTCTTTATATTCTGTAAGTTATAATTATAAAAAACGTTAAAACTAAGATTTAACATTTAAAAATATGATTGAAGAGGATGTCATTAGAGTCAGAGATAAGATATTCAAGAGGACATATTTTCTCATAGTTTTTTTTCTTTTTTTTTCTTTACGTAATTTAAGGAATAAAACAAAGACGGAAGAGAACTAGGCCTACATTAATGATTATAAGAACGAAGTAATTAAAACTTTGGAGTCTATTTTTTCTTAACTTTGGTTAAATTGTTTTTTTTTATAAAAAAAAAAAATAACTTGACAAGAAGCAAAGGAAATGACAATGATTGGAAATTTATTCTTTTTTTTATCCATATAACTTATTGGAAAATTATTCCGAGAATTTTTTTACTGACAAGTATTTATGCAATGAAATATTATATATGGTTATGTATATATACACACATATGTATATATATGTATATATATGTGTGTGTATACATATATGTGTTTATATACATAAGCATATATATATATATATATATATATATATATATATATATATATATATATATATATATATATATATATAGCATGAGGCCTTTGCTTTGCAGTGAACTAGCAACGTATGCCCCTTTCTTATATATATATATATATATATATATATATATATATATATATATATATATATATATATATATATATATATATATATATATATAAGCAGCCATATCTAGTCATGCCCATAGTTTGGCCATTATCATCTCTACGCTGGCCAGTGTCTTTTGGATAAACATTAACGTTCGCCCCATGACTTTGATTCAGTTGATATTGACGAAAAGACATTTGCGACCGTGCTATATTCTATAATCAGTGTTATATACCTTTTAATATTATGAGTCTCGTTTTCCATCTGAAAATTTCTGAAGGAATCTTGCTATGACGATGAGAAATTCTATTTAGAATGCATTAGTATTTTCCACTTAACTACTGCCCACTTTCCACTGCACTAGTGATATAAGAGTAAACACAACGAAACTCACACAAACGTATATATATATATATATATATATATATATATATATATATGTATGTATGTGTGTGTGTGTGTATGAGTGCATGATAATAATGATAATATACATATATAAATATATATATATATATATATATATATATATATATATATGTATATATATATATATATATATATATATATATATATATATATATATATATATATACATACATACATATATAAACCATATATACATGTATGTTAAGTGTATACGCTGTATGTATGTATATAAATATATACAGTATATTTATGTATATATATATATATATATATGTGTGTGTGTGTCTTTGAAGCCTAATGATGCACTCTTGAAGCTTTGCGGAAGACCTTCTGGCTTTCTCTCGATTCGTGATTTTCTTCGTTAGGTCTCCAGCAGCCCGAGTCCGGAGCCGGAGAATTCCTTCGGGGAGTTGAGGGAGAAACAGATTTTCTTAAAATATAGCTAGGCTCGATGTTTATTTAAGCGCAAATAATGGCTTATACAATAACTAATATTTTGTGTGCGTGTAGTATTGACTCAGGGATTGTAAGTGAAGAAACCCGTGAGTTTATGTTTTATTTCGTAGAGAACAAATTAGTGTTTTTAAACAAAATAAAGGACCCTTTTATAATGAGGGTTTTAAATTATAAATTTCGAATCCAAAGCCGCGAATCGATTATTCATCAAATTATCCCGGAAAAGATATTGGGAACCACGACGTCTTCCAAAGAGAGCCTTACGATGCTAAAGTTTCCAAGGAACATGATTCCGCCTCACGTTGGAGAGGAGCAGGATTCTCTCTGTTCTGTGGCGGAGAACGACATGAATACAGCGGAAGAAGAGAAACAAGTTGAAAAGATCAAAATGTCGAATCGGAAAATGAACGATTTCGAAAGCCGACTCCGAGATTTAACGTGGAATGATGAAGACGGAGAATTCCTGGAAGAAGAATTTTGGAAAGAGTTGAAGTTCACTCCTGCGGAGGAACTGAAGACTCTCACCAAGGACTTACGGGAGTCAATGCCTTTGCATAATAACCCCACGCAAGGAAACTCTTCAAAAAAAGTCTTGAAGATGGAAAAGATGATTAATGATTACGAGAAGGAGGAGGAGAAGGATAAAAAAATGAGAAAGAAGGGTAAGAGGAATAGAAAGAATAAGGGAGAGACGAAAATAATTAAGAACAAGATTACAGAGGAAGAGGAGGAGGAGAATGAGAAGGGGGAAAAGAATATGAAAAGTGATGAGGAGGAGAAGGAGAAGACGAAAAAGATAAAAGAAAAGAATAAGAATGACATCAAAAATAAGGAGGAGGAGGAGGAGGAAAGTGAGGAGCAGAAAAATATGATGAACAAGAATATAGAGGAGGAGAAGGAGGAAACGAAGGCGAGGAAGAAAAATAAGAACAAAGAGAAGAAGAAGAAGAAGGTGGAGGAGAAGATCAATAAGATAGAGAAAGAAAATAAGAATAGCAAGAAAAAGATTGAGATTAATGATGAGGTGCAGAAGAGGAAGAACAATACAATTGGGGAAGAGGATAAGAATAGGAAGAAAAAGATCAAGTTGAATAAGGAGGAGGTAGAGGAGAAGACGAAAAAGATAAAAGAGAAGAATAAGAATGGAGAGAATGAGATGAAAAATAAGGAGGTGGAAAGTAAGAGGCAGATATCATGGGAAGATATTTTGAAAATGATAGATATGAAAAGTGATTTAGAAGAGGAGAGAAAGCAGAACTTAGATAAAGGATGTAGGATAGAGGAATTGGAAAGAAAACTAGATCAACTTTCTGCTTTGTGGAAGGAGAAGAATAAGGAAGAGGAGATGAAGATTAAGGATGACCAGAGGAAGAATAAGAAGGATAAGAAGTGGAAGAAAATAACGAAGAAGAAGAAAAAGAACGTTGATGAGAAGAAGAAGAAGAAAAAGAAGGTAGACGAGAAAAAGGAAGAGAAGGGGAAGATGAAAAAGAATGGGGAGGTGAAGAAGAAAAAGAGTAAGAAGAAGGAGAAGGAGAATGGAAAAAAGAAAATAGGGAAGAAATCCCTGTTGAAATTGGTAGGAGAAAAAATAATTAGCTTTTTTTATTTTATTTTATGCTTTCTGGGTTCTTGCATTTTCTATATTTTCTTTTACAAAAGTTTCTGTTGTATCCCTTGTTGGTGCTTGCCCCTTGAGATGGTCACAGGATGGAAATATGCGAGGGGTTTGCAGTTTGATGGTGTGAAATCTCGTTGTGTACAAATAATAAAAGATTGCTTTAAGGGCTTTAAGGGGGAGAGACAGAGAAGGGAAGAGCATAAAGTAAAGAAAGAGGAGAAGAAGAAGAAGAAAGTGAAGAGTGAAAGAAGGAGAGAGAAGGAGCAGAAGAAGAAAGGGAAGGAGGGAAGAGAAAAGGCGAAGAATAAGAGACGAAGTGAGAAAGCAGCGCAGGAAAAGGAAAATGAAAAGATGGAAGAGAGAAAGAGACAGAAATCATTGGAAGATATTTTGAAAATGGTAGATTTGAAAAGTGATTTTGAAGAGGAGAGAAAGCAGAACTTAGATAAAGGAAGTAGGACAGAGGAATTGGAAAGAAAACTAGACCAACTTTGTGCTTTGTGGAAGGAGAAGAATAAGGAAGAGGAGATGAAGATTAAGGAGGACCAGAGGAAGAATAAGAAGGATAAGAAGTGGAAGAAAATAACGAAGAAGAAAAAGAACGTTGATGAGAAGAAGAAGAAGAAAAAGAAGGTAGACGAGAAAAAGGAAAAGATGGGGAAGATGAAAAAGAACGGGGAGGTGAAGAAGAAAAAGAGTAAGAAGAAGGAGAAGGAGAATGGAAAAAAGAAAATAGCGAAGAAATCCCTGTTGAAATTGGTAGGAGAAAAAATAGTTAGCTTTTTTACGTTAATTTTTTGGTGGCTGGTTACTCTCATTTTCTATATTTTCTTTTACAAAAGTTTCTGTTGTATCCCTTGTTGGTGCTTGCCCGTTGAGGTGGTCACAGGATTTAAATATGTGAAGAATCATTATTTACGTGAGATGAGATCTCGTTGTGTACAAATAATAAAAGATTGCTTTAAGGGCTTTAAGGGGGAGAGACAGAGAAGGGAAGAGCATAAAGTAAAGAAAGAGGAGAAGAAGAAGAAGAAAGTGAAGAGTGAAAGAAGGAGAGAGAAGGAGCAAAAGAAGAAAGGGAAGAAGGGAAGAGAAAAGGTGAAGAATAAGAGACGAAGCAAGAAAGCAGCGCAGGAAAAGGAAAATGAAAAGATGGAAGAGAGAAAGAGACAGAAATCATTGGAAGATATTTTGAAAATGGTAGATTTGAAAAGTGATTTAGAAGAAGAGAGAAAGCAAAACTTCGATAAAGGAAGTAGGACAGAGGAATTGGAAAGAAAACTAGATCAACTTTCTGCTTTGTGGAAGGAGAAGAAAATGGAGAGGAATAAGGAGGAGGAGATAAAGATTGATAAGGTGGGAGAGAAGAAGGATAAGATGAAGAATAAGGTGGAACAGAAGAAGATGAAGGATAAGGAGCAGAAAAAGAACCGCGAGGAGGAGTAGACGAAAAGGATGAAGCAATAAGGAAGAGGAAGAAAGTGGACAAATATTCCAATGCCTGGATATAATTTTTTTTTCAGAAATACAACATTGTTTATTTTTGATGGAATAATCTAGAACATGGACTTTGCAGAAAAAAGAAGTCTGACTTTTTTTAGTATGCTTTGTTCCCTGATGAAGATTCTCCTGTACAGTTTCTTTGTCAGGTGGACAAATAGTCCAGTGTCTGGATATATTTTTTTCAGAAATACAACATTGTTTGTTTTTGAGGGAATAATCTAGAACATGGACTTTGCAGAAGAAAGAAGTCTGACTTTTTTTAGTGTGGTTTGTTTCTTGATGAAGATTCTCTTGTACAGTTTCTTTATCAGGCGGACAATAGTCGACTTCTTGTTTGTGTGCATCTTTTCCCACTTCTATGTGGGGTCGATGTTTCTGGCCAGCGTTCTCCATCTACCTCTGTCCCACACTTCATCACCGGTTAATCCCTTTGATCGAAGGTCATCCTTGATACAGTCCATCCACCTTCGCTTTGGTCTCCCTCTCCTTGTTCCCTGTACCTTCATTTCCATCACTCTCCTCCCAATATACTGTTCATCTCTTCTCATGACATGACCATACCACCTCAGTCTACTTTCTTGGATCTTATCTGATAGTTTTCTAACTCCTGTGGTACCACTAATTACCTCATTCTGTATTTTATCTCTTCTTGTCACCTCGCACATTCATCTCAACATTCTCATCTCTGCCACATCCAATTTCTTCTCTTTTGTCTTCTTTATTGCCCACATCTCCGCTCCATACATCATTGCCGGTCTCACAACTGTCCTGTGGACATATAGTCCACTGTCTGGATATATTTTTTAGTTAAGTACATCATTAATTTTTAAGGAATAATCTAGAACATGGGCTTTTCTGAAGAAAGAAGGACTTTTTATAGTATGCTTTGTTCCTTGATGGAGATTCTCTTGTACAATTTCTTTGTCAGGTGGACAAATAGTCCAGTGCTTGGATATACGTTTTAGTCAGAAATACAACATTGTTTGTTTTTGAGGGAATAATCTAGAACATGGACTTTGCAGATGAAAGAAGTCTGAGTTTTTTTAGTATGCTTTGTTCCTTGATGAAGATTCTCCTGTACAGTTTCTTCGTCAGGTGGACAAATAGTCCAGTGTCTGGATATATTTTTTCAGAAATACAACCTTGTTTGTTTTTGAGGGAATAATCTAGAACATGGACTTTGCAGAAAAAAGAAGTCTGACTTTTTTTAGTATGCTTTGTTCCTTGATAAAGATTCTCCTGTACAGTTTCTTTGTCAGGTGGACAAATAGTCCAGTGTCTGGATATATTTTTTTTTCAGAAATACAACATTATTTGTTTTTGAGGGAATAATCTAGAACATGGACTTTGCAGAAGAAAGAAGTCTGACTTTTTTTAGTGTGGTTTGTTTCTTGATGAAGATTCTTTTGTACAGTTTCTTTATCAGGCGGACAATAGTCGACTTCTTGTTTGTGTGCATCTTTTCCCACTTCTATGTGGGGTCGATGTTTCTGGCCAGCGTTCTCCATCTACCTCTGTCCCACACTTCATCACCGGTTAATCCCTTTGATCGAAGGTCATCCTTGATACAGTCCATCCACCTTCGCTTTGGTCTCCCTCTCCTTGTTCCCTGTACCTTCATTTCCATCACTCTCCTCCCAATATACTGTTCATCTCTTCTCATGACATGACCATACCACCTCAGTCTACTTTCTTGGATCTTATCTGATAGTTTTCTAACTCCTGTGGTACCACTAATTACCTCATTCTGTATTTTATCTCTTCTTGTCACCCCGCACATTCATCTCAACATTCTCATCTCTGCCACATCCAATTTCTTCTCTTTTGTCTTCTTTATTGCCCACATCTCCGCTCCATACATCATTGCCGGTCTCACAACTGTCCTGTGGACATATAGTCCACTGTCTGGATATATTTTTTAGTTAAGTACATCATTAATTTTTAAGGAATAATCTAGAACATGGGCTTTTCTGAAGAAAGAAGGACTTTTTATAGTATGCTTTGTTCCTTGATGGAGATTCTCTTGTACAGTTTCTTTGTCAGGTGGACAAATAGTCCAGTGCTTGGATATACGTTTTAGTCAGAAATACAACATTGTTTGTTTTTGAGGGAATAATCTAGAACATGGACTTTGCAGAAGAAAGAAGTCTGACTTTTTTTTAGTATGCTTTGTTCCTTGATAAAGATTCTCCTGTACAGTTTCTTTGTCAGGTGGACAAATAGTCCAGTGTCTGGATATATTTTTTTCAGAAATACAACATTGTTTGTTTTTGAGGGAATAATCTAGAACATGGACTTTGCAGAAGAAAGAAGTCTGAGTTTTTTTAGTATGCTTTGTTCCTTGATGAAGATTTGTACAGTTTCTTTATCAGGCGGACAATAGTCGACTTCTTGTTTGTGTGCATCTTTTCCCACTTCTATGTGGGGTCGATGTTTCTGGCCAGCATTCTCCATCTACCTCTGTCCCACACTTCATCACCGGTTAATCCCTTTGATCGAAGGTCATCCTTGATACAGTCCATCCACCTTCGCTTTGGTCTCCCTCTCCTTGTTCCCTGTACCTTCATTTCCATCACTCTCCTCCCAATATACTGTTCATCTCTTCTCATGACATGACCATACCACCTCAGTCTACTTTCTTGGATCTTATCTGATAGTTTTCTAACTCCTGTGGTACCACTAATTACCTCATTCTGTATTTTATCTCTTCTTGTCACCCCGCACATTCATCTCAACATTCTCATCTCTGCCACATCCAATTTCTTCTCTTTTGTCTTCTTTATTGCCCACATCTCCGCTCCATACATCATTGCCGGTCTTACAACTGTCCTGTGGACATATAGTCCACTGTCTGGATATATTTTTTAGTCAGAAGTACATCATTAATTTTTAAGGAATAATCTAGAACATGGGCTTTTCTGAAGAAAGAAGGACTTTTTATAGTATGCTTTGTTCCTTGATGGAGATTCTCTTGTACAGTTTCTTTGTCAGGTGGACAAATAGTCCAGTGCTTGGATATACGTTTTAGTCAGAAATACAACATTGTTTGTTTTTGAGGGAATAATCTAGAACATGGACTTTGCAGAAAAAAGAAGTCTGACTTTTTTTAGTATGCTTTGTTCCTTGATAAAGATTCTCCTGTAGAGTTTCTTTGTCAGGTGGACAAATAGTCCAGTGTCTGGATATATTTTTTTTCAGAAATACAACATTGTTTGTTTTTGAGGGAATAATCTAGAACATGGACTTTGCAGAAAAAAGAAGTCTGACTTTTTTGTAGTATGCTTTGTTCCTTGATGAAGATTCTCCTGTACAGTTTCTTCGTCAGGTGGACAAATAGTCCAGTGTCTGGATATATTTTTTTCAGAAATACAACATTGTTTGTTTTTGAGGGAATAATCTAGAACATGGACTTTGCAGAAAAAAGAAGTCTGACTTTTTTTAGTATGCTTTGTTCCTTGATGAAGATTCTCCTGTACAGTTTCTTTGTCAGGTGGACAAATAGTCCAGTGTCTGGATATATTTTTTTCAGAAATACAACATTGTTTGTTTTTGAGGGAATAATCTAGAACATGGACTTTGCAGAGGAAAGAAGTCTGAGTTTTTTTAGTATGGTTTGTTTCTTGATGAAGATTCTCTTGTACAGTTTCTTTATCAGGTGGACAATAGTCGACTTCTTGTTTGTGTGCATCTTTTCCCACTTCTATGTGGGGTCGATGTTTCTGGCCAGCGTTCTCCATCTACCTCTGTCCCACACTTCATGACTGGTTAATCCTTTTGATCGAAGGTCATCCTTGATACAGTCCATCCACCTTCGTTTTGGTATCCCTCTCCTTGTTCCTGTACCTCCATTTCCATCACTCTCCTCCCAATATACTGTTCATCTCTTCTCATAACATGACCATACCACCTCAGTCTACTTTCTTGGATCTTATCTGATAGTTTTCTAACTCCTGTGGTACCACTAATTACCTCATTCTGTATTTTATCTCTTCTTGTCACCCTGCACATTCATCTCAACATTCTCATCTCTGCCACATCCAATTTCTTCTCTTTTGTCTTCTTTATTGCCCACATCTCCGCTCCATACATCATTACCGGTCTCACAACTGTCCTGTGGACATATAGTCCACTGTCTGGATATATTTTTTAGTCAGAAGTACATCATTAATTTTTAAGGAATAATCTAGAACATGGGCTTTTCTGAAGAAAGAAGGACTTTTTTTTAGTATGCTTTGTTCCTTCATAAAGATTCTCCTGTACAGTTTCTTTGTCAGGTGGACAAATAGTCCAGTGTCTGGATATATTTTTTTCAGAAATACAACATTGTTTGTTTTTGAGGGAATAATCTAGAACATGGACTTTGCAGAAGAAAGAAGTCTGAGTTTTTTTAGTATGCTTTGTTCCTTGATGAAGATTCTCCTGTACAGTTCCTTTGTCAGGTGGACAAATAGTCCAGTGTCTGGATATATTTTTTTCAGAAATACAACATTGTTGGTTTTTTGAGGGAATAATCTAGAACATGGACTTTGCAGAAGAAAGAAGTCTGACTTTTTTTATAGTATGCTTTGTTCCTTGATGAAGATTCTCCTGTACAGTTTCTTTGTCAGGTGGACAAATAGTCCAGTGTCTGGATATATTTTTTTCAGAAATACAACATTGTTGGTTTTTTGAGGGAATAATCTAGAACATGGACTTTGCAGAAAAAAGAAGTCTGACTTTTTTATAGTATGCTTTGTTCCTTGATGAAGATTCTCCTGTACAGTTTCTTTGTCAGGTGGACAAATAGTCCAGTGTCTGGATATATTTTTTTCAGAAATACAACATTGTTGGTTTTTTGAGGGAATAATCTAGAACATGGACTTTGCAGAAGAAAGAAGTCTGACTTTTTTATAGTATGCTTTGTTCCTTGATGAAGATTCTCCTGTACAGTTTCTTTGTCAGGTGGACAAATAGTCCAGTGTCTGGATATATTTTTTTCAGAAATACAACATTGTTTGTTTTTGAGGGAATAATCTAGAACATGGACTTTGCAGAAAAAAGAAGTCTGAGTTTTTTTAGTATGGTTTGTTCCTTGATGAAGATTCTCCTGTACAGTTTCTTTGTCAGGTGGACAAATAGTCCAGTGTCTGGATATATTTTTTCAGAAATACAACATTGTTTGTTTTTGAGGGAATAATCTAGAACATGGACTTTGCAGAAAAAAGAAGTCTGACTTTTTTTAATATGCTTTGTTTCTTGATAAAGATTCTCTTGTACAGTTTCTTTATCAGGCGGACAATAGTCGACTTCTTGTTTGTGTGTATCTTTTCCCACTTCTATGTGCGGTCGATGTTTCTGGCCAGCGTTCTCCATCTACCTCTGTCCCACACTTCATCACCGGTTAATCCCTTTGATCGAAGGTCATCCTTGATACCGTCCATCCACCTTCGCTTTGGTCTCCCTCTCCTTGTTCCCTGTACCTCCATTTCCATCACTCTCCTCCCAATATACTGTTCATCTCTTCTCATGACATGACCATACCACCTCAGTCTACTTTCTTGGATCTTATCTGATAGTTTTCTAACTCCTGTGGTACCACTAATTACCTCATTCTATATTTTATCTCTTCTTGTCACCCCGCACATTCATCTCAACATTCTCATCTCTGCCACATCCAATTTCTTCTCTTTTGTCTTCTTTATTGCCCACATCTCCGCTCCATACATCATTGCCGGTCTCACAACTGTCCTGTGGACATATAGTCCACTGTCTGGATATATTTTTTAGTTAAGTACATCATTAATTTTTAAGGAATAATCTAGAACATGGGCTTTTCTGAAGAAAGAAGGACTTTTTATAGTATGCTTTGTTCCTTGATGGAGATTCTCTTGTACAGTTTCTTCGTCAGGTGGACAAATAGTCCAGTGCTTGGATATACGTTTTAGTCAGAAATACAACATTGTTTGTTTTTGAGGGAATAATCTAGAACATGGACTTTGCAGAAGAAAGAAGTCTGACTTTTTTTAGTATGCTTTGTTCCTTGATAAAGATTCTCCTGTACAGTTTCTTTGTCAGGTGGACAAATAGTCCAGTGTCTGGATATATTTTTTTCAGAAATACAACATTGTTTGTATTTGAGGGAATAATCTAGAACATGGACTTTGCAGAAAAAAGAAGTCTGACTTTTTTTAGTATGCTTTGTTCCTTGATGAAGATTCTCCTGTACAGTTTCTTTGTCAGGTGGACAAATAGTCCAGTGTCTGGATATATTTTTTCAGAAATACAACATTGTTTGTTTTTGAGGGAATAATCTAGAACATGGACTTTGCAGAAAAAAGAAGTCTGACTTTTTTTAGTATGCTTTGTTCCTTGATGAAGATTTGTACAGTTTCTTTATCAGGCGGACAATAGTCGACTTCTTGTTTGTGTGCATCTTTTCCCACTTCTATGTGGGGTCGATGTTTCTGGCCAGCATTCTCCATCTACCTCTGTCCCACACTTCATCACCGGTTAATCCCTTTGATCGAAGGTCATCCTTGATACAGTCCATCCACCTTCGCTTTGGTCTCCCTCTCCTTGTTCCCTGTACCTTCATTTCCATCACTCTCCTCCCAATATACTGTTCATCTCTTCTCATGACATGACCATACCACCTCAGTCTACTTTCTTGGATCTTATCTGATAGTTTTCTAACTCCTGTGGTACCACTAATTACCTCATTCTGTATTTTATCTCTTTTTGTCACCCCGCACATTCATCTCAACATTCTCATCTCTGCCACATCCAATTTCTTCTCTTTTGTCTTCTTTATTGCCCACATCTCCGCTCCATACATCATTGCCGGTCTCACAACTGTCCTGTGGACATATAGTCCACTGTCTGGATATATTTTTTAGTCAGAAGTACATCATTAATTTTTAAGGAATAATATAGAACATGGGCTTTTCTGAAGAAAGAAGGACTTTTTATAGTATGCTTTGTTCCTTGATGGAGATTCTCTTGTACAGTTTCTTTGTCAGGTGGACAAATAGTCCAGTGCTTGGATATACGTTTTAGTCAGAAATACAACATTGTTTGTTTTTGAGGGAATAATCTAGAACATGGACTTTGCAGAAAAAAGAAGTCTGACTTTTTTTTAGTATGCTTTGTTCCTTGATAAAGATTCTCCTGTACAGTTTCTTTTGTGATGCTTTGTTGGGCATTTTCTTTTTCTTTCATTAAGCACCACTTTAATATTATTTTAATTAAATAAATGTATCTCTTCAATCCTTTCAGTGCAAAAATATTATTTAATTCTAGACCCTCAGGAAAGTGGGTGATGGTAAAATGCCGTATAGTTCCTTCACTTTACTTCTGGAACTTTGATGTACATTAGCTTTACAGTAATCTTCTACATGGGTTTAAATACAGACTGGAACAATATATTCTTGAAGATTGGAGGCTGCAACCGTAGACTTCTGCTACATCTTCAGCATTCGGGATGCGAAATACTTGACTTCTATTTATGCGGTTTGGGGATCGCTTCTTCATAGCTGTGTCGTCTCACTGACACGCTTCTTGGTAATTTCTCCTTCATCGAGGATAATCTTTTACCTCCCTGTTGAAAGGTAATTTGTTGGCAGTTAGGGAACTCGGTCCCTTCGTTGTCCGTCTTTGTAAAATATCTTGTTAACTTGACGTTTAGTTAGTGCCGGCCAAACGTGCACCAGGGGCAAGGCCTCCCCCATGACGGGGGGAGAGGGGGAAGGGACAACCGATATTCGCGGTTACTTGTGGGGAAGAGCTGCTTTCTTTCTGCGCTTGTTGCTTAAGTATCCCAGAACAAGGGCGTTGTAATTGCGTCACGTCATGTGACTCTTCTTGTGTTCTATTGGTCCCTTCTTCTGACGTAATGGTAACGTCATACATATGTCACTTCCGATTTCTCGGCAAGGTAACCGACGCGCATTCCAATTGCGTTGTTTTGGCCAATTTATCGCTTATGTCAGCACTTTTCACAAACAGTGCCTCTCAACTACCACCTCACTCTAATTTTATTTTTCTCGTCTCTCTCTCTCTCTCTCTCTCTCTCTCTCTCTCTCTCTCTCTCTCTCTCTCTTTATTTCAATGTCTCTCTATCGTTTAACTAACGAACAAAACTCACAAAATACTTGATCAAACACACATATCACCTTATTTAGTAGGAATTATTTTCCTTTACATGACACCACTCGGTCACGTACCTGAATTCCTGTGGAATTCACATCTTATCAACTCATTTCATGGTTTACCCAAAAATAATTCATCAATAATTCATTATCACCAAAAGAAATACATTTCAACACAATAAATCAAAACCATTATCATCAAATAATATGCATTTCAATGCAATAAATCAAAATCATCATCATCAAAATAATATGCACCTTAGTGCAATAAATCAAAATCATCTTCATCAAAAGAAAATCATCATCAATCATTTTTAAAATAATGCAATTGCATAAGTTTATCATCAATATATGTTTAGGAAAAACTTCCTGTTCCCTTCAAATAATTCAACACAATATTGAAACATAATATTTTTCTGAATTCTTGATAATGGAATATTTAACCCTTAATTCACTGGGTACGTAAGGCAAAATTAATAATGTCTTCTGTCTTCAACTGTGCAATCAATTAGGAAATGCCTTCACCTTTAACTTGTATTCAATTCATATTTTCCATTACCTATGACCTCAAAATCTTGGTCTTATTGATGTAAACACAAAAATCATTTCTTCAATGCAATGCAATAAATGGCAGAAAATAAATGTTCAAACATACATAACATCAATTCAAATTAATCAAAATATTTCTGCAACAAAATAATTATGTGTCATGCACATTATAACTCATCAAGAGTATTACTCATTTGTAATCAGTATCAATAAACATTTGTAAAACATCATTATGGTACCTTATTTACTCATCAATATTATCATGATAAATCATTGTTAATTAATGGCATCAAAAGAAATATTTCTCACCTTCTTCATAAAAATAATGAGTAAAATCAAAAACTCAAATATATCAATGTCTTAAATCATCAAACATCATAATCATTTCATAATAAAGAAACATATTCAATACATAACAAAATCATGTTTATAAATTTGAATCTTATTTGCACCTTGTCTGCGTATTATTTTTATCTCAAGAACTTCAATTCTCAACTATATATATATATTGCATTCAGAAGGATATTCATAAAATTCAAGTGACAGGAACTTACATTTCAATGTTAAAACTTTTCTTTAAAGAAACCAATTGCAGACTGTCTCAATTAAACACCTTATTTATCCTTTCTTCAAGGATTCATCTACTACACAGGCATAAAAATCAATTCGTGTGTTTCCACACACACTCTTTTTTTTTTACTTCAAAATAAAAGGTTTAATTATTGTAATTCATCATATGTACTTAATTGTTCACTATTACCTGCATAATTATTATGGGTCTAAAATATCCCTTTGAGACATTCAACTTCAAAGTTCATTATTGGTGCACATCTTATCTTTTAATCACTTAAATCTTTCTTTCTTCATAATTATTTAAGTTAACTTAATCATCATCAAAACATAATAAAATTCATTGTATACATGCATGTTTATCATTGTTACACGTGTTACACCAAAAAAAAAATATCAATCAATGCATCGCCTATAAAATGCAGTAATAATTCTTTTGCTCTAATGGCATCATTATTTATTCAAACTTGCAAACAAAATCAATACATTTGTAAATATGCAATCACCTATGGGTTCATATTTCACCTGTCTTCATTACCCATAGCTTTATCAAAACTTTTCATCTTAGTTTGCAACTCAATATTCTTTGTGGTCCCTTAATTAATTGTTTGGAGACATTTATGATTTGGACCTTCTTTGTTAATTACGGAATACATATTCAAATTCTAGGATAACACACTTTACATAATTAAAAGATTTCATTCTTTTGTTACCCTCAATATTTGTATGAGTGCCCAGATATTTTTATTTCATTTCCCAAGGAGTTTAGTAGTCTTTCTTAAATCTACCTAACAAAAAAATCTGTTTTCCATATACCGAGTTATTTCAAAGTAAATTCGTTCTCTTTAAGTAATTGTTATTAGTCCTCTATGTTGGTCTATATATAGTTCGCAGGACATCCTCAACCCCTTGCTATTATTTTATTTGCCCCTTTTTTTTTTCTCTATTTTAACTTGACTTATCATGGCTTATTTCACCCTTCTTACTACAAGAAAAATATTGCACAGTTTTCATTAATCTCTAATAAATTCGGGTGCATTGCCCAAGAGAATATCTATAGACACGAATGTCTAGTTATTTATCCTGGTCTCAAATTATTCTGTTACAGACTCATCAACCATTTCTTTGTTAAATCAAATTCTATGTAGACCAGTATGTTTTTATCATTTGTCAAGTTCTGGGAACAGAGTCCCTGGTAGTCCGTTGGTACCACCACTATGGGATTGAGAAAATGCAATCGTAATTTCTAAAGGATTCTTACCCTTATATGACCTTTATACTTCTTATATGTAGGCTTTAATTTTACGATCTCAAACATCTATCTTAGGTCAAAAATTTATTTCATCATTAAATGCAGTCTTTGATTACTGGATGTCCTACTAACTTGAGCATGAGTTTTTGTTAGTATTTTGTTAGTATGTCAGGAATTTCTATTCACGAACAAGTATTTCTCCCTATTCTTTGTATGTATTCCTTTAAGCAATATGCCATCCTGTTATATGATTCCTATTTTTGGGAGTAATTCATCTACATCATTCCTATTAACCTTTGGTTTCTCTTGTTCTATTTTAATTCTTCCTATTTCTAGGTCTCCTGCCTGACAACTGAAACAAAATATTGGTAGTTATATTTCCTTTTAACATCTTCCTGTCCTTTTAAATAATCTTTATTTTATCATCATAAACCTACCAATAAAGTGACTTATCCTGGACAAACATCCAGTACTTTAAGGCTCCTAAGATTCCTTTTATTCGTTCATCCACAATAGTCCTTCTTGGACTGTAAAATCACAATCATTCTTATGAGCAACAAACACATATACTCTATGCCCTAAACAAATTTTTAAACTTCTCTAAACCATTATTTGGATAATCTATCCTACTCGGTTATTTTCATTTAATTTAAGACTACTCTCATGATACATTACCCTTCTTCGGGTTTTACCTTTTTAATGAGACATTTCTTTTTATATTTATGAGGCTTCACACATTATTTTTATAACTCCTGGTTAAGAGATCGGGTTAAGGTAATGTAGGATCAAAATTCATTTCTCTTCATTATTTATAGCCTTCTATTTCATTTGCACACTACATATTGTAGGTTAACTTTATTTTAAGGCTTGGGTAATTTAGCAAATACTGCTTATTACCCCTAAGATCCTATCATTCCTAAAAAAAAATCTTTTACATCTGTCAATCTTAGTGGAGCAGGATTTCCACTTTAACCCTTATTTCTCTACATATCTTAAATCTATCTACTCTGTTTACTTACCCTATTCAAATCTAGGGATGGGTCACTCTTTAATCTGGCTCTTTATCCTGCTATTCTCCCTATTCTAGACTAGTTCTATTATTCTTATGGCTCTATATTCTTACTAAACTTAGTAACATCATTCTATAGGCTTATTCTTTCTGTCTCCAAATTTAGATCATCATTCTGTCAATAGTTAGAGGAGCTGAGTGAGCCCGTCGACTTCACTCTAATTTCTAACATTCTTCAAAATGCTAATAGCCGTGAATGGCTTGTATTCTTTGACCATGGTACTTACAATATTTTACTCCTCAATAATCGAGCCAAACATTATTTATTATCGGGATAGACATGTCATTTATATTCTACTTATGATGATCTACTAGTCTAACTTCTATCCTCATTGGGTAATATATCTCGGGAGATTTATAAGGAGTCTTATTGATTCATTTTAACACTCACCGTGTTCGTTATGGGGCGTTGGCTGATAGGTAATATTTCATGATTCATACCGGTATTTAAAAAGTTTTAATAAGTTTTTGACAGTTTCTCTGGGCAGGTTCTGGCGCCGATGTTTCTATTCTTTTCTGCCTAACCTATCGCCTGCAATGGCTAATCTCTGCCTATTTCTCATCTATCCCTATTTCTATGCTCCTTATGGTAAATTTTTGCCCCTTTCTGATTACCTAACTGTAATCTCTACTCCTTTATTTTAGAAGTCATTACCCGCCATTCAGATGAGTTATTTTATCCGAAGTAGTATTAATTAATTAGTGTGCTTGTATTTTCCTTCATCTGAACTGCATTATTGTCTCTTTTGACAGACTCTGGCATCCTATTTTTAGTTAACCTATCTTCTTTATCTCTGCGGGTTATTTTTATTTAGGCATCATTATGACTTCTCTAGCTAATTTCTAGCTTTTTATATTTTCAGTACTGATCAGACTTTATTTATTTAATAGCATCATAGCTCATTTATTATTCATATGCCTATATCTTCATCTTAAATCTTTGTGCCTAACAACAACATATTTCTTTTAATTCTATAAGCCTATAGCTTCAATTGCCTATGACATTTATTTCTTGGAATTCCCCTTTTTTTTATTTAGGCTATTCTATTTTATTCTCTGTATATCTGTCGACATTCTAATTTATTTATATGGCGCCTGTCATATATTGACAAGGAGTATATCTATTCTTGGCTACTCTTCCTATTTCTCCTTGTCTTTTTAATCTATTTCCATTTCCCTTTCTTAGTCTGGAGTCTGTTTCTCCTGTCAAATTCGTCTTATACAAAGTGGCCAGTTTTGTAAAAGACTTGTCTTTGACAAGTAGAATCATACCCTGACTATCTTATTTTTATTTTAAGCCTGCACTTCTCACAAACAAAATTCATACTTCATCATTGTATCGTTTTTGAACGATATCTTAAGGCTCTATTGGGAAATGTTACAAAAAAAAAATGACATCTTTATTCATCATTTGGCACATTTTGGCATTTAATTCTCTACCTAACCTGACGGTTCATACCCCTTGATTTTTTACTTGTTTGCATTTCATTTCTGCATGTCATTTTATTTTCACCCTTAAAATTTGGAAGCAGGTATTTCTCAATATTCTATCACTGTATTGCATCCTAGTATATCAACTTTATTTGCCAGAGTCTCTATAAGATAAAATAGTCACTTGCAACGTGGATGTACCTCCGCTACATATGCCTATCTTTCCTATATAAAATTTTTCGTCTTCCTGACTTCCTTTCTATCCGGCTGATTATTTTTAATTCTTTTCTTTTCACTATTTGGAGGATTTGTATTTCACTTTCTTTGTGCCGGAGGGCTTTCTGAGAAGTGTCTTTGTTTAATTTCATGATGGGGTTCTTTATCTCTGTGCCTGCCTTTCTCCCTGTATGTTTTCCCTTTTTCATTATTTTACCTAATTTCTATCCCCTTTTTATGTAATCTTTCCCTAGACCTAAATGTGTCATCTTTATTTCTTTAAACTGTCTTTGACCTAAATTTCTGCCCATTATTCTATTTAACTCTAGGGTAATTTTTTTTTTTTTTTTGCCTCGTTCCAGTCTGCTGTTCGAACTTCCCTGCATCTATTTAAATTACTCAAAATTTCTCTGGTAGGTTTTTTTTTTTTGGCTATTAGTCCCTTAGGATTTTTCTTCCTGATTTCCTATCATTTTGCTATTTTCCCTTTTCTTTTTGTAAAACTCATATCTAGGATGCTATTTTTCACATTTTTTTTTTTTAATGCCTCATTTATTTCTATATATAGGGAATTATCATTAGCAATAAACTTACCTTTAGCAAAGGAATCCTGTTCCTTTTACTGTTGCTACGTGATCCTCCATTTGTGTGGCAAATTCATTTACCGAGCCACCCTCATATTTTACCTATAGGAACTTTCGTAGATTTGTTAACCTGTCTGTCTCTTTGACCGATCGCCATAATTGCCTACATTATTTTTGAAACTCACTCAGATTTGCTGCATTTTTAAATTACTTACCATTCAAGGTTATGTGAGCATCACTTACATTTGTATACACGGTTAACATAGCCTGTTTAATTCTGCTGTCTCATTGTTTATTCTCAGACTAACTATTCTACTTTCAATATCAGCTAACCACTTACACGGTATATTTCTCTAACCTTCTTTTATCTTGGTTATTCCTACCTATATTTCCACAAAAACTGTGTTAATTTCCCTACTGAATTCATATTAGCGGGGTTAGTAATGTTTGTTAATTCTTCAAACTCACTTTTTTATGGGACGTTGCTCGTTTGTATTTTTCACCTACTTGCGTAATTTTAAATCACATTTCCCTTTTATATATTCTTTGGGCTAACAAAAATCATAATACATCTTATTTTACACAAGAAAAAAAATACAAAGTAATTCATGCATCATTCAAGAAACCCTAGCGAATAAAAAAAAATTCCTATTCTTAAACGAGAGACAAGTTTTTTTTTTTTTTTTTTCACTTTTAAACTGAGAGACTTATTTAAGAGAGAGATTCTTTTACTCACATTTCTTCTTTCTTGTCCTTTTGTTTTCATCTTCTTCGCTTAGGTAATGGTTTCTTGTGTTTAGACTCTTGCTTCGTCTCACGTCCTCACTATTTTTCTGAGTTTCTTGATGTTTATTCTGCAAAGGTGTACAACTGGTATCTGGAAGAATTTAGTCATTAATATATGCACTGAAAAATATCATCACGGCATTTTATCCATTTAAGCTGCCACCATTTGTGATGCTTTGTTGGGCATTTTCTTTTTCTTTCATTAAGCACCACTTTAATATTATTTTAATTAAATAAATGTATCTCTTCAATCCTTTCAGTGCAAAAATATTATTTAATTCTAGACCCTCAGGAAAGTGGGTGATGGTAAAATGCCGTATAGTTCCTTCACTTTACTTCTGGAACTTTGATGTACATTAGCTTTACAGTAATCTTCTACATGGGTTTAAATACAGACTGGAACAATATATTCTTGAAGATTGGAGGCTGCAACCGTAGACTTCTGCTACATCTTCAGCATTCGGGATGCGAAATACTTGACTTCTATTTATGCGGTTTGGGGATCGCTTCTTCATAGCTGTGTCGTCTCACTGACACGCTTCTTGGTAATTTCTCCTTCATCGAGGATAATCTTTTACCTCCCTGTTGAAAGGTAATTTGTTGGCAGTTAGGGAACTCGGTCCCTTCGTTGTCCGTCTTTGTAAAATATCTTGTTAACTTGACGTTTAGTTAGTGCCGGCCAAACGTGCACCAGGGGCAAGGCCTCCCCCATGACGGGGGGAGAGGGGGAAGGGACAACCGATATTCGCGGTTACTTGTGGGGAAGAGCTGCTTTCTTTCTGCGCTTGTTGCTTAAGTATCCCAGAACAAGGGCGTTGTAATTGCGTCACGTCATGTGACTCTTCTTGTGTTCTATTGGTCCCTTCTTCTGACGTAATGGTAACGTCATACATATGTCACTTCCGATTTCTCGGCAAGGTAACCGACGCGCATTCCAATTGCGTTGTTTTGGCCAATTTATCGCTTATGTCAGCACTTTTCACAAACAGTGCCTCTCAACTACCACCTCACTCTAATTTTATTTTTCTCGTCTCTCTCTCTCTCTCTCTCTCTCTCTCTCTCTCTCTCTCTCTCTCTCTCTCTCTCTCTCTCTTTATTTCAATGTCTCTCTATCGTTTAACTAACGAACAAAACTCACAAAATACTTGATCAAACACACATATCACCTTATTTAGTAGGAATTATTTTCCTTTACATGACACTTTGTCAGGTGGACAAATAGTCCAGTGTCTGGATATATTTTTTTTTCAGAAATACAACATTGTTTGTTTTTGAGGGAATAATCTAGAACATGGACTTTGCAGAGGAAAGAAGTCTGACTTTTTTTAGTATGCTTTGTTCCTTGATGAAGATTCTCCCGTACAGTTTCTTTGTCAGGTGGACAAATAGTCCAGTGTCTGGATATATTTTTTTCAGAAATACAACATTGTTTGTTTTTGAGGGAATAATCTAGAACATGGACTTTGCAGAGGAAAGAAGTCTGAGTTTTTTTAGTATGGTTTGTTTCTTGATGAAGATTCTCTTGTACAGTTTCTTTATCAGGTGGACAATAGTCGACTTCTTGTTTGTGTGCATCTTTTCCCACTTCTATGTGGGGTCGATGTTTCTGGCCAGCGTTCTCCATCTACCTCTGTCCCACACTTCATGACTGGTTAATCCTTTTGATCGAAGGTCATCCTTGATACAGTCCATCCACCTTCGTTTTGGTCTCCCTCTCCTTGTTCCTGTACCTCCATTTCCATCACTCTCCTCCCAATATACTGTTCATCTCTTCTCATAACATGACCATACCACCTCAGTCTACTTTCTTGGATCTTATCTGATAGTTTTCTAACTCCTGTGGTACCACTAATTACCTCATTCTGTATTTTATCTCTTCTTGTCACCCTGCACATTCATCTCAACATTCTCATCTCTGCCACATCCAATTTCTTCTCTTTTGTCTTCTTTATTGCCCACATCTCCGCTCCATACATCATTGCCGGTCTCACAACTGTCCTGTGGACATATAGTCCACTGTCTGGATATATTTTTTAGTCAGAAGTACATCATTAATTTTTAAGGAATAATCTAGAACATGGGCTTTTCTGAAGAAAGAAGGACTTTTTTTTAGTATGCTTTGTTCCTTCATAAAGATTCTCTTGTACAGTTTCTTTGTCAGGTGGACAAATAGTCCAGTGTCTGGATATATTTTTTTCAGAAATACAACATTGTTTGTTTTTGAGGGAATAATCTAGAACATGGACTTTGCAGAAGAAAGAAGTCTGAGTTTTTTTAGTATGCTTTGTTCCTTGATGAAGATTTGTACAGTTTCTTTATCAGGCGGACAATAGTCGACTTCTTGTTTGTGTGCATCTTTTCCCACTTCTATGTGGGGTCGATGTTTCTGGCCAGCGTTCTCCATCTACCTCTGTCCCACACTTCATCACCGGTTAATCCCTTTGATCGAAGGTCATCCTTGATACAGTCCATCCACCTTCGCTTTGGTCTCCCTCTCCTTGTTCCCTGTACCTTCATTTCCATCACTCTCCTCCCAATATACTGTTCATCTCTTCTCATGACATGACCATACCACCTCAGTCTACTTTCTTGGATCTTATCTGATAGTTTTCTAACTCCTGTGGTACCACTAATTACCTCATTCTGTATTTTATCTCTTCTTGTCACCCCGCACATTCATCTCAACATTCTCATCTCTGCCACATCCAATTTCTTCTCTTTTGTCTTCTTTATTGCCCACATCTCCGCTCCATACATCATTGCCGGTCTCACAACTGTCCTGTGGACATATAGTCCACTGTCTGGATATATTTTTTAGTTAAGTACATCATTAATTTTTAAGGAATAATCTAGAACATGGGCTTTTCTGAAGAAAGAAGGACTTTTTATAGTATGCTTTGTTCCTTGATGGAGATTCTCTTGTACAGTTTCTTTGTCAGGTGGACAAATAGTCCAGTGCTTGGATATACGTTTTAGTCAGAAATACAACATTGTTTGTTTTTGAGGGAATAATCTAGAACATGGACTTTGCAGAAAAAAGAAGTCTGACTTTTTTGTAGTATGCTTTGTTCCTTGATGAAGATTCTCCTGTACAGTTTCTTCGTCAGGTGGACAAATAGTCCAGTGTCTGGATATATTTTTTTCAGAAATACAACATTGTTTGTTTTTGAGGGAATAATCTAGAACATGGACTTTGCAGAAAAAAGAAGTCTGACTTTTTTTAGTATGCTTTGTTCCTTGATGAAGATTCTCCAGTACAGTTTATTTGTCAGGTGGACAAATAGTCCAGTGTCTGGATATATTTTTTTCAGAAATACAACATTGTTTGTTTTTGAGGGAATAATCTAGAACATGGACTTTGCAGAGGAAAGAAGTCTGAGTTTTTTTAGTATGGTTTGTTTCTTGATGAAGATTCTCTTGTACAGTTTCTTTATCAGGTGGACAATAGTCGACTTCTTGTTTGTGTGCATCTTTTCCCACTTCTATGTGGGGTCGATGTTTCTGGCCAGCGTTCTCCATCTACCTCTGTCCCACACTTCATGACTGGTTAATCCTTTTGATCGAAGGTCATCCTTGATACAGTCCATCCACCTTCGTTTTGGTATCCCTCTCCTTGTTCCTGTACCTCCATTTCTATCACTCTCCTCCCAATATACTGTTCATCTCTTCTCATAACATGACCATACCACCTCAGTCTACTTTCTTGGAACTTATCTGATAGTTTTCTAACTCCTGTGGTACCACTAATTACCTCATTCTGTATTTTATCTCTTCTTGTCACCCTGCACATTCATCTCAACATTCTCATCTCTGCCACATCCAATTTCTTCTCTTTTGTCTTCTTTATTGCCCACATCTCCGCTCCATACATCATTGCCGGTCTCACAACTGTCCTGTGGACATGTCCACTGTCTGGATATATTTTTTAGTCAGAAGTACATCATTAATTTTTAAGGAATAATCTAGAACATGGGCTTTTCTGAAGAAAGAAGGACTTTTTTTTAGTATGCTTTGTTCCTTCATAAAGATTCTCCTGTACAGTTTCTTTGTCAGGTGGACAAATAGTCCAGTGTCTGGATATATTTTTTTCAGAAATACAACATTGTTTGTTTTTGAGGGAATAATCTAGAACATGGACTTTGCAGAAGAAAGAAGTCTGAGTTTTTTTAGTATGCTTTGTTCCTTGATGAAGATTCTCCTGTACAGTTCCTTTGTCAGGTGGACAAATAGTCCAGTGTCTGGATATATTTTTTTCAGAAATTCAACATTGTTGGTTTTTTGAGGGAATAATCTAGAACATGGACTTTGCAGAAGAAAGAAGTCTGACTTTTTTATAGTATGCTTTGTTCCTTGATGAAGATTCTCCTGTACAGTTTCTTTGTCAGGTGGACAAATAGTCCAGTGTCTGGATATATTTTTTTCAGAAATACAACATTGTTGGTTTTTTGAGGGAATAATCTAGAACATGGACTTTGCAGAAAAAAGAAGTTTGACTTTTTTATAGTATGCTTTGTTCCTTGATGAAGATTCTCCTGTACAGTTTCTTTGTCAGGTGGACAAATAGTCCAGTGTCTGGATATATTTTTTTCAGAAATACAACATTGTTGGTTTTTTGAGGGAATAATCTAGAACATGGACTTTGCAGAAGAAAGAAGTCTGACTTTTTTATAGTATGCTTTGTTCCTTGATGAAGATTCTCCTGTACAGTTTCTTTGTCAGGTGGACAAATAGTCCAGTGTCTGGATATATTTTTTTCAGAAATACAACATTGTTTGTTTTTGAGGGAATAATCTAGAACATGGACTTTGCAGAAAAAAGAAGTCTGAGTTTTTTTAGTATGGTTTGTTCCTTGATGAAGATTCTCCTGTACAGTTTCTTTGTCAGGTGGACAAATAGTCCAGTGTCTGGATATATTTTTTCAGAAATACAACATTGTTTGTTTTTGAGGGAATAATCTAGAACATGGACTTTGCAGAAAAAAGAAGTCTGACTTTTTTTAATATGCTTTGTTTCTTGATAAAGATTCTCTTGTACAGTTTCTTTATCAGGCGGACAATAGTCGACTTCTTGTTTGTGTGTATCTTTTCCCACTTCTATGTGCGGTCGATGTTTCTGGCCAGCGTTCTCCATCTACCTCTGTCCCACACTTCATCACCGGTTAATCCCTTTGATCGAAGGTCATCCTTGATACCGTCCATCCACCTTCGCTATGGTCTCCCTCTCCTTGTTCCCTGTACCTCCATTTCCATCACTCTCCTCCCAATATACTGTTCATCTCTTCTCATGACATGACCATACCACCTCAGTCTACTTTCTTGGATTTTATCTGATTGTTCTCTAACTCCTGTGGTACCACTAATTACCTCATTCTGTATTTTATCTCTTCTTGTCACCCCGCACATTCATCTCAACATTCTCATCTCTGCCACATCCAATTTCTTCTCTTTTGTCTTCTTTATTGCCCACATCTCCGCTCCATACATCATTGCCGGTCTCACAACTGTCCTGTGGACATATAGTCCACTGTCTGGATATATTTTTTAGTCAGAAGTACATCATTAATTTTCAAGGAATAATCTAGAACATGGGCTTTTCTGAAGAAAGAAGGACTTTTTATAGTATGCTTTGTTCCTTGATGGAGATTCTCTTGTACAGTTTCTTCGTCAGGTGGACAAATAGTCCAGTGCTTGGATATACGTTTTAGTCAGAAATACAACATTGTTTGTTTTTGAGGGAATAATCTAGAACATGGACTTTGCAGAAGAAAGAAGTCTGACTTTTTTTAGTATGCTTTGTTCCTTGATAAAGATTCTCCTGTACAGTTTCTTTGTCAGGTGGACAAATAGTCCAGTGTCTGGATATATTTTTTTCAGAAATACAACATTGTTTGTATTTGAGGGAATAATCTAGAACATGGACTTTGCAGAAAAAAGAAGTCTGACTTTTTTTAGTATGCTTTGTTCCTTGATGAAGATTCTCCTGTACAGTTTCTTTGTCAGGTGGACAAATAGTCCAGTGTCTGGATATATTTTTTCAGAAATACAACATTGTTTGTTTTTGAGGGAATAATCTAGAACATGGACTTTGCAGAAAAAAGAAGTCTGACTTTTTTTAGTATGGTTTGTTCCTTGATGAAGATTCTCCTGTACAGTTTCTTTGTCAGGTGGACAAATAGTCCAGTGTCTGGATATATTTTTTCAGAAATACAACATTGTTTGTTTTTGAGGGAATAATCTAGAACATGGACTTTGCAGAAAAAAGAAGTCTGACTTTTTTTAATATGCTTTGTTTCTTGATAAAGATTCTCTTGTACAGTTTCTTTATCAGGCGGACAATAGTCGACTTCTTGTTTGTGTGTATCTTTTCCCACTTCTATGTGCGGTCGATGTTTCTGGCCAGCGTTCTTAATCTACCTCTGTCCCACACTTCATCACCGGTTAATCCCTTTGATCGAAGGTCATCCTTGATACCGTCCATCCACCTTCGCTTTGGTCTCCCTCTCCTTGTTCCCTGTACCTCCATTTCCATTACTCTCCTCCCAATATACCGTTCATCTCTTTTCATGACATGACCATACCATCTCAGTCTACTTTCTTGGATCTTATCTGATTGTTCTCTAACTCCTGTGGTACCACTAATTTCCTCATTCTGTATTTTATCTCTTCTTGTCACCCCGCACATTCATCTCAACATTCTCATCTCTGCCACATCCAATTTCTTCTCTTTTTTCTTCTTTATTGCCCACATCTCCGCTCCATACATCATTGCCGGTCTCACAACTGTCCTGTGGACATATAGTCCACTGTCTGGATATATTTTTTAGTTAAGTACATCATTAATTTTTAAGGAATAATCTAGAACATGGGCTTTTCTGAAGAAAGAAGGACTTTTTTTTAGTATGCTTTGTTCCTTGATAAAGATTCTCTTGTACAGTTTCTTTGTCAGGTGGACAAATAGTCCAGTGTCTGAATATATTTTTTCAGAAATACAACATTGTTTATTTTTGAGGGAATAATCTAGAACATGGACTTTGCAGAAAAAAGAAGTCTGACTTTTTTATAGTATGCTTTGTTCCTTGATAAAGATTCTCCTGTACAGTTTCTTTGTCAGGGGGACAAATAGTCCAGTGTCTGGATATATTTTTTTCAGAAATACAACATTGTTTGTTTTTAGGGAATAATCTAGAACATGGACTTTGCAGAAAAAAGAAGTCTGACTTTTTTTTAGTATGCTTTGTTCCTTGATAAAGATTCTCCTGTACAGTTTCTTTGTCAGGTGGACAAATAGTCCAGTGTCTGGATATATTTTTTTCAGAAATACAACATTGTTTGTTTTTGAGGGAATAATCTAGAACATGGACTTTGCAGAAGAAAGAAGTCTGACTTTTTTTAGTGTGGTTTGTTTCTTGATAAAGATTCTCTTGTACAGTTTCTTTATGAGGCGGACAATAGTCGACTTCTTGTTTGTGTGCATCTTTTCCCACTTCTATGTGGGGTCGATGTTTCTGGCCAGCGTTCTCCATCTACCTCTGTCCCACACTTCATCACCGGTTAATCCCTTTGATCGAAGGTCATCCTTGATACAGTCCATCCACCTTCGCTTTGGTCTCCCTCTCCTTGTTCCCTGTACCTTCATTTCCATCACTCTCCTCCCAATATACTGTTCATCTCTTCTCATGACATGACCATACCACCTCAGTCTACTTTCTTGGATCTTATCTGATAGTTCTTTAACTCCTGTGGTACCACTAATTACCTCATTCTGTATTTTATCTCTTCTTGTCACCCCGCACATTCATCTCAACATTCTCATCTCTGCCACATCCAATTTCTTCTCTTTTGTCTTCTTTATTGCCCACATCTCCGCTCCATACATCATTGCCGGTCTCACAACTGTCCTGTGGACATATAGTCCACTGTCTGGATATATTTTTTAGTCAAAAGTACATCATTAATTTTTAAGGAATAATCTAGAATATGGGCTTTTCTGAAGAAAGAAGGACTTTTTATAGTATGCTTTGTTCCTTGATGGAGATTCTCTTTTACAGTTTCTTTGTCAGGTGGACAAATAGTCCAGTGCTTGGATATACGTTTTAGTCAGAAATACAACATTGTTTGTTTTTGAGGGAATAATCTAGAACATGGACTTTGCAGAAGAAAGAAGTCTGACTTTTTTTAGTATGCTTTGTTCCTTGATAAAGATTCTCCTGTACAGTTTCTTTGTCAGGTGGACAAATAGTCCAGTGTCTGGATATATTTTTTCAGAAATACAACATTGTTTGTTTTTGAGGGAATAATCTAGAACATGGACTTTGCAGAAGAAAGAAGTCTGACTTTTTTTAGTGTGGTTTGTTTCTTGATAAAGATTCTCTTGTACAGTTTCTTTATCAGGCGGACAATAGTCGACTTCTTGTTTGTGTGCATCTTTTCCCACTTCTATGTGGGGTCGATGTTTCTGGCCAGCGTTCTCCATCTACCTCTGTCCCACACTTCATCACCGGTTAATCCCTTTGATCGAAGGTCATCCTTGATACAGTCCATCCACCTTCGCTTTGGTCTCCCTCTCCTTGTTCCCTGTACCTTCATTTCCATCACTCTCCTCCCAATATACTGTTCATCTCTTCTCATGACATGACCATACCACCTCAGTCTACTTACTTGGATCTTATCTGATAGTTCTTTAACTCCTGTGGTTCCACTAATTACCTCATTCTGTATTTTATCTCTTCTTGTCACCCCGCACATTCATCTCAACATTCTCATCTCTGCCACATCCAATTTCTTCTCTTTTGTCTTCTTTATTGCCCACATCTCCGCTCCATACATCATTGCCGGTCTCACAACTGTCCTGTGGACATATAGTCCACTGTCTGGATATATTTTTTAGTCAGAAGTACATCATTAATTTTTAAGGAATAATCTAGAACATGGGCTTTTCTGAAGAAAGAAGGACTTTTTATAGTATGCTTTGTTCCTTGATGGAGATTCTCTTGTACAGTTTCTTTGTTAGGTGGACAAATAGTCCAGTGCTTGGATATACGTTTTAGTCAGAAATACAACATTGTTTGTTTTTGAGGGAATAATCTAGAACATGGACTTTGCAGAAGAAAGAAGTCTGACTATTTTTAGTATGCTTTGTTCCTTGATAAAGATTCTCCTGTACAGTTTCTTTGTCAGGTGGACAAATAGTCCAGTGCTTGGATATACGTTTTAGTCAGAAATACAACATTGATTGTTTTTGAGAAATAATCTAGAACATGGACTTTGCAGAAGAAAGAAGTCTGAGTTTTTTTAGTATGCTTTGTTCCTTGATGAAGATTCTCCTGTACAGTTTCTTCGTCGGGTGGACAAATAGTCCAGTGTCTGGATATATTTTTTCAGAAATACAACATTGTTTGTTTTTGAGGGAATAATCTAGAACATGGACTTTGCAGAAAAAAGAAGTCTGACTTTTTTTAGTATGCTTTGTTCCTTGATGAAGATTCTCCTGTACAGTTTCTTCGTCAGGTGGACAAATAGTCCAGTGTCTGGATATATTTTTTTTCAGAAATACAACATTGTTTGTTTTTGAGGGAATAATCTAGAACATGGACTTTGCAGAAGAAAGAAATCTGACTTTTTTTATTGTGGTTTGTTTCTTGATGAAGATTCTCTTGTACAGTTTCTTTATCAGGCGGACAATAGTCGACTTCTTGTTTGTGTGCATCTTTTCCCACTTCTATGTGGGGTCGATGTTTCTGGCCAGCGTTCTCCATCTACCTCTGTCCCACACTTCATCACCGGTTAATCCCTTTGATCGAAGGTCATCCTTGATACAGTCCATCCACCTTGGCTTTGGTCTCCTTCTCCTTGTTCCCTGTACCTTCATTTCCATCACTCTCCTCCCAATATACTGTTCATCTCTTCTCATGACATGACCATACCACCTCAGTCTACTTTCTTGGATCTTATCTGATAGTTCTTTAACTCCCGTGGTACCACTAATTACCTCATTCTGTATTTTATCTCTTCTTGTCACCCCGCACATTCATCTCAACATTCTCATCTCTGCCACATCCAATTTCTTCTCTTTTGTCTTCTTTATTGCCCACATCTCCGCTCCATACATCATTGCCGGTCTCACAACTGTCCTGTGGACATATAGTCCACTGTCTGGATATATTTTTTAGTCAGAAGTACATCTTTAATTTTTAAGGAATAATCTAGAACATGGGCTTTTCTGAAGAAAGAAGGACTTTTTATAGTATGCTTTGTTCCTTGATGGAGATTCTCTTGTACAGTTTCTTTGTCAGGTGGACAAATAGTCCAGTGCTTGGATATACGTTTTAGTCAGAAATACAACATTGTTTGTTTTTGAGGGAATAATCTAGAACATGGACTTTGCAGAAAAAAGAAGTCTGACTTTTTTATAGTATGCTTTGTTCCTTGATGAAGATTCTCCTGTACAGTTTCTTCGTCAGGTGGACAAATAGTCCAGTGTCTGGATATATTTTTTCAGAAATACAACATTGTTTGTTTTTGAGGGAATAATCTAGAACATGGACTTTGCAGAAAAAAGAAGTCTGACTTTTTTTAATATGCTTTGTTCCTTGATGAAGATTCTCCTGTACAGTTTCTTCGTCAGGTGGACAAATAGTCCAGTGTCTGGATATAATTTTTTTCAGAAATACAACATTGTTTGTTTTTGAGGGAATAATCTAGAACATGGACTTTGCAGAAAAAAGAAGTCTGACTTTTTTTAATATGCTTTGTTTCTTGATGAAGATTCTCTTGTACAGTTTCTTTATCAGGCGGACAATAGTCGACTTCTTGTTTGTGTGTATCTTTTCCCACTTCTATGTGCGGTCGATGTTTCTGGCCAGCGTTCTCCATCTATCTCTGTCCCACACTTCATCACCGGTTAATCCCTTTGATCGAAGGTCATCCTTGATACCGTCCATCCACCTTCGCTTTGGTCTCCTTCTCCTTGTTCCCTGTACCTCCATTTCCATCACTCTCCTCCCAATATACTGTTCATCTCTTCTCAATACATGACCATACCACCTCAGTCTACTTTCTTGGATCTTATCTGATTGTTCTCTAACTCCTGTGGTACCACTAATTACCTCATTCTGTATTTTATCTCTTCTTGTCACCCCGCACATTCATCTCAACATTCTCATCTCTGCCACATCCAATTTCTTCTCTTTTGTCTTCTTTATTGCCCACATCTCCGCTCCATACATCATTGCCGGTCTCACAACTGTCCTGTGGACATATAGTCCACTGTCTGGATATATTTTTTAGTCAGAAGTACATCATTAATTTTCAAGGAATAATCTAGAATATGGGCTTTTCTGAAGAAAGAAGGACTTTTTTTAGTATGCTTTGTTCCTTGATGGAGATTCTCTTGTACAGTTTCTTTGTCAGGTGGACAAATAGTCCAGTGTTTGGATATATTTTTTCAGAAATACAACATTGTTTGTTTTTGAGGGAATAATCTAGAACATGGACTTTGCAGAAGAAAGAAGTCTGACTATTTTTAGTATGCTTTGTTCCTTGATAAAGATTCTCCTGTACAGTTTCTTTGTCAGGTGGACGAATAGTCCAGTGTCTGGATATATTTTTTCAGAAATACAACATTGTTTGTTTTTGAGGGAATAATCTAGAACATGGACTTTGCAGAAGAAAGAAGTCTGACTTTTTTTAGTATGCTTTGTTCCTTGATAAAGATACTCCTGTACAGTTTCTTTGTCAGGTGGACAAATAGTCCAGTGTCTGGATATATTGTTTTCAGAAATACAACATTGTTTGTTTTTGAGAGAATAATCTAGAACTTGGACTTTGCAGAGGAAAGAAGTCTTAGTTTTTTTTAGTATGGTTTGTTTCTTGATGAAGATTCTCTTGTACAGTTTCTTTATCAGGCGGACAATAGTCGACTTCTTGTTTGTGTGCATCTTTTCCCACTTCTATGTGGGGTCGATGTTTCTGGCCAGCGTTCTCCATCTACCTCTGTCCCACACTTCATCACTGGTTAATCCCTTTGATCGAAGGTCATCCTTGATACAGTCCATCCACCTTCGTTTTGGTCTCCCTCTCCTTGTTCCCTGTACCTCCATTTCCATCACTCTCCTCCCAATATACTGTTCATCTCTTCTCATGACATGACCATACCACCTCAGTCTACTTTCTTGGATCTTATATGATAGTTTTCTAACTCCTGTGGTACCACTAATTACCTCATTCTGTATTTTATCTCTTCTTGTCACCCCACACATTCATCTCAACATTCTCATCTCTGCCACATCCAATTTCTTCTCTTTTGTCTTCTTTATTGCCCACATCTCCGCTCCATACATCATTGCCGGTCTCACAACTGTCCTGTGGACATATAGTCCACTGTCTGGATATATTTTTTAGTGAAGTACATCATTAATTTTTAAGGAATAATCTAGAACATGGGCTTTTCTGAAGAAAGAAGGACTTTTTTTTAGTATGCTTTGTTCCTTGATGAAGATTCTCCTGTACAGTTTCTTTGTCAGGTGGACAAATAGTCCAGTGTCTGGATATATGTTTTAGTCAGAAATACAACATTGTTTGTTTTTGAGGGAATAATCTAGAACATGGACTTTGCAGAAAAAAGAAGTCTGACTTTTTTTAGTATGCTTTGTTCCTTGATGAAGATTCTCCTGTACAGTTTCTTTGTCAGGTGGACAAATAGTCCAGTGTCTGGATATATTTTTTTCAGAAATACAACATTGTTTGTTTTTGAGGGAATAATCTAGAACATGGACTTTGCAGAAAAAAGAAGTCTGACTTTTTTATAGTATGCTTTGTTCCTTGATGAACATTCTCCTGTACAGTATCTTTGTCAGGTGGACAAATAGTCCAGTGTCTGGATATATTTTTTTCAGAAATACAACATTGTTTGTTTTTTGAGGGAATAATCTAGAACATGGACTTTGCAGAAAAAAGAAGTCTGACTTTTTTTGGTCAGCTTTGTTCCTTGATAAAGATTCTCCTGTACAGTTTCTTTGTCAGGTGGACAAATAGTCTAGTGTCTGGATATATATTTTTTTTCAGAAATACAACATTGTTTGTTTTTGAGGGAATAATCTAGAACATGGACTTTGCAGAAAAAAGAAGTCTGAGTTTTTTTAGTATGGTTTGTTCCTTGATGAAAAATCTCCTGTACAGTTTCTTTGTCAGATGGACAAATAGTCCAGTGTCTGGATATATTTTTTCAGAAATACAACATTGTTTGTTTTTGAGGGAATAATCTAGAACATGGACTTTGCAGAAAAAAGAAGTCTGACTTTTTTTTAGTATGCTTTGTTCCTTGATGAAGATTCTCCTGTACAGTTTCTTCGTCAGGTGGACAAATAGTCCAGTGTCTGGATATATTTTTTCAGAAATACAACATTGTTTGTTTTTGAGGGAATAATCTAGAACATGGACTTTGCAGAAGAAAGAAGTCTGACTTTTTTTAGTGTGGTTTGTTTCTTGATGAAGATTCTCTTGTACAGTTTCTTTATCAGGCGGACAATAGTCGACTTCTTGTTTGTGTGCATTTTTTCCCACTTCTATGTGGGGTCGATGTTTCTGGCCAGCATTCTCCATCTACCTCTGTCCCACACTTCATCACCGGTTAATCCCTTTGATCGAAGGTCATCCTTGATACAGTCCATCCACCTTCGCTTTGGTCTCCCTCTCCTTGTTCCCTGTACCTCCATTTTCATCACTCTCCTCCCAATATACTGTTCATCTCTTCTCATGACATGACCATACCACCTCAGTCTACTTTCTTGGATCTTATCTGATAGTTCTCTAACTCCTGTGGTACCACTAATTACCTCATTCTGTATTTTATCTCTTCTTGTCACCCCCCACATTCATCTCGACATTCTCATCTCTGCCACATCCAATTTCTTCTCTTTTGTCTTCTGTATTGCCCACATCTCCGCTCCATACATCATTGCCGGTCTCACAACTGTCCTGTGGACATATAGTCCACTGTCTGGATATATTTTTTAGTCAGAAGTACATCATTAATTTTTAAGGAATAATCTAGAACATGGGCTTTTCTGAAGAAAGAAGGACTTTTTATAGTATGCTTTGTTCCTTGATGAAGATTCTCGTACAGTTTCTTTGTCAGGTGGACAAATAGTCCAGTGTCTGGATATATGTTTTAGTCAGAAATACAACATTGTTTGTTTTTGAGGGAATAATCTAGAACATGGATTTTGCAGAAAAAAGAAGTCTGAGTTTTTTTTTAGTATGCTTTGTTCCTTGATGAAGATTCTCCTGTACAGTTTCTTCGTCAGGTGGACAAATAGTCCAGTGTTTGGATATATGTTTTAGTCAGAAATACAACATTGTTTGTTTTTGAGGGAATAATCTAGAACATGGATTTTGCAGAAAAAAGAAGTCTGAGTTTTTTTTTAGTATGCTTTGTTCCTTGATGAAGATTCTCCTGTACAGTTTCTTTGTCAGGTGGACAAATAGTCCAGTGTCTGGATATATGTTTTAGTCAGAAATACAACATTGTTTGTTTTTGAGGGAATAATCTAGAACATGGATTTTGCAGAAAAAAGAAGTCTGAGTTTTTTTTTAGTATGCTTTGTTCCTTGATGAAGATTCTCCTGTACAGTTTCTTTGTCAGGTGGACAAATAGTCCAGTGTCTGGATATATGTTTTAGTCAGAAATACAACATTGTTTGTTTTTGAGGGAATAATCTAGAACATGGACTTTGCAGAAAAAAGAAGTCTGACTTTTTTTAGTATGCTTTGTTCCTTGATGAAGATTCTCCTGTACAGTTTCTTTGTCAGGTGGACAAATAGTCCAGTGTTTGGATATATGTTTTAGTCAAAAATACAACATTGTTTGTTTTTGAGGGAATAATCTAGAACATGGATTTTGCAGAAGAAAGAAGTCTGAGTTTTTTTAGTATGGTTTGTTTCTTGATAAAGATTCTCTTGTACAGTTTCTTTATCAGGCGGACAATAGTCGACTTCTTGTTTGTGTGCATCTTTTCCCACTTCTATGTGGGGTCGATGTATCTGGCCAGCGTTCTCCATCTACCTCTGTCCTACACTTCTTCACCGGTTAATTCCTTTGATCGAAGGTCATCCTTGATACAGTCCATCCACCTTCGCTTTGGTCTCCCTCTCCTTGTTCCCTGTACCTCCATTTCCATCACTCTCTTCCCAATATACTGTTCATCTCTTCTCATGACATGACCATACCACCAGAGTCTACTTTCTTGGATCTTATCTGATAGTTCTCTACTGTAACTCCTGTGGTACCACTAATTTCCTCATTCTGTATTTTATCTCTTCTTGTCACCCCGCACATTCATCTCAACATTCTCATCTCTGCCACATCCAATTTCTTCTCTTTTGTCTTCTTTATTGCCCACATCTCCGCTCCATACATCATTGCCGGTCTCACAACTGTCCTGTGGACATATAGTCCACTGTCTGGATATAATTTTTAGTCAGAAGTACATCATTAATTTTTAAGGAATAATCTAGAACATGGGCTTTTCTGAAGAAAGAAGGACTTTTTATAGTAAGCTTTGTTCCTTGATGAAGATTCTCTTGTACAGTTTCTTTGTCAGGTGGACAAATAGTCCAGTGTCTCGATATATGTTTTAGTCAGAAATACAACATTGTTTGTTTTTGAGGGAATAATCTAGAACATGGACTTTGCCGAAGAAAGAAGTCTGACTTTTTTTTAGTATGCTTTGTTCCTTGATGAAGATTCTCCTGTACAGTTTCTTTGTCAGGTGGACAAATAGTCCAGTGTCTGGATATATTTTTTCAGAAATACAACATTGTTTATTTTTGATGGAATAATCTAGAACATGGACTTTGCAGAAAAAAGAAGTCTGACTTCTTTTAGTATGCTTGGTTCCTTGATAAAGATTCTCCTGTACAGTTTCTTTGTCAGGTGGACAAATAGTCCAGTGTCTGGATATATTTTTTCAGAAATACAACATTGTTTATTTTTGATGGAATAATCTAGAACATGAACTTTGCAGAAAAAAGAAGTCTGACTTTTTTTAGTATGGTTTGTTTCTTGATGAAGATACTCTTGTACAGTTTCTTTATCAGGCGGACAAATAGTCCAGTGTCTGTATATATTTTTTCAGAAATACAACATTGTTTATTTTTGATGGAATAATCTAGAACATGGACTTTGCAGAAAAAAGAAGTCTGACTTTTTTTAGTATGGTTTGTTTCTTGATGAAGATTCTCTTGTACAGTTTCTTTATCAGGCGGACAATAGTCGACTTCTTGTTTGTGTGCATCTTTTCCCACTTCTATGTGGGGTCAATGTTTCTGGCCAGCGTTCTCCATCTACCTCTGTCCCACACTTCATCACCGGTTAATTCCTTTGATCGAAGGTCATCCTTGATACAGTCCATCCACCTTCCCTTTGGTCTCCCTCTCCTTGTTCCCTGTACCTCCATTTCCATCACTCTCCTCCCAATATACTGTTCATCTCTTCTCATGACATGACCATACCACCTCAGTCTACTTTCTTGGATCTTATCTGATAGTTCTCTAACTCCTGTGGTACCATTAATTACCTCATTCTGTATTTTATCTCTTCTTGCCACCCCGCACATTCATCTCAACATTCTCATCTCTGCCACATCCAATTTCTTCTCTTTTGTCTTCTTTATTGCCCACATCTCCGCTCCATACATCATTGCCGGTCTCACAACTGTCCTGTGGACATATAGTCCACTGTCTGGATATATTTTTTAGTCAGAAGTACATCATTAATTTTTAAGGAATAATCTAGAACATGGGCTTTTCTGAAGAAAGAAGGACTTTTTATAGTAAGCTTTGTTCCTTGATGAAGATTCTCTTGTACAGTTTCTTTGTCAGGTGGACAAATAGTCCAGTGTCTGGATATATGTTTTAGTCAGAAATACAACATTGTTTGTTTTTGATGGAATAATCTAGAACATTGACTTTGCAGAAGAAAGAAGTCTGACTTTTTTTAGTATGGTTTGTTTCTTGATGAAGATTCTCCTGTACAGTTTCTTTATCAGGCGGACAATAGTCGACTTCTTGTTTGTGTGCATCTTTTCCCACTTCTATGTGGGGTCGATGATTCTGGCCAGCGTTCTCCATCTACCTCTGTCCCACACTTCATCACCGGTTAATCCCCTTGATCGAAGGTCATCCTTGATACAGTCAATCCACCTTCGCTTTCGTCTCCCTCTCCTTGTTCCCTGTACCTCCATTTCCATCACTCTCCTCCCAATATACTGTTCATCTTTTCTCATGACATGACCATACCACCTCAGTCTACTTTTTTGGATCTTATCTGATAGTTCTCTAACTCCTGTGGTACCACTAATTACCTCATTCTGTATTTTATCTCTTCTTGTCACCCCGCACATTCATCTCAACATTCTCATCTCTGCCACATCCAATTTCTTCTCTTTTGTCTTCTTTATTGCCCACGTGTCCGCTCCATACATCATTGCCGTTGTTTATTTTCAAGGAATAATCTAGAACGTGGGCTTTTCTGAAGAAAGAAGTCTGACTTTTTTTTTTTAGTATGGTTTGTTCCCTGATGAAGATTCTCTTGTACAGTTTCTTTGTCAGGGGGACAAATAGTACATTTTCTGACAACAATGAGAATACCAAATAATTCTTCTTCGTCTAAAGAGATAACTACTGCACTGTAATTGTTCAGTGGAGACTGTCCGTTGCTAAGGATAAAAAGAGACTCTTTAACGATGGTGAGCAGCTCCTCTAGGAGAAGCACTCTCTAATATCAAAGCATTTCACTCTTCTTATATTTTTTTTTTTTTTGTCTACATCTTTTCCCACTTCCATGTGGGGTCGATTTTTCTGGTCAGCTTTCTCCATCTACCTCTGTCCCACACCTCATCACCAGTTAATCCATTTGATCGAAGGTCATCCTTGATATAGTCCATCCACCTTTGTTTTGCTCTCCCTCTCCTTCTCGTTCTTTGTACCACCATTTCCATTATTCTCCTCCAATATACTGTTCATCTCTTCTCTTGACATGACTATACCACCTCAGTCTACTATCTTGGATCTTATCTGATAGTTTTCTAACTCATTTGGTTACCCTAGGACTATTTGTCCACCTGACAAAGAAACTGGACTACAGAATCTTCATCAAGGAATAAAACATACAAAGAAAGTCAGACTTCTTTCTTCTGCAAAGCCCATGTTCTAGATTATTCCCTCAAAAAAAAAAAACAATGTTGTATATATGAAAAAATAATATATATATACATATATATATATATATATATATATATATATATATATATATATATATATATATATATATATATATATAAATATATATTCAGACATTGGACTATTTGTCCCCCTGAAAAAGAAACCGTAAAAGAGAATCTTCATCAAGGAACAAAGCTTACTAAAAAAATCAGACTTCTTTCTCCTGCAAAGCCCACGTTCTAGATTATTTGTTTTGTATTTTCGACTAAGAAATATATCCAGACACTGAACTATTTGTCCACCTGACAAAGAAATTGTACAAGAGAATCTTCATCAAGGAACAAAGCATACTAAAAGAAGGTCAGACTTCATTCAGCTGCAAAGCCCATGTTCTGGATTATTCCCTGAAAAATAAACTTCTATCTTTATATTTTTTTTTATTAATTTAACCCCTTGATAGCAATACTAAAACACTAAAATAGTACTTAGAAAAGAATATTATGAGTTTTTTATAAGTTTAAGAAAATATTTTATTCTTTCACGGGAACCCACTGCTGGATCACATTGCAGCAAAGAGTTACCAACGGAGTACTCCAAGGGAATGTATTGTCACCTATGTTGTTTATTGTCACGTGGCCATGTGGTAACTGTGTCTCAAGACATAAAAATATGGGAAATGAGGATAATGACAGAGGTTACTCTGTAACTTTTTCTACAGTTCATATATTTAACACAAATCAATTCACATTCTCAGTTACGGTAGCATTGAATTATCCTGAAGATGTTAAAGTCACAAATTACAAATTGAATAACAAGTTCATAATCTTCTAGATGCTCCTTGATGGTACATAAAAATTTACAAAGTTCTAGGGTCTGGCTACTGAGATGGGCGCGTAGGAAGTTAGACAGTTAAAATAAACTACATTATGCAAAAAGGAAGTTTGCAAGGCTCGGATCGGCCTCAGACGACGGGACGGTACTCTCTAGCTCTACTGAACCTCTTCTGATTTTTTTACCATACTTTCTCCTCATGTGTGGCAGGACCCGGATGGGGTACCATGGGTGTCCAGTGGGGTTTAGGTAGAGAAGGTGGCGGTCCCCGTTCTGCTATGATTTGCACTTCCGTTGGCTGTCTCATCTCCGTAGTAAAGACCTTGTGTTGATCAGTCTCCGTGTGGTCTCGCTTTCCCCTTCCCTCATTAGGCAGATGTTAAAATTCCCTGTGACAACAGTATTCCCAGAAGAGATACCTGGACTTCTTAGTACCGCCTCTAGCGAGTTAAAAAACATATTTTCGTCACCTCCTGGACGCCTGTATATACCTAAGATAATAGCAGAATGAGAGGAATTGGGAACAGAAACTGTAGCCCCGGCACTTTCAAAATTATCTGTAGATATGCTTAACTCATCGAGAGGTTTAAACAAAAGTGAATCTTTAACAAAAATGCTCACACCACCACCCCTCCGGCCCTCACGATAATTATGAAAAGCGTTATACCCTGGAAGTGAATTCATGCAATGTGTTTCTTGCTTAGCCCAAGTTTCAGTTAGCACTATAATGTCAAATTCACGATTGCAATTTTTCGAATAACCAATAAATTCGTCGTGATTTTTCTTAAAACTTCTAATGTTAAGGCTTATTAGCGAAAGGCATTGAGAATCGTTATGAAAGACAGAGAAAAAAAATAAGTAAAAACTGCTATTGTGAAAGGATACAAATAATAGATTTATAATAATGGTGATGAATGTAATAAAAATAATTTAAGGCAATCTAAATAATTAAAAGAATATTTAATCAAGTAATATGAAGAAAACAATTTAAAATTCGAATCAAAAGAATCAAATAAATGAAAAAAAAAATGAAATACTAATGAGTTAACTTATAAGCAGTTGCAAAATAGTGTACAGAACTCATTTTGAAATTCACTCAGGGGCACTGAGGCCAGTACTATTATAAAACAGGTCCAGGTCCTTGCGGGTTCGGATGGCGAAGGTGTTACCCGATCGAGATGTTTTAACTCTGATGACACCATCACGCGTATGCAAGAAGAGACCGTTCAGTTGTTGTCTTTTCACTTGCCGAAGTTCGTAGTAAAGGCTATCGCGTTTCCGAGTCAGAGCTTCGTTTATGAAAAGTCCTTTTGCAGTATCATTTTTATGTTGCAAACAGGAATGTCTCATATCTGACTTTACAGCCCGTGACATCACTTTCAGCAAAATGTTGTTGTTAAGTGGTGACCCATCGATTCCTCTCTTGCCAATCCTTCTTCCTTCAAGGATGAAGTGGTCGGGAAATTTCTTCTGGAGACACTTCTCTAGGAGATCCCGGCCTAATCTCCTTGTATCTTCGTCCGGCTGGGGAGCAGGCAAAGCAGGACCAGACAGAACCAGATCATTGCAGATCATTTGGGCCTCGGTCTCGTCTATCTTCTCCTCGAGAACTTCCATCTCCTTTGTTAAGTTAGGTCTGGACTCCAATGACGCAACTCTGTTCGTGAGATCGGCAATAATTTTGTCTTTGTCACTTAAAATTCTTTCAACTTCTTCCTGGTGGTGACGAAGTTTATCCTCAAACGCAGCAGTCACCCTTTCCTCGATAGTAGCAATTGTGTTCTTTAAATCACTAACCTGGTATATGAGGTCTGAAATTTGAACTAAAAGGGAGGATTTAAGATCTTGAATTTCAGCACTCAGATCGGGAAGAGGTCAACACACAAGATGCTTGGAGAACTCCATTTTCGTCTTTTGAAATTTTCGTCTTCAGCGGTTGGCCACTTACGATCTGAGAATTCACTACTTCTTGAGATGATGGCATTTTGGGTGTTGGATTAATATCACAGCTAAATTAGACAACAGAAAAAAATACACTGTTCGTATGACGTGGAAAGGGACACGGACTTGGTTATTTTCACGGCAGTTCAGCAAACGTTTAGCAACTCATTAGTTTCACAGGGGTGACCGCTAATCCATAGGTCTAGTGGAACGAGAAGTCAGGAGAATAGATGACACGTCCGATTAATGAGCAAAAATAGCAACAACACACTTAACTAACTTTTCCCCACCACCCTAGAGGTAGTTAGCATGGCGCGTTTTTAATTTTTATACTGCAGTTCCCCTATAGGCCTAGTCTGCAGTTAGAGAGAGAGAGAGAGAGAGAGAGAGAGAGAGAGAGAGAGAGAGAGAGAGAGAGAGAGAGAGAGAGAGAGAGAGAGTAAAAAACCTGTCGGAATATTCCCTCACTTTACTAAAGTCTGCAGTTTCCTCTTCTTTCCTTTAAACACTTGTGATTTTTCTGCTTTTCATTATCTTCCTCGGAATCTTTGTTTTCTTATTCTTCACTATCTGTTGATTCTTCAATAATCTTCAATGTCCTATTCTTCTGAAGCTTTATTTTCTCAGATTCTTTGTGGCGAATTGGTACATTTTTCCCGAAGTAATTGCAAAAACAACATATCCGTTTTGATAATATGTGTAGTTTAGCGAGAAGTTTTCTGAGTTTTAACATCCTTTTTCTCTTCTTTTCTTCGCTGAATGGGAGGAGCTCCCTTTCCCAGCCATTTTCTCCTATCGTTATGAGCTCTTGAAACAGGAAGGTTGTAGTTACAAATTCTACACAGCGTGGAACATTTTCCTCCATATGCAAACGAGACACTTCGCCCACTGTAGATTGATGGCCTACTATTAGTAGGCAGGGTTCTTGACCCGATGTATTATTTGTTATTTTCATAATTCGTTCGAGAACTGCTACCTGCCTAAAATGGAATTCTCTTGCTGTCTCATGAGGCTGCAGTTCGGCCTTTTCCATGTATGGCGTATATGATGCAACGTTAAATCCGGCTTCCTTCAATTCCTCCCGGGTCATCACGGGTTGTTTATACGGAAGCTTCCGTCTTTCGTATAGACCAGGCTCTACATGAAGGGGCAGATTTTCTTTGAGCCCTAAGCCCTCCGCGACTGCGTCTGCAGTCATTACACAACGCAGAGCTGGTGAGCAGAAAATGGCTGTGATTTGTGTGTTTGATTTTGCCATTTTTTCTCCTAGTCGTCGGGCTTTTTCCAGCCCTCGCTGTGATAGAGGGGCGTCATGTTTATAATCCCAAATGGAACTTCTGTTTGGAAGGGCTGGCGGGAAGAGGTTCGGTACAATCTCCATTCCATGGAACCTATTTTTCGGTTTGTAATATTTGTTATTTTTCTTATCGAGGCAACGTGTATGCCAGACACAATTTAATACATCGATTCTTTCGCCGTGACGCATGATGATTAATTTTCCTCTCCAGTTTTTGGAGTTTATTGTCTCTTCTTTTCTATTTCCTCTTCCCTCCTCTACTCCTCCTCCCGCTCCCCCTCCTTCTTCTTGTGCTTCAGCATCTTTTTCTTCAATAATTTCGGATTCTGAATTATTATCTGATTCCTCATTTTCTTCTTTATCTTCTTTATCTTCTTTATCTTCTTTATCTTCTTTATCTTCCTTATCTTCTTTATCTTCTTTATCTTCTTTATCTTTTGTTTTATGGTGATTTTCTTTCGATTCTTCTTTATCTTCTCTTTTATTTTCCTCTTCTGTCGATTCCTCAAATATGTCAGCGTCGTTCCATTTGGTTTCTTCATCATCAGAAGATTCCTTCTGCTGTAGACTTTCTCTATTTTCCTCTTTCATAAAAGACCTAACGCGCATCACAAGAAATGCACCTCCAGCCAAAAGAGAGAGAGCAGATCCAGCCAACATCAGGTTTCTTGCCGCTCCTATTTCGAGCCTGCAGACAGTTTCTTCTATATTCAGATCCGGAAGAAGTCTCGGTAATATCCAATAGGATTTTACCTTTTCAATAAATGTGTCGACTTGTTTCTTCATTTCAATTTCGCACCGTTGAATTTCTCCGGAGGTGTTTAACATCCTTCCGAAAAATGGGACATAACTTACCAATCTTCGTAGGAATGAACTCTGTGAGCCCATATTTCTTGCGCCCTCAAGACACTTGTCTAAGCGCGGCACCTCCGGAAGAAGCCAGGAGAACATTTTGAAGGTCCACGAATTTTCTAATCTGTGCAGCTTTCCGTTGAGATATAATAAATATTCTTCACAAAGACCGTTTCCTTCTTGAAGGACTGACCCTCCGTGAAGCAAATTGGACGATACAAATACCTGTACGTTTAACATTATACTATTCATAATGAAATTACCGGCTTATTCATCTTGTATGAAGCTTGTGTTTAAAAAATGCGTGACGACCAAATGAAGACTCGGCTCCGAAAGGTTCTGGAGACAGGAAGTCTCTGGAATTCTGAAGGGAGTTTTGAAGCTGCACTAAAGATTCAGATGCAAAATCTCTGAATAAGTCGCGACTAAGATATCTATTTTACTTATATATATATATATATATATATATATATATATATATATATATATATATATATATATATATATATATATATATATGTGTGTGTGTGTGTGTGTGTTAATGTATGTATGTGTGTGTGTGAATGTATGTATGTGTGTGTGCGTCTGCACATAAAAAAAATAAGTGAAATTCGTTTTGTTCCTTCGCTCTGCCATCTTGATTCCCCTCTCGTCTCCGAAGCCGGATACAATTCTTTGAAGACTTCAGGAAGACCATCAGTCTTTCATCCTCTTCATCTTTGCCGATGTCTCAGGGCAGCGTTCTCCATCTACTTCTGATACAGTCCATCCACCTTCGCTTTGGTCTCCCTCTCCTTCTCGTTCCCTTTACCTCCATTTCTTCAAGCTTCATCCTTTATTTCCTTGTTGTACTTTGATTTTTGATTCATTTTACGAGCATATATATATCTACACACACACACACACACACACATATATATATATATATATATATATATATATATATATATATATATATATATACATACAGTATATATATATATATATATATATATATATATATATATACATATATATATATATATATATATATATATATATATATATATATATATATATATTAGCAAGTGAAGGTAGATATATGTATTAGCAAGTGAAGGTAGGGACGATCATTAATATGATTTATATATATTTCATAATGTGGATATAGAAAGCAACTGTTTCTAAACTCCTTTTATCATTCCCGATGTTTCGTAATTTCTCAAAACCATTTTCCAGGGCTACAAATGGGAACCATATGGAAAATATTAAGAAACGGTGAAACTTATCCGCGGTGAAAATTATCCAGAGCCCCCCCCCCCCCCCCCAACTTGCCCCAAGGATATATATACATACAAATCAGAATGATAGTCGAACCAACCTCGTAGAAGCGTAATGAGAAACTGAAGCTCATTAACAGAAACTAGACAAAACGAAGAAAGATGTTTATTCATGATCTGTTGGTTTGCATATGCCTATTGCTACATTAAGTTTTCAGCATCATCATCATCATCATCTCTTACGCCTATTGACGCAAAAGGCCTCAGTTAAATTTCGACCTAGTCGTTTCTATCTTGAGCTTTTAAATCAACACTTCTCCATCCATCCCCTCCTACTTCACGCTTCATAGTTTTCAGCCGTGTAGGGCTGGGTCTTCCAACTCTTCTAGTATCTTGTGGAGCCTAGTTTAAAGTATGATGAACCAATCTCTTGGGGGAGCGTTTATAGTGGTGAATTTAATTCGATATGTCATTGTTTAGGAGATTAATGGGAAAATAAATTTTTCGAGGGAGTAAGACTAATTATTAGAAAACCTTCATATGGGTGTTTTATCGGTTAGCTATTAACGGTCGCTCATGATGGCAGAGGCAAGGGACAGTGACATTGCCCTAGCAATTAGGACAATGCCCTAGAGACTGACCACATATACCTAGGCCTCCTTTCCACCCAAGCTAGGACCAGGGAAGGCCAGGCAGTGGCTGCTGATGACTCAGCAGATAGACCTATAGGCTCCCCAAACCGCCAACCTTAGCTCACAGGGGTGGTAAGGTTGCAGACACTAATGACACTAACGAGTCTGAGCGGGACTCGAACCCACGGCTGCCAAACATCAGGCAGAGACGATACCAATCAGGCCACAGCACTTGTTAAGGTCAGTAGCTAAGGCAAAATATCTAGTGATAGTGGAAATTTAAATGGGATTACGGTGTAATTTTGTTGCTACGATTTTTTTTCAATATTATTTTTAATATCGAAATGAGATATGATTAAAATATATACGTGGCATGGAAACATTCTAATTCTATAACTGTTCAGTAAGTTTAGGCATACCGGTCGTAAATGTATTATTTTTCAAAGAAAACAGGTTTTATTGTGCTAGGTAACTAGTATGGTGGTCTTTTGTTGCTTCTATAGAAAATAGTACAGAAGATAGGACATATATATATATATATATATATATATATATATATATATATATATATATATATATATATAAAATTTACACACACACACACACACACACACACACACACATATATATATATATATATATATATATATATATATATATATATATATATATGTGTGTGTGTGTGTGTGTGTGTGTGTGTGTGTAAATTATATATATATATATATATATATATATATATATATATATATATATATATATATATATATATATATATGTGTGTGTGTGTGTGTGTGTGTGTGTGTGTAAATTATATGTATATATATATATATATATATATATATATATATATATATATATATATATATATATATATATATATATATATATATATATATATATATATGCATATGCATATTTCTGAAGGCTGACTAGAAATGGGAAAAGTCGAAGAAAAAGAAAAAGTTGAAGGCAAAGAAAAAGAAGATTGTAACATGCTAGAATACCTTTATTCCAGAGCAATAATTGTGATACTAATTGACATTATTACTCGTTTTGCTTTGGCTTCACAAAGCCAACATTTGTTGGCATCCAATGACAATAATAATAGTATTTGAATAGCAATTTGGCTGCATTATTACCAACTTAAATTATTTGGGGCAATGCCTTACCCCCGAACCTGAACCTAAATTTTGATAAAAAAAAAATTATTTCCACTTTAGAAACATCGAACATGGGATTATATTTTAGGAGCTAATGGAAAACTATCAAAAATTAAAATAAAATTGCTGAAAAGAACCTTTATGGTAATTGGTAACTGATTTTCTAATTATACTCGAGAGTTGGTAACATTGGCTGCGGGCAGACGTCACATGACTTTACAATGTTGACGTTCCAACTTACAAAGCAAATTCTGTGAGTAACTGCTATTATAAGATTCCTAACTAAAACTAATTTACTAAACACATTATAATCATCTGTAAAATTAATTATCCAACAGAGGAACAAAGATTAAATTTATTCTCTATACCCACTTAAATGTTCTTTTGTAAAGAGACTACATTTAATGCAACGATTTTGCAATAGACAAACCACAGGAGGTTGTTTTAAATATAAATCAATGTGAACGGATTTAAATGGAAATGTTCTTAAGAAAGTGTGATATATATATATATATATATATATATATATATATATATATATATATATATATATATATTGCTCTATAAAACAATATCAATAGAAGAGGGAGCGTGGATATTGTTTGAATAAAAGGTATTAAGTTAAGCCTCGGGGGGGGGGGGGGGGGGAAGTTAACATATTCATAACATTCGGTGAAGGAGTTAACATTTGATAACAGACTAACACTAAAATTTGTCAACTTTATTGATTAGATCTAATATTTTATCTTATATAATATATACAGGTGAGTACATTGGCTCCAAGAAGGGGCCAGATCTACTGAAATGAAAGAAGAAGATGAAGAAATTCTGTGAGTGTCGCCAGTGTGACGTCACATTGACACGCATCCTTGCTTACTAATAAACACTAACTATTTGGGCTGGGAAATTTACTAAATTTGAAAGTATAGTTGCTACGTTAGATTGGACATTCTTCAAATCATGGAGGAGATAATGGTAGGTATTGTCTTCTGTGCAAGGATGCCAGAAAACTTCAAATCAATCGATCAATTGTCTTCTGTGCACATTGTATCCATCTGTGTTTTTAATATCAGCATCAGAGTATTTTTTACAATTAAAGGATAGTAAGCAATGTGCCCACTACAAAACTTTAATTTAACAAAACAAGAGAAAGATAGTTTAGGTAGAATAGTGTGTCCTAGTGTACCCTCAAACAGGAGAACTCTAACCCAAGACAGTGGAAGACGGTGGTACAGAGGCTTTGGCACTACCGAAGACTATAGAACAATGGTTTGATTTTGGAGAGTCCTTCTAGAAGAGCTGCTTATCAGAGTTGAAGAGTGAAGAGTCTCTTTTACCCTTACCAAGAGGAAAGTAGCCACTGAACAATTACAGTGCAGAAGTTAACCCCTTGGGTGAAGAAAAATTGTTAGGTAATCTCAGTGTTTTCATGTGTATGAGGACAGAGGAAAAATCTGTAAAGAATTGGCCAGACTATTCGGTGTATGTGTAGATAAAGGGAAAGTGAACCGTAACGAGAGAGAAGGATCCAATGTAGCACTGTCTGTCCAGTCAAAGGACCCCATAAATCTTTAGTGGTAGTATTTCGACAGGTGGTTGGTTGTTACCATGTTTTGTATCATCATCTCCTCCTACGCCAATTGGCGCAAAGGTTCTTGGTTAGATTTCGCCAGTAGTCTCTATCTTGAGCTTTTAAATCAATACTTCTCCATTCATCATCTCCTTCACTATTCATAGCCCTAAGCCATGTAGGCCGGGATCATCCAATTCTCCTAGTGCCTTGTGGAACTTAGTTGAAAGTTTGGTGAACTAATCTCTTGAGAAGTGCGAAGAGCACGCCCAACCATCTCCATCTACTCCTCACCATGATCTCGTCCACATATGGCACTCAAGTAATTTCTCGGATTTGTTATAGTTACGGACGGGGAAAGCTTTCCTACTATAGAACAGCTTTATTTTTTCCCACAGAAAAGCGGCCGTTTTCTTAAAAAAGGACGTTGATTATGGATGTTTTGAATGGTTTTGTTAATGATTTCTGACGCAAATCCCTGGTTTTTGAGTTATTTTGGGTTGACTGCCATTACTGGAAGCTATGGTCTCTTTACAGGACCAAAAGTAGCACACGTTGGTAGTGTTTGCAATGTATTTCGAAGTAGATAGTGTGAGTGCCCGGCCACATTTCCTCTCTTCCCCTCTATTGGTGCATGGTGCAAACCCATCATTTGTTTATGCCTGAAGTCACAGACTGAACAGTCCAAGGATAGTTGCTCTGCTACCGCCTTGATTTCCTAGGCTGTGAACCTCATGGCAGGCTACATTCGACCAATTGATTCGCATCTTAGGTATCATATTTAGGATGTGATTCTCAGCATCTTATCAGGTCCAGTATCAGCAATCCTGTGATGTTAGCCAACCAGTTTGGTTAGTGGACTTCTGCCCACCTTTGGAAGAGTCTCCTTATTAAAGTACGAAGGTTTGTATTTGGTAGGAACTACAGTGAACCCTCGCTACTTCGCGGTCCGACCATCGCGGATTCACCACTTCGCGGATTTTTTTCATAACCCATATATATTATATGGTAATATATTGGTAATAACAAAATCAACATACTGTACTGAATAATCAATATAATCGATACAAAAACTAACCTATACACAGATGTGTACAGTAAATGCGTTTGTTTCTTCATTATGATCAGAGAAACGTAAACAAAACATAGGTTGCCATTTTTTATCGTGCTTTTTGGCGTGTTTAGGAAACGCATGATATAAAATCGCTTTTAATATTTGTGCCTGTTTTAGTTTAGGGTACTGTAGTACATGCATTAAGTGTTCTGTACATTAAAGGGTAGTTTGTTAACAGTACTACGTACAAGGGAAGGTTTTAAAAGTCTGAATATACATGTTAAATAAATAGGTAAATATGGTGTCACTACTTGGCAGATTTTCACCTATCGCGGTCGGGTCTGGAACCTATCTACCGCGATAAACGAGGGTTCACTGTAACTCCAAAAGTCCCATATGCAATCATAGTGAATTTATGTACTAGCAAGGTGGGCGGGGTTTCCCCACCACCGGCTGGTAACTACCTACATGTATTGACACCCCATTAAAAGTTGAAAAGCTGAGTTCCAGCTACGCTAGAATCATCTGATTGAAGGACTCGGGTTTGTATAGTTAGGAAAGATAAAAATTACTTTTGAAATTAGTGATTTCTATTGTTACTCTTATAAATTTTGATATGAATAATCATTGACTGAATTGTAGAAATACTACTTGATGTTGTTAGGTAATGATAGTATAACTGTATTGATTTGCATTATACCCTTAACATTTTATAGGATATATTGACCGAGATGCAAGAAGAAATGCTACCAGTTAATGAAGACTGCCTTGCTGCCAAGGAAGATGCAAAGGACACTGCCAAAATTCCTATTGAGGCAAAAGAAACTCTCCAGAAACAGCATTGTGAGATTGAAAATCTTTGTTCCCAGCTAAGTGTAGCTACAAGTAATGAAAATCTTTGTACCCAGCTAGAAGGTTTAGCTACAAGCAATGAAAATCTTTGTTCCAAGCTAGAAGGTGTAGCTACAAGCGATGAAAATCTTTGTTCCAAGCTGGAAGGTGTAGATATAAGCAATGAAAATCTTTGTTCCAAGTTAGAGGGTGTAGCTGCAATCAATGAAAATCTTTGTTCTAAGCCAGGTGTAGCTACAAGCAATGAAAATCTTTGTTCCAAGTTAGGTGTAGCTGTAATCAATGAAAATCTTTGTTCTAAGCCAGAAGGTGTAGCTGCAAGCAATGAAAATTTTTGTTCCAAGCCAGAAGGTGTAGCTGCAAGCAATGGAAATCTTTGTTCCAAGCCAGAAGGTGTAGCTGCAAGCAATGAAAATCTTTCTTCTAAGCCAGAAGGTGTAGCTGCAAGCAATGAAAATCTTTGTTCTAAGCCAGAAGGTGTAGCTGCAAGCAATGAAAATCTTTGTTCTAAGCCAGAAGAGGTAGCTGCAATCAATGAAAATTTTTGTTCTAAGCCAGAAGGTGTAGCTGCAAGCAATGAAAATCTTTGTTCTAAGCCAGAAGGTGTAGCTGCAAGCAATGAAAATCTTTGTTCTAAGCCAGAAGGTGTAGCTGCAATCAATGAAAATCTTTGTTCTAAGCCAGAAGGTGTAGGCTTAGCTACTACCAAGGAGCTCAACGTATCAGATGACAAAATGTCAGACTATTTGGACCATCTTTTTGAGAGTACAACTTATAACAATGACCAAACTGTTCAGTTTACGAACCTTGGTATGAAGTTTAAAGACTTGAAAAAGAAATTGAATGTTGAGTTTCAGGAGTATGAAAAAAAGTATGCATCTGCAGAGGGATGCAGTTCCTTAGATCTAAAGGTAGAGCAAAGGAGGTCTACAGTTTGCAGTCTGAGGAAAGAGAGAGACAGACTACAAAAACAAGCTGAGAGGACAACACAACTTAAAAGGGAAATAGCTGAACTTCAAAGAAAAAAAATTGTATCAGAAGAGAAGGTATGTTTCAGATGTCTGAATAGACATGAGTACAGTTCAGTGTAGACTAGCTGTTATATATTTTTTTTTATATTATTATTATTATTCCTAGGCTACACATCTTTACAATACCTGTACTGTTCAAACTTTTAGGTCCTTTATATGGGGTTACTGCTAATCATGTTTTCTACGACTGGCCATTCAAAATTTTGGTTTCATTGCACCATGCTTCGTGCTGGGTAATTGCAGCGCATGCGCAAGGAGTAAGCAGGAGTTTGCTCACAGCGTCTCTCCACAACACTGCTAGTCGGGAAGTGAAGAGGTTGTTCTCTCACTTCTGTGATCGAGCCTTTCGCATTCGCCACGTTTACCCTTTTAGTGATTAACTCTCCTGACTTGCATTTTTTCTTAATTTTATAGAAACATTTTCTTTGGAAAATTTCTAGCCGCAGCTCAAGGGCGTACCAAATAGGGTTCACAAAACATTATCTTGAAAAGCCAGTCTACATTACAGTACTGACATCTCTTATTTCAAATTGTAATTTAAAAGGTTTATCAAAGTAAGCTAGACAAGTAATCTAGACCAGGTTTGTAATCTTAACCTCATTGCATTACTTGTACTAAAATTTATCCCCTTCTTTCTTTTAATTGCACCTCACTTCCAACTAAGTGTAGGAGTCAGTAATATGAACATCAGAGGAGATTCATGGAAATAATTGTAATTTTGATAACATTCTATTTCTACTACTAGATGCTACCGCTAAAAAGTTATTTGATCCTTTGACTGGCCAGACAGTACTACATTGGATCCCTCTCTCTGGTTACGGTCAATTTTTCTTTTGCCTACATATACACCAAATAGTCTGGCCTTTTCTTTACACATTCTCCTCTGTCCTCATACACCTGACAACACTGAGATTACCAAACCATTCTGCTTTCGTCTTGGTAAAGGTAGAAGAGAGACTTTAGCTATGGTAAGCAGCTCCTCTAGGAGAAGGACACTCCAAAATCAAACCATTGTTTGCTAGTCTTTGGTAGGGCAATAACCTCTGTACGATGGTCTTCCGTTGTCTTGGGTTCTCTCGCTTGAGGGTACGCTTGCACACAGTATTTTAACTTATTTCTCATACTTTTTTTTTTTTTTTTGCTTTCTTTTCCAACTTTTTATAGTTTATACATGAAAGATCTCATTTAATGTTAATGTTCTTGAAATATTTTATTTTGGTTCATTACTTCTCTTACAGGGTATTTTTCTTGTTTCCTATCCTCAGTGTGCTATTTTTCCGTATTGGAGCCCTTGGCCTTATGTTATCCTGCGTTTCCAAATAGCTTGTAATAATAATAATGTTCTTATACATGCCCACCCTCCTCTCCACTGACTCATAGTATCAATGTCAACTTTGAAACTGGAAACTATATTTCTTGAGCAACAATTTGGGCTTCCTACCACTTACAGTAGAGGGCTTTTTCCTTTGTTGAGTGCATATGTTTTTTGAAGTGAAGGGAAATGGGAACATTTAAGAAGAAAACTTACAGCTAAGTGCCAATTTAACATGATTTTTGGAGGAGAACCAATGTGAACATCAGGCGAGTATAGAAATAAGAGATTATGTTAATTAAAATTGTAATTATTGATAGTTTTTGTCCAAAAAGTTTATTTAAGCAAAATGCTTGAAAAAAGGACTTGGAGTTTGTGCCACATTATTTGGCAAGTGGTTGGCTCTAAAAGGGTTAAACGAGAGAGACAGAGAGAGCGATGTCCCCCTACCGATTAAATTATTGTTCTGTAATTTTCTAAACCTATTTTGTTCAAAGGATCTCATTATTTTATCCATATATATATTTTATTTTTCAATATTTAACTTAGCCGGTGATTATATAAGCTGCAGCTCTGCTGCTCGACAGAAAACTCTACGGAAAAAATCCGCCAGCGATCGCTATGCAGGTAGGGGGTGTACTTCAACAGCGCCATCTGTGGTGCAGGTACTCAGTACTCATTGTAAACAAAGAACTCAATTTTCTCTCTGTCGTGCTACCGGCAAGACCTACTAATTTGCTGTTGCTAACTGGATTTGTTTTCACAACTATTTGGTGAAGTACACTATTCTAGTTTTGAGCTTTCGCTGTGCAGGCTTTCTCTTCAATAAATCCTTGCATTCTTTTTTTGATATCGGATTATTTGTTGATGACTTTGGATAGTTTTTGAATTCCCCTTTGACCAATTCAAAATGGCTGACCCTTCTCAAGTCCCAAAATTCAGGAAGTGTAATGCTAGGGACTGTTCAAGGCGTCTTCCGAAGGCCTCTATCGATCCTCACACCGTTTGTTCCAATTGTCGGGATAAAACCTGTCAATTGGAAGATCGATGTGAGGAATGCGTTGGGCTTTCGGAATTCGATTTTATCGAATTCCAAAAATATACACGTAGGCTAGAGAGAGATAGAGTCAGGAGAAGTTCATCTCGTTCTGTTGATTTTTCCTCTCCTCATGCCCCACAACCTATTCCTTCCCCTGTAGTGGTTGCTCCTAATCCCCCTTCTGGCACTCAGGAACCTTCGATGGCTGACATGATGCGTGCCATCCAAGCTCTGGGTGAGAGAGTTGAGTCCCTGGCTAGTGACCGTAACCAGCTCATGGCGGACGTCAAGGAGCTGAAGTGTAAAAGTGCAGTGGGAAGTGGTAAAGTGAGTGATAGTGTTGCGCTTGAGGGTTCGTCTGTTCGTGCCTGTCGTCCTCCTAGTCCGGGACCTCTTGCAAGCTCCCAAGTCCAGGGGAGAAGCAATGTCGTACGACCAATGGGTTCGAGAGGCTTTAATCAGCGAACAGACGTTCCCTCCGTGGTTTCGGGCGTATCTACCCAAGATCGCCCCACCCACACAAAGACGAGAGAGCCCATTTATTCCTCGTCTGCGGAAGAGGTTTCTCGTAAGAAACCATGGACCAAGGTCTCACGACCTCTTAAGCGCAAGTTGGTCCCTTCCGCGCAAGTCCAACGGCCCAGTTGTAGCCACTGGGTCAGTTCGGACTCGCTGCAGTCTTCCGATGACTGCTCACCTCCTAAGAGAGGCAAAGCGGTACCGCCTCAGGCAGTTACACCGTCTGTCGCCGCACCTGCTCCTGCAGACCCTAAGTGGTCTTTGCTGCAGACAATGCAGTACCAATTAACGTCTCTGATGCAGGACTTTCGTGCGGAGAAGGTTGCTGCTGCACCAGCCTCTTGCCTACAACCAACCACACACTCGGTTGTGCGTCCTGTGGACGCTGAGGCGACCTTCTTGCGCACTCCAGCTGAGAGAGTCCCGCCACCCATGCGTTCCAGTGTGCCCTGCCAGCCGCATGTTGACGTTCAGCGACGCACGGAACCTTCCGTTGACGTTCGCGAGGTACAACAACCGTCAGAGTTGTTTTGTTTTGACGCGGTGCGTCAACCTCCGCAACCCAGTGTGGTTGCCACTGCTCTCCCACATCAGATTAGACAGTCTGGAGTAGACGCTGTGCGTCCCCGCGCTGCTATGGTTGTTGCCAGCTCACAGACTGGGCAACAGTTCCATGACGTTGCGTCCGGTTCAGTCACGCGTGCACCCGTGCGACCGGACTCAGCTAACCAGCCGATACCTACTCCATTGCCGCTTCCTCCTCAATACTCGGATGATGGACTCTCTGATGATGACGATGCGGCACATGTTGATGAACCACATTCGGACCTTGACGAGCCCAAGTCCACGCAACCCTCTTTGGACTTTAGAAAAGTTCTTGCTCTGTTCAAAGAGATGTTTCCGGACCAGTTTGTGTCTGTGGCTCCGCGCTCTCCGCCGTCAGAGTTTGCTTTAGGTACGCAGTCATCCTCGCCTGCCTTTACTAGACTCGTCCTCGCACGCTCGTCCAAGAGAGCTTTACGAGTAATAGGAGAATGGATGCAGTCCAAAAAGAGTCTAGGGAAGACAGCCTTTACGTTTCCCCCTGCTAGACTCTCTTCCAGATCGAGCGTCTGGTATGCCACGGGAGAAGTTCTCGGCTTGGGAGTTCCTGCCTCTGCCCAGGGCGACTTCTCAAGTCTTGTAGACTCTCCCCGCAGGCTAGCCATGAGATGCTCTAAGATATGCTGGTCACCTTCGGACCTAGACCATCTGTTGAAACGGATATTTAGAGCCTTCGAGGTCTTCAACTTTTTAGACTGGTGTCTGGGAGCTTTGAGCAGGAAGATCTCCCCGACTGAGAAGGAATCTTCCTTGCTCATCATGTCCTGCATGGACAAGGCCATACGTGACGGGTCTAGTGAGCTTGCTGCATCGTTCGTATCCGGAGTCCTCAAGAAGCGTGAGAACCTTTGCTCTTTCCTGTCAGCTGGAGTGACACCGTGTCAAAGATCCGAACTTCTGTTTGCTCCTCTTTCTAAGTGCCTTTTTCCAGAGGACTTGATTAAGGAGATTGCTGCTTCTTTGATACAGAAGGACACTCATGACCTGGTTACGTCCTCTGCCCGCAAAGCCACCCCTTTGCCTACCTTGTCAGCTAGACCAAGGATGGACACTCCAGCGTCCCGATTTATTCCGCCCTTTCGTGGCAGAGCCTCCAGCAGAGGAGGTGCTCGTGCCGAAGGGAGACGTGGGAAGAAGAAAGGAACCAAGTCCTTTAAAGGCAGAGTCTGACTGCCAGCTTCTTCAGACAGCAGTGGGAGCCAGACTCAAGAACTTCTGGCAGACCTGGGAGAAGAGAGGCGCAGATGCACAATCTGTGAAGTTGCTCAGAGAGGGGTACAAGATCCCGTTTGTACGAAAACCCACTCTAGTAACGTCTCCCATCGATCTCTCTCCCAGGTACAGGGAGGAAGACAAGAGACGAGCATTGAAACAGGAGGTGTCTCTCTTACTAGAAAAGGGAGCGGTAGTCAAAGTCCTGGACAATCAAACCCCGGGCTTCTACAACCGTCTCTTCTTAGTGGCAAAGAAGACAGGAGGGTGGAGACCGGTGCTAGACGTCAGTGCGCTGAATGTCTTTGTCACAAAGCAGACGTTCTCCATGGAGACCACAAAGTCCGTTCTAGCAGCGGTCAGAAGGGAAGACTGGATGGTCTCTTTAGACCTAAGGGACGCATACTTCCATGTCCCCATCCACCCAGACTCCCAACCTTTCCTGAGATTTGTTTACGAAAAGGTTGTCTACCAGTTTCAAGCCCTGTGCTTTGGCCTAAGTACAGCTCCTCTTGTGTTTACGAGGCTGATGAGGAATGTAGCCAAATTCCTTCATTTAGCGGACATCAGAGCCTCCCTCTATTTGGACGACTGGCTTCTAAGAGCTTCTTCCAGTCGTCGCTGTCTGAAGGATCTAAAGTGGACTCTAGATCTGACCAAGGAATTGGGTCTCCTTGTCAATATGGAAAAGTCTCAAGTGGTCCCATCCCAAACTATTGTGTATTTAGGGATGGAGATTCACAGTCTAGCTTTTCGGGCTTTTCCGTCGGCCCCCAGAACAAGTCAAGCCCAGTTATGCATCCAGAACATGCTGAAGAAGGAACGATGTTCAGTCAGGCAGTGGATGAGTCTGATAGGGACACTATCATCCCTGGAACTGTTCATATCGTTAGGAAGACTACACCTCCGTCCTCTTCAATTTCACCTAGCTGTTTACTGGAAAAAGGACAAGACGCTAGAAGCGGTCTCGATCCCCATTTCCGAGAAGATGAAGTCTGCCCTGACTTGGTGGAAGGACAGTATCAGCCTCAGAGAGGGTCTGCCCCTGGCTGTTCAGACTCCCAACCACGTTCTCTTCTCGGACGCATCAGACACGGGCTGGGGCGCGACATTAGACGATCGGGAATGCTCGGGATTATGGAACTCGAGTCAAAGGACAATGCATATCAACTGCAAGGAGCTACTGGCAGTTCATCTGGCCTTGAAAAGCTTCAAGTCTCTCCTTCAAGGCAAAGTGGTGGAGGTGAACTCGGACAACACCACGGCTTTGGCGTACATCTCCAAGCAAGGAGGGACCCACTCTATGACGTTGTACGAGATCGCAAGGGACCTCCTCACCTGGTCAAAAGATCTAAACATTTCACTAGTAACGAGGTTCATCCAAGGCAACTTGAATGTCATGGCAGATTGCCTCAGTCGGAAGGGACAAATCATTCCAACAGAATGGACCCTATACAAGGATGTGTGCAAGAGACTTTGGGCCACATGGGGCCAGCCTACCATAGATCTCTTCGCAACCTCGATGACCAAGAGGCTCCCAATATATTGCTCACCAATCCCGGACCCAGCAGCAGTTCATATAGATGCCTTTCTCCTAGATTGGTCACATCTAGACCTATATGCATTCCCCCCGTTCAAGATTGTCAACAAGGTACTGCAGAAGTTCGCCTCTCACGAAGGGACAAGGTTGACGTTAGTTGCTCCCCTCTGGCCCGCGAGGGAATGGTTCACCGAGGTACTTCGATGGCTAGTGGACGTTCCCAGAACTCTTCCTCTAAGGGTGGACCTTCTACGTCAGCCACACGTAAAGAAGGTACACCAAGGCCTCCACGCTCTTCGTCTGACTGCCTTCAGACTATCGAAAAACTCTCGAGAGCTAGAGGCTTTTCTAAGGAGGCAGCCAGGGCGATTGCTAGAGCAAGGAGGACATCCACCCTTAGAGTCTACCAATCGAAGTGGGAAGTCTTCCGGAACTGGTGCAAGTCAGTATCTGTATCCTCGACCAGTACCTCTGTAACTCAAATAGCTGACTTCCTTTTATACCTGAGGAAAGAACGATCTCTTTCAGCTCCCACTATCAAGGGTTACAGAAGCATGTTGGCATCAGTCTTCCGTCACAGAGGCTTAGATCTTTCCAACAACAAAGATCTACAGGACCTCCTTAAGTCTTTTGAGACCACGAAGGAGCGTCGTTTGGCTACACCTGGTTGGAATTTAGACGTGGTACTAAGATTCCTCATGTCAGAAAGGTTTGAGCCTCTACAATCAGCCTCCTTTAAAGATCTCACTTTAAAGACTCTTTTCCTGGTTTGCTTAGCCACAGCTAAAAGAGTCAGTGAGATTCACGCCTTCAGCAGGAACATCGGATTTTCATCTGAAACGGCTACATGTTCTCTACAACTTGGTTTTCTAGCCAAAAACGAGCAACCCTCTCGTCCTTGGCCGAAATCGTTCGATATTCCAAGCCTATCGAATATGGTTGGAAATGAACTAGAAAGAGTCTTATGCCCTGTGAGAGCTCTTAAGTTCTATTTAAGACGAACTAAACCTTTACGAGGACAGTCAGAAGCTTTATGGTGTTCAGTTAAGAAACCATCTTTGCCTTTGTCAAAGAATGCTTTATCCTATTTTATCAGACTGTTAATACGAGAAGCTCATTCACATCTGAGTGAGGAAGACCAAGCTTTGCTGAAGGTAAGGACACATGAAGTTAGAGCTGTCGCAACTTCAGTGGCCTTTAAACAAAATAGATCTCTGCGAAGTATAATGGACGCAACCTATTGGAGAAGCAAGTCAGTGTTCGCGTCTTTTTATCTTAAAGATGTCCAGTCTCTTTACGAGAACTGCTACACCCTGGGACCATTCGTAGCAGCGAGTGCAGTAGTGGGTGAGGGCTCAACCACTACAATCCCCTAATTCCATAACCTTTTTAATCTTTCTCTTGAAATGTTTTTATTGTTGTTTTTGGGTTGTCCGGAAGGCTAAGAAGCCTTTCGCATCCTGGTTGATTTGGCGGGTGGTCAAATTCTTTTCTTGAGAAGCGCCTAGATTAGAGGTTTTGATGAGGTCCTGTGGTATGGGTTGCAACCCTTCATACTTCAGATCCTAGGGGTCGCTCAGCATCCTAAGAGGATCGCGAGGCTCCGTAAGGAAGACGTACTTAAAAAGGCAGAGTAATTGTTCAAGTCGACTTCCTTACCAGGTACTTATTTATTTTGTTTTTGTTATTTTGATAACTTCTAAAATGAAATAAAAAAAATCCTTAGCTCATAATAATGTAAACATTTATTGCTGGTCTCTACCCACCCCCCTGGGTGTGAATCAGCTTATATAATCACCGGCTAAGTTAAATATTGAAAAATGTTATTTTGATAATAAAATAAATTTTTGAATATACTTACCCGGTGATTATATATTAAAGGACCCTCCCTTCCTCCCCAATAGAGACGCAGTGGACCGAGGAGAAAATTGAGTTCTTTGTTTACAATGAGTACTGAGTACCTGCACAACAGGTGGCGCTGTTGAAGTACACCCCCTACCTGCATAGCGATCGCTGGCGGATTTTTTCCGTAGAGTTTTCTGTCGAGCAGCAGAGCTGTAGCTTATATAATCACCGGGTAAGTATATTCAAAAATTTATTTTATTATCAAAATAACATATTTTGCTCAATCCTATTGTTATTTTCATCTTTATTTTATACTGGACAATATAGCATTTCATCAACCATCAGGCTATACATAAACATAAATGTTCTTTGAGCCAAGTTGTATGAACTAGAAGTGGTTAATGTATTTTATTAGTTTGTATTCTTATTTGTAATTGATGACATATTGAATGTTGAAGGTGTTTTAGTTGTTTTCATTTGTGTAATAATAAAACTGGGGCAGTATTAAAGCTTTAGCAATATCAGTTGGCAAAAATTGCATTTTATTTAGCTAATTTTGATTGGTTCCCCTAAGTACAGTACTACCTGATGAAAGGTATTGGATTATTGAAGGGGAACTTGTATATTCTATTACATTGGGTTCTCTGTTCTAGTCTAACAGGAAAACCTAAAGACCACACGGTACTATTCCAAAAATGGGGTTTCTTTGTCCTAACTTATTTTTTAGGTACAGGGTATATCTGACAATTCTTATGTCAATGTCATTAATTTTCCTTCTGTTTAAAACTAAGTTTAGGCTTTTTCTGTGAAATTTGAATGTTCATTATGTATTGCCAATTGTCAACCCATTCAGTACAGGAACTGTTTTGTTCATGTTTAAAAATTTTCTTTCACTTCCAACTCTCTTCATCCCTGTCTCTTGACTGACATCTTGCCTTAGCTACTATCTCCTACTCCCTCTTCCAGTTTTACTGTTCTAATCAAAGCCTTCAAGCAGAAAAGATCAAGAGTAAGGTCTTCATCATATCTAAAACTTTCAAATCATCAACACAAATTTTCAGTGTCATAACCTTAGAATTTCCCACAATATATTTCTAACAGTATCACACCTCTTCCTAGCACCATTCTTCATCCTATCATCTTAATTACAGTATTTCCATCTAATTTATCCATTACAATATCATAACTTTCAACTGCCAATTGTCTACTATTTCTATAGTTTGGGGTGCTAATTGTTATGAAGCTTGATGATTTGCTGGGGGCTTCTGCTAATATAGTTTTGCGCCTTCAATGCTTTATTAAGCAAATTAAGAACTAATATACAGTACCTCACTTGACACATCGTGAAAGTATGGTTTGAAAGAGGCAAAAGAAAGACTGATTAACACTCATTTGAATCAACTCTCTTGCTCTTAGGCAAACAATACAGTAATATCATTTATTCTATTTTTCTTAGGTCTACAGTACATGCTTAGATATTGTTTCTTTCTATCCCATATAGTACAAGGAAGAATATGAGAAAATCCAGGCAAAAAGGAATAAAAAAGACAAGGAGAGGATTGCCAAGAAAAGGAAGAATGAAGATCATCTTCGCGATCTGAATAACCAGATAGGCACTGTCATGGGTAATATACATAGGATCAGGAAGAACATTTCAGAGATGGAGCGAGAGCTTATAAATATCGGAAGCTAAGAAAAGGCTAAGTATTAATAAAGGAAATGAGTGTCAATTAAGGAAGTTAAGAAATTTTAAGTTTACTGTAGTACTTTTTTATAGGAAAGAATATTTCTATAATACGGGAAAAGATTTAAAGCTTATCAACATACTATAGTGTGATTATTTCCATGAGTTTAAAGCCCTCATTTTTTGTTTTAGTTAAAAAATATTCTTTTTGACGTATTGTATTTTCTTTTCAGTTAGTGACTTTATTTAATATTTCATTGCTCTAAAACTATCTACTGAGCATTAAGCCAATTCAGCTGGAGGTACAGTAGTCATGTACATGAATTATTATTCAAAATATATTTTTCAATAAAGTTTACCCAATATTAATTTCCTACATCCTTCCGATACACAGCTTCAAAAGCAGGTTGATAATGACGAGCTTCTTATACCGTAGTGGATCTTATGACTACGGTATCCCAAGCAGTGACTGACACTCGCACTCGCACACATTTAGTGCTAGTAGCACCTATGCTTGCTCTTCGTTTTGCTTCTGTAATGTAAACAGATACCAGTTCCACTAACTGCCCATGGTAAATTCTACGCCTTATCTTTTGATTAAAATTGCAGGTAAGTAATAGTAGGAGATTTAAATTGTTGTAGGGTTAGACAGTGGTGAGGGATTTATGTAGGTAGTTCCATTTGCATTTTGCTTATTCTCAAGAACCATAGAACATGATCTCATTAGGTTCATTTGTTTTTGTCACTAACAGGAATTACTTTTGTTAATATCTTGTGACTATTTCATATATGTTTATGATTTATAGTATATTTGTTCCTATATGAACACACACCATCATCTTTTTATAGGAGTATGATCTCGGCTCAGCTTGAATGTCCTTTTAACTTTTAACAAAGTGGTATTAGTTACTAGCATTTGAAGGGTAAACCCACCCACTTAACAGTAGGCAAAGTTCCAACTTTACTTTGATCACGTGATACAGACTTACTTCTTGCTGCTTCATCCGAGTCTTAACCTTTTGCATTTTCTTTTAAAGTTTGGATTTATTCTTACGCGAATACAAACTTCTGAGCCATTTATATGTGTTACTTTTAGTTTTACGTTTTATGACCAAACAATCTAAAGAAATTGGTTTGAATGTGTCATGCTTTGTTGCTAGGCGACTGCAGTGCATGATGCATAACACTTGTTCAAAGTGCTGCCCTACCACACTTCTGGTTGTGAAGGTCGGAGGTGCCTTCTTCCTCTCTGCGATCAGACATCTGCATCTCCCTTACCATACCATTATTGTGCTTAGTGCTTGTTTCTCTTGTGTCTTTGATAACCACTGTTACTTGTGTTCGATTATTATTTGTGAGATTATGAGTGAGTGCCTTACGGCGATTATGACGAATTCAATGCGTTCCTGCCCTGTGGTACATTTGAGCCTAGTAAAAGTAGATCCACACCCAGTTTGTCCATCTTGTAGGGGTAAAAGATGTTCCGTGGAATCACCGTGTGAGTACTGTAGGGAGTGGTCGTCCTCCCAGTGGGAGAGATATTGTTCTGACACAAGAAACGCTCTAAGAAAGATCATTTATCATCTTCGTTTTCTGTCGGCAATGACAAGAATTATAAGATTGGTACTGGGGCAAACATTATCCCCCTTTCAGGTCCTTCGTGTCAGGAGCCCACTATTGATAATATACCGTACAATACTAACTTGAGCCAGTTCTTATAGTCGATCCCTTGGCAACGGCCGCTGTGCTCCCTGAGCCGCATTCTTTAGGTGTTCCATCTTTCCCTGATAATTCTATTATTTATATATATCTTATTATACATATAAGATGTTCTTCCCCTTAGAGGTGTCTCAAATCAAAGCAGTGAAATTATCTTTGCGTTCCTGTCGGAACCTTAAAGTAGAGCCTTTCATTGCCCCCCCATACTGAGGCAGCCATATTGAAAGACCCTTATTACAAGTCTCCTGCTCAAAATAACGAGCAACGCTTGCTCCATAATTTTGTTAGTTTTCACATATTTTAACATGTGATAAATTACAATAAGCATAAGAAAAACATGTCATTATAAACTTTCTTTGAATACCAGAATCTATTAAATCATGGAATTAATAAAATTCGCTATTGGTGAAAACTTTCAGGGAGGTAAAAGAAACAGCACACTTGTCAGATTCCAGGAGGGAGAGGGTATCGTGGTTGTATAACTTTGTGGTCAAATTATGAATTTGTTTAATTAGGATTTCTTATACAATATATGAAATACTACAGTATCCTTAAACCAAAAATATTTCTATTAATAAAATCTATGCCTTTAAGGAAAAAATAGCAATCCCTTCCTTTACAGACTTACATCAACATCATAGTCCTATTGTTGATGCAAGTTATACAAGCTTTTAAGTAAATTATTCTCATCAAAGTTTATTATTTAATTCACAGAATCAAAGTTAAATCTACTGTATTCATATCAGTTAGGTAAATTCTCTGAAAAGGAGGGGTATGGATAGCACCGTGTAGTTTTAAAATTTACTAGTTACTAAAAGTTGTGCATAATTAAGTTTACTCTGAAATTCCTAAAAATGACTGAAGCAAAATATTTTAAATGGAGAGGGTGTTTCCTGAGAAATTCTTTCTTACCCGATGGACATTTGGACTGCTTTTCTTAGTTGTGAAGGTTTGGGTGAATAGACTTAACATCAGTTGATCCACTTGGTTGAATAGACAGAACATCAGACGATCAGCTTGGGCTGGCAGGACAGCAAATTCAGCCATGGAGTACAACTTACCTGTGTTGGCTGGGTGAGACAGATGTAGCTATTGGAGTGTGCCAAACCCCAGTAATGGTGGGGATCAGAGAGTGGCTGGCACCTCTAGGTCTTCACAACCTAGTAACTTCTCTGAATGCTGGCTGAAACGGACAGGAATGCTGGCTGAAGCAGACAGGACTGACTCATTGTTCACACTTGCCTTCTAGACTGCTAGACTTCCGACTATTCCTTTTGTCACCAAAAGGAATTCTGTCGTTTATTGGGCCTGCGTCAGCGTTATCGTTTTATGATTTTTTCGTCTCGCAATGTTTTTCACTTTTGTGCCAACCCCTCCAGTTCTTTGTTAATGAGAAGTGAGTGTTATGGATCAAAATCACTTGGTTTACAAAAACCTTAAAAACAACATCCCAGAACTCATTTTGTCTCTCATTGTTAATGTGTGTGTCTTTACATATTCATGAAATCAATATACAGTATTTCATATATGTATCTCAATGAAATAAACCCATTCATGACACTAGTAACAAAGCATAATGCAATCACACCAATTTCTTTTGATGTCTGGTCATAGAAAACAAAAGTAGAAGTAACATATATAAATGTTTCAGATTTGTTTAGCTATGAAAAATACAAATTATATAAAATTTATAGTGTTTGTATGGAGACTCCATGTGCAGACATGCATGTGTATTCTTGTAAATCTGGCAAGAAATGTAGCAGGTTTATGAGCAAGCATGCTGTGGATCCTCGTCATCTTTGTGATTATTGAAGGAATCGTGATGGTTTCCATTCACCTTGTAAAGAGTGCAAGTTGTGCAGTTGATGGAATTTGGTGAGATGATGCCGATGACTAAGGCTCTTTTGCTTGGGATGTGGCAATGTTCAAGCTGATGCTGAAGAAGTTCACTGTTATTATTGTTACTTGCTAAGCTACAACTCTATGGGGTCCATTGATTGGCCAGACAGTACTACATTGGATCTTTCTCTCTGGTTATGGCCCTTTTTCACTTTGCATACACTGAATAGTCTGGCCTATTCTTTACATATTCTCCTGTCCTCATACACTTGACAATACTGAGATTACCAAACAATTTTTCTTCTCTCAAGGGGTTAACTACTGCACTGCATTTGTTCAGTGGCCACTTTCCTCTTGGTGAGGATAGAAGTGACTCTTAGCTATGGTAAGCAGTTCTAGGAGAAGGACACTCCAAAATCAAACCATTGTTCTCTAGTTTTGGGTAATGCCATAGCCTCTGTACCGTGGTCTTCCACTGTCTTGGGTTAGAGTTCTTTTACTTGAGGGTACACTCTGGCACACTATTATATCATATTTCTCTTCCTCTTGTTTTCATAAAGTTTTTGTAGCTTATAAATAAAATATTTATTGTAATGTTACTAATTTTAAAATTTTTTATTTTTCCTTGTTACCTTTCTTCACTCAGCTATTTTCTGTGTTGGAGCCCCTAAAGTTATAGCATACACTTGTCTGTTGAACCGCGTTTGGCAAACCGTTCAACCGTGTACACCCGCCTTTAGTCTAGTGGTAGTTACTCAAATGGTTGTGGAGAGAATCTAGCTCCGTCACAGGAGGGACAAAAATATCTTGTCCAATAAAGTGGTCTCAATGTAAGTGTAGAATGAATGGCTTTCCTCCTTATTTTCCTCTTCCTTAGTGGTGCAGGAGTTGTGCCTACATGGTAGACCAGATGCAGGTGTCGCATGATCATGCAACTTAAAGTTTTGTTGTAAAGTCTGGAAGGATAGTAGGATTTATGCGACTCCATTTCTCATAAATGACCTTACATTGACATCTTATTTTCTACACAGACATACTGTAAATTCTAACCTGACTACCAGTCACCTGGTAGGGAACTAGCCTAACACCTGTGACTTCTATGTGCTTAGGAGGTTAACAGGACAAAAGTTTGAGCTTTGCTGGCTGACCTCCTGTCAGTAACTACAACCACCACATTAAAAGTTTAACAGCCATTCCCGCTGAACTTGAATTATATTTCTCTTAAAGGACTTGGGTTTCCATAGGTGAGACTAATTCAAATTACTGGGTACTTTAAAATTTTTTTCATGAGAAAGGTTACTTGCAAAACCCCTTATTTCCTAAATGGTTTAAGGTATAACAACAGTAGTCTATAAGGATTTGCTTCTCATTTACCACAATAGTTCAACTTTTGGCTATGGGTTAGGTTAATATGGTTTTTATTGTAGTCTGTTCTCTTGTTACTGTTATGAATGTGTTGTAATTACACTTCACTTATCCAATTGGCGTCAGTGATCTTAACTGTCAGGATGCCAGATAACTCAATCAACCAATCACTTATCCAGCTAATGTTCAAGAGATTCATCATAAAAAAAAAAATTAAAGGGCTCATTACAGCAAATGCTTGAATGCACAATTCTAAGGTGCCGTGGATAACAATCCTGCCCTTATTCATGAAGCACCAGAAGGGTTTCATGATTGCTGAAAATATCTGTTGGTCAAGACCTTAGCCATTGCACAGAGTGACAGCCAAGGGCCTCCAGGAAGTTGGTGAGGATGATATCTTAGTTATTTGATGGACATGAGAAGTTTGATGAGGAAGGTCTCATTGAATTAGTTCATCCAGTAAGTGAGGAAGAGGGGTAAGGGAAGCACGAAAAATCTGACAAATAGGATGAAGTCCTCACACTTAGGAAGTTGGAGAAGATATCACAGTGTGCTGAAGATGTGAAGAATGAGGCATACAGCATGGGACCTTAAATACGGGTCAGGCTATGGGCGTGGAATACTACACCCAAACTAAGATTGGTGGGGGATCCAAATGAATATATAAATGACCTTGGAAATGCATCTGATGAAGTTTTGATATCTTGATCATTCGTTTGTAAAGTGTATAGGCACAATGGGTGAAGTAAAAAATCTTAGATTCTCTTCACCAATACAGTATCATACTTTTTATTAAACAAATTACACATATCTTCATCAGGTCATCTTAACAGGTTGCATAAAGTTCAGCAACAAAACCAAGGATTAATCAGAACAAAACATAGAGATTTAACGAATAACATCAATTATCCTGTGAAGGAAAAGGATTAGTCAAAGGTGTAAAATGCACCGGAACCCTCTAACAAAGTACTGTACTCGATTGTTTCGTGTTTAGTCAAACTTGGATGACGATTGATTGAATAGTGTCCTACGTCCATAAGATCACAAAAACTCTTATAATAACATCAGAATTACAACAAACTCCAGATATTGTAAGTCAAACAGTGATGTACTGTACAATTAAATGATTTATACCCAACTCAAGGGGCATTGTGGCCATATATCAACACCTCATTTAACTCTCATAATATAGATCTCAATGGCTCGGGTCCGTTCCAATCTAGGTACAGTTCTTGGTGAGGTAAAGTTTAGTTCCTTAGGTTCTTGAGATTCCCCTTTTAACCAGCAAAGACAGGATAAAAGGAGCTCTGTTGTTGCTACCACATCCTGTGGGGTGGGTGTTCTAGCTCTTTTGGTTAAATAATGGATTGAGGGGGAGAGATGGTTTTTAGAGGATTGGTACCCAAGAGGTAGACCAGGGTTAGCATAAGCTGAACATAATGTGGGATTGCAATTATGCACGAGGTAAGCATAAATGCACAAAACAAAGAGTGAAGGGAATTCTTCACAGAAGCGTTTCTGTACTGTAATGAAAACGTGATACAGTTAATAATCAAGATTTACATTTCTGGGGATCATGATTATATTCTGAGTTAAAGAAAGTGGCTGGTGAAATTAAAACTTTAAAATCATAAATTGATGAAAAGTCAAAAATCACTTTCCTTTCAGTGTTAACAAGGAATATGACGAAAGAAAGTGAGAGAGCCTGATAATTTAGAGGATTGGAAGTTAGTAAAAGAAAATTTTGTTTGGATTGCAAGTATGTGTGTGGCAAGAAGGTTGTTGGAGGCAGCATGAGGAAGGGCAGTGAATGGTGGAATGAAGGAGTGAAGGTAAAAGTGGAAGAGAAAAAGAGGGCTTTTGAAGAATGGCTGCAGAGTAATAGTGTAGAGAAGTATGAAAGATATAGAGAGAAAAATGTGGAAGTAAAGCACAAGGTAAGTGAGGCAAAGAGGGCAGCTGACCTGAGATGGGGTCAGGGATTGGGTCATTCATATGAAGAGAATAAGAAGTAGTTTTGGAAATAAGTGAAGAGAGTAAGGAAGGCTGGTTCAAGAATTGAAGAGACAGTGAAAGATGGAAATGGAAGGTTGTCAAATGGAGAGGAGGCAAGGAAAAGGTGGGCAGAGTATTTTGAAAGTTTACTGAGTGTTGAGGATAATAGGGAGGCAGATATAATTGCTGTTGCAGGTGTTGAGGTGCCGGTGATGGGAGATGAGAATGAGAGAGAGATTACAATAGAGGAAGTGAGGAGAGCACTAGATGAAACGAGAGCAGAAAAAGCACCTGGTGTGGATGGTGTGAAAGCTGAGATGTTGAAGGAGGGGGGTGTGACTGTACTTGAATTGTTGGTGAGATTGTTTAATATGTGTTTTGTGTTGTCAATGGTACCAGTAGATTGGGTTTGTGCGTGTATTGTACCACTATACAAGGGTAAGGGAGATGTGCATGAGTGTAGTAATTCAAGGGGTATTAGTTTGTCGAGTGTAGTTGGAAAAGTGTATGGTAGAGTACTGATTAATAGGATTAAGGATAAAACAGAGAATGCAATCTTAGAAGTACAGGGTGGTTTTAGAAGAGGTAGGGGTTGTATGAATCAGGTTTTTAACAGTTAGGCAGATATGCGAGAAATGTTTAGCAAAAGGTAAGGAGTTGTATGTTGTGTTTATGGATCTGTAGAAAGCGTATGATAGAGTTGATAGGGAAGCAATGTGGAATGTGATGAGGTTATATGGAGTTGATGGAAGGTTGTTGCAAGCAGTTCAAAGTTTCTACAAAGGTAGTAAAGCATGTGTTAGGATAGGAAATGAAGTGAGCGATTGGTTTCTGGTGAGAGTAGGACTGAGACAGGGATGTGTGATGTCACCGTGGTGGTTTAACTTGTATGTTGATGGAGTGGTAAGAGAGGTGAATGCTCGAGTGCTTGAACGAGGATTGAAACTGGTAGACGAAAATGACCATGAATGGGAGGTAAATCAGTTGTTGTTTGCGGATGATACTGTACTGGTTGCAGACGGGAAGAGAAGCTTGGCCGATTAGTGACAGAATTTGGAAGGGTGTGTGAGAGAAGGAAGTTGAGAGTTAATGTGGGTAGGAGTAAGGTTATGAGAAGGGAAGGTGGTGCGAGGTTGAATGTCGCGTTGAATGGAGAGTTACTCGAGGAGGTGGATCAGTTTAAGTACTTTTGGTTTGTTGTTGCAGCAAATGGTGGAGTGGAAGCAGATGTACGTCAGAGAGTGAATGAAGGATGCAAAGTGTTGGGGGCAGTTAAGGGAGTAGTAAAAATAGAGGGTTGGGCATGAATGTAAAAAGAGTTTACTGTATGAGAAAGTGATTGTACCAACTGTGATGTATGGATCGGAGTTGTGGGGAATGAAAGTGTTTGAGATGAAGTGTCTAAGGAGTATGGCTGGTGTATCTCGAGTAGATAGGGTTAGGAACGAAGTGGTGAGGGTGAGAACAGGTGTAAGAAATGAGTTAGCAGCTAGAGTGGATATGAATGTGTTGATGTGGTTTGGCCATGTTGAGAGAATGGAAAATGGCTGTCTGCTAAAGAAGGTGATGAATGCAAGAGTTGATGGGAGAAGTGCAAGAGGAAGGCCAAGGTTTGGGTGGATGGATGGAGTGAAGAAAGCTCTGGGTGATAGGAGGATAGATGTGAGAGAGGCAAGAGAGCGTGCTAGAAATAGGAATGAATGGCGAGCGATTGTGACGCAGTTCCGGTAGGCCCTGCTGCTTCCTCCGGTGCCTTGGATGACCATGGAGGTAGCAGCAGTAAGGGATTCAGCATTATGAAGCTTCATCTGTGGTGGATAATGTGGGAGGGTGGGCTGTGCTACCCTAGCAGCACCAGGTGAACTCGGTTGAGTCCCTGGTCAGGCTGGGAGGAGCGTAGAGAGGAGACGTCCCCTTTTTTGTTTCATTTATTTGATGTCAGCTACCCCCCAAAATTGGGTGAAGTGCCTTGGTATATGTATGTATGTATGTATGTTAACATGTGAACAATCATCCGATATTAATTCGGGGGGAGTAATTTCTTGTTCGGTGTGGGTCTGATTCTGTTGCAATTGAGACTGGGATAATTAAGGTTGCCATTTCAAGTAAAATCTTCAAAAAGGGGGCTATTAGTAGTACACTTCGGTTAAGGTATAATCGCTTTCAACGAGCAATTCAATGAAGGGCTTTTCACCGAGGAAATGAAGGGGGGAGTAAGTCTTAACAATGTGGTAATTTAACAATACAAAGGCTGGATTTAAGCTTTGAAACTAAGCCAAAAACCAGATTAATTTAAAACTATAATCAACAGCTTTTTGTTATACCAGGGTCTTCAGAGAAAAGGAACCAAGAAAAATCTTGTGGCTCGAGGGTGATCACAATCTGAATGAAAGCCTTGGATAAATTGGTGGTTAGACAAAAGGTTTCTCTGAACATTAAAATCTTGTACTGAGTTTTAGATGCAGGGTCAAGTCCAGTATTTAGAGAATCGTTCTGAGAATGTATGTTAGATCATAACCTGGATGATCCATTAGCGTCGACGTTAGTGAAGGTTTTAAGGACTAAACGATCGGGCAAGTAATGCACTTGTACGTCATTGTGAAGCTCTAACGATATGGGCTTAATAGGAGATTCCACCATTGGGGGATTTCCTATACCTATACTGTTAAGGTTAACAGCAGGGGCCTTATCACAAGGGGGGTTCTCTGTTAAGGTTAACAGCAGGGGCCTTATCACAAGGGGGGTTCTCTTTGGGATCATGATTGGCACTTCCTTCAGGCCACGCTACTGAAGGCAGTGCCAGCTAACGGGAATGAAGAATGGAAGTTGCTCACATCTCCCGGTTTAGTGTCAATGATCTTCAATGTCAGGATACCAGGAAACTTCAAATAAATCCATCACCTCTCCCTAAACAAGAAAAGCATGGTGCGCCCTTCTAGGCCTGTTAGATCTTGCAGTGCCATGTTGGGATTATGAGCAGGTTTAATTTACCTGTAAATGGAGATGTTTTAGGTGTCTATTTAGAATACGAGGAGTAATCTTGTCACTTCAGGGTATACATCTGAAAGTAAAGCTTAACTCTCAAGCATATACAATAATTGATTTCATGAAATAAAAATTTGTAAGGTATTAACAGTTGTCATGTTCTTGGATGTCTTGAGTGAAGAGCTCAGAAAGGAAGAGTTGTGTTAGTAGCTATATATGCAGATGATTTGTCGATTACTGCTGAAATTGAGGAAGACTTACATAGAGTAGTTGTTGAATGGCAAGAGACTTTGGAGAGGGGTGCTTGAGGGTAAATGTGGATAAGGCTGAAGCTATCTGTTGTGGGCAGTAAGGAAGGTAGGGACAGCATAGCCATACATGAAAGGTAGAGGCCTCGGTATAAAACAGATGGCACAATTTAGATACTTTGTGGTCTATGTATAAGTCAAGAGGGAGGATGTGAGGCTGAAGGTGAAACTAGGATAAAAAGCATCCTTGGAGAAGTGGAGACATAGCAGGACTGGTATGGTATAAGAAAATGCCAATTAAGGTAAACGTCCAAATCTTTAGCACAGTAATGAGACCAGTGTTAATGTATCGATCAGAAACAAGGGGTCAAAGACGAAAAGAGGAAGCAAAGCTTTAGAGATTGGACATGAGAATGCTAAGGTGGATTATGTGGATATCAATACTAGAAAGATGATGAAATAAGAATTATTATTATTACAAGCTAAGCTATAACCCTAGTTGGAAAAGCATGATACTAAAAGCCTAAGGGCTACAACAAGGAAAAATAGCCCAGTGAGGAAGGGAAATAAAGATAAACAATCAAAATGAACTATTTCAAGAGCATTAACAACATTCAAATACATCTTATATCCACACTATAAAACTTTAAGAAAAGACAAGAAGAGAAATGGGATAGAATGGTGTACCCTTAAGCAAGAGAACTCTAATCTAAGACAGTAGAAGGCCATGGTACGAAGGCTATGGCATTACCCAAGACTAGAGAACAATGGTTTGATTTGAAGTGTCTCCTAGAAGAGCTGCTTACCATAGTTAGTCTCTCTTCTACCCTTACCAAGAGGAAAGTAGCCACTGAACAATTGCACAGCAATAGTTAACCCCTTGAGCAAAGAAGTATTGTTTGGTAATTGTTCAGTGGCTACTTTCCTCTTGGTAAGGGTAGAAGAGAGACTAACTATGGTAAGCAGCTCTTCTAGGAGAAAGGCACTTCAAATCAAACCATTGTTCTCTAGTCTTGGGTAGTGCCATAGCCTCTGTACCATGGTCTTCCACTATCTTGGGTTAGAGTTCTCTTGCTTGAGCACATTCTATCTTTTCTCTTCCTCTTGTTTGGTTGAAGTTTTTAATTTTTATATAGGAGATATCTATTTCAATGTAGTCACTTCTTAAAATATCTTATTTTCCTCGTGTTCCTTTCCTCACTTGGTTATTTTCCCTGTTGGAGCATCGGGCCTTATAACATCCTTCTTTTCCAAGTAGAGTTGTAGCTTAGCAAGTAATAATAATTATAATGAATCAATATTTTCACCCCTTTCTTCTTTTCAATTTCCTCTATCTTAAAAGTAACTTTTTTTCTGTTTATGGTATTTTCCCTAACTTCTTATTTCTTCTGTTTCCAATTTTCTAATTAATATTTACAACAAATTTCTTCAATGCTGCCACTCTAGCACTTTCCACGGGGGTTCTTCCTCTGATCCTAAATTGTCAGATTAGTTTTTTTTCATCATAGTCTATGATGTTATGCAAACGTATTTTTTATATTCTATTTTTCAAGACAATTGCCATATATTCCCTTTTCTGCAATTATGTCCCAATATAGAGTACTTGCTAAAGTTTTTGGTTGTTCATGAGATATTAAGGATTTGAAAAGAAACTGAAGACTTGATTTGGGGTTAATAGCAGAAACATGAATATGGCCAGTTGAAAATACAAGACAGTATGAAAAGGTGATGCTTTTTCATAACATCAAATGACAAGCGACTAGTTAAGGAGGTAGTGGAAGACTATAAGAGAACCAAATGGCGAATGTCTGGGGTAAAAGTATTGTAGAAATATGCAATAAATATGATATTAAAATTGAAGAAGTAAGAAAGTATAAAAAGCAAGAACTTAAAAACGAAACAAGATAAAGTAGCAAATTAAATTAAAAGAAAAATATAAGAAAAGAAAGCAGAGATGATCAAGCTGAAGTTTGTGAATAGTAATGGAAGAAGAGATTACATAGAACTTAACACTAAGGTAGCAGTAATAATTATGAAAACAAAATTGAATGTGATAGAATTAAAAGAAAATTTTAAAACCAGGAATGATAAGGATAGACTTTGTGGGTTGTGTGTTGTGTAGTGAGATATATACAACGGAGTCCTAGCATATGGTTTAGCTATAAAGCCTGTAATGACTTGAGAAAATTTAGAAGCAATGGCATAGAATAAGGGAATTTAGAAACACCAACTAAAGATGTTGCAGGGTATATTAAATAGGCCCTTGAAGTTAGAAGAAAAGTATGTAAATGTGCTGTCTTTGTAGGAGGTAACTAATAATGAATAATTTTTCTGCAGATTTCAGGGGTTTTCACCTACTATGCTTCTAGTAGTCTGCCCACAATCACAATGTTGTGGAGAGAACAACGAGGAACCTGAAACGGACTGGTGGCTATTCTGAATTGTGGATTGGATTTTGATGGTTAACGCACTATCTCTAATGTGTAATATACTCTTAAATGCCTAAGTATGTATACGATAACGTCGACTAGTAGATATTTTAATGCGTAGAGTTCTTCTAGGAGTCTAGGACCGGGAAAATATCTCTTAAAGTAAGTAAATGTTTGACAACAGCCTGACATAATCTGAGTTTTTTTTTTTTTGGGGGGGAGGGGGGGGTGTGGAAGGTGAATGGACCGAACATTTCAAATATTGACAAGGTAACACTAATTCCTCATATTTCGTAATTGACAAAACTTCCTAATATATTTCCATTTAGAGAAGATTGAATGGGCAGCTGTTAGGAAGCAGTTATGTCTGTTCCAACCATTTGCAGTACATACATCCATTAGGCCTGAATATGTCTGAACTCGGAAACTGTCAGGCTGAAGTTATTTAGGAGCCTTTGTATATCAGCGGCCAGTTCCTCATGCATTGATTAAAAATGGGGTAATTTTGTATTGTATTACAGGGTGAGATTTCAAACAGAAAATATATGTTTTCCTATAGTAAATAACATGATTTAACGGAATTTGATGTTCATTTCAATCGGAAACAAACAAATCAACCAATTCGGCTAACTCACTTCTCTTACGAATGTACTGCGAACGATAACATTAGAAACGTTACCAATAATACACAGTGTTACCAACGTTGACGTATGGTACACAGAGTTACCAACAGCACACTGACATTACTAACGATAGCAATGATAGATATTTTCATACGTATTTTAAATAATTTCTCCATATAAGTTTTACTCAATATATAAAAAGTACAAAAAGGGCACAGAACCTAACAAACCCACTTAACCTAGCCTAGTAGTATGACAGGTCACAAACCTCAGTACATCGGACGTTGGCAGCACTGGTTACTGTATTTTTTCATGACACAATCTTTGCAACGGCGCCTCCAAAGTTTATCCCGATATAATGTTTTGTATTTTCCTCCGATTATTATAATTTCAAGAAGGTAATGTATAGAGAAGAAAAGGCTTGTTTTACGATTATATATCGATTCCCCGGTATGTTTTCCCCACCCAAAACCCCGAGTTCCCACTGGGGGTCCCCCATTATCAGAGGATATAGATGTATATATATTTCTTAAACTATTAATTTGCGACGGGAACGAGTGTCATTTTCGAAGAGAGCGTAATTTGTTCTATAAGAAAAAGTAGTAGCTTTCCTAGGTTACATTGCACTGTAATACACTACAATGAAACCAAAAATGGACCTATACTTTCCCCCCCTAACCTAACCTACAAGCCGTGTCCTTACCTACATACCTAATGGGGCAGGGCTAACACCCCCTGCGACCTCCCTTACACTGCCGTATTCTAAGTTAGCCATAATAATACATACAGGTGGCCGCTATCCTACATACACCCCGTTATTTATTTCTACACTATCAAATATTGTTATTATGCATTTGCTGTTTGTAGATTATTGGGTCACGACTGTCACGAGGTCTGCGGCTAGCATAAAAAACAAAAATCCTTCTTATCCTTGTTCGTCGTCACAAATATTGATAATTGTATGTAAGAATATGTTAATGAACTAACACCAATTATTTACTTACAGTATTGGTCTTTGCTTCAATTGCAATTAAACATTATTTCATTGGTCCTCAATTCTGGCAAGCGGTACATGTTGCGCTACATGCGATAGCCGAGTTAGCAAGTATTTTGGCGGACAAAAATTTGGTGACCCAATCACCTACACACTACCTTATTTGCCATTTCACCGTTATAAAAAATGACAGGTTTTATATAATGCAGTTCATTGGAACAAAAGTAAACATTCTTATTGATAAGGGATTTTCTTTATTGGGAAAATGTTTATCATTGTCCTTAATACGTTGTTATTAAGCTAGTTTTTCAATTTACAAAATAATATGATTTAGTGTTACATTACCAGCAGTGAAGCCAAATGGGAATCAAACATACGGTTGAAACTTGGTCTTAAGGTAAGCTAAGGGTGGTTGCAGGGGCTGTACACCTCCCTCTAGGTAAGTATATGGCTCCTAGGATAGGTTAGGTTAGGTTATGTGGTGTTCTCGTTTGTATTCCTTTTGAAATGATTTTTTTCAATCATAACTTGGAATTGTAATGCTGCTAAAATTTAAAAAATATGTTTCCTCAATTATTTGCATCAGAGTAGTTCAAAATACCTTCAAATAGATGAGTAACACTTCTTAATTTTTTCATTAGGATTATTGTGCTATAGTAAATATTTGCTGACATTTTAATTACTGACCTAGTCCGTCCCAACCAGGTACAAATTCTCTGGCTAAGGTCTACTTAGGAGGTAAGCTTGTAGGCCTAGGATAAAAGTTATTATAATTTGTTGTTAGTTATTTACTTGAGGATATATCTTAAGTTGATTAGATGGTGTCTGCATTGCTTGAGAAGTTGCTTTTGATTCAAGCTAAGGATCTGAATGTTTATTGAAATAGCAGAAGTGAATTTATATTGGTCTGTATCATGGGAGTTTAGTCAGCTATAAAAATCCTTGTAAACTAGACTTAGACAGTTTAGCAATTACAGTTGGTTTAATGGGTAGATATAAGATGCTTTAATTTGTAGCCAAATACATGAGCCATATATTTTTACTTATTGTTATCTTTTTTTGTTTTATCCATCTCTGACCATGAATTTTGGACTAAATCACCAATTAATGAGTTTTCCTAACACCCCTTCTTCTTTTTCTTCTTCTTTGTCTACATCTTTTCCCACTTCTATGTGGGGTCGATGTTTCTGGTCAGCTTTCTCCATCTACCTCTGTCCCACACCTCATCACCGGTTAATCCCTTTGATCGAAGGTCATCGTTGATACAGTCCACCCACCTTCGCTTTGGTCTCCCTCTCCTTCTCGTTCCCTGTACCTCCATTTCCATTACTCTCCTCCCAATATACTGTTCATCTCTTCTCATGAGATGACCGTACCACCTCGATCTACTTTCTTGGATCTTATCGGATAGTTTTCTAACTCCTGTGGTACCCCTAATTACCTCATTTCATATCTTATCTCTTCTTGTCACCCCACACATCCATCTCAACATTCTCATCTCTGCCACATCCATCTTCTCTTCTTATTGCCCACGTCTCCACTCCATACATCATTGCCGGTCTCACAACTGTCCTGTGTACTTTACCTTTCAACTTAACCCCTATTCTCCTTTTGCATAGTATTCCACGCACTTTTTTCCAATTCTTCCATCCTGCTTGTATTCTCCTTGTAAACTAACGTCCCCATTCTCCCCATTTTTCAACCTCAAATATTCTGTCTTTTTCCTGCTGATCTTCAATCCCCTATTTTCCATTTCTCTTCTCCACTCCTTCAGTTTCTCTTCTACTACCTCTCTCCTAGTGCTACAGTACACAGTATAACATCATCAGCGAAAAGCATACACCAAGGAAACTGATCTCTAATACCTTGTGTTACTAAGGGCTCAATGCAGACCCCCGATGTCCCACATTATTATTATTATTATTATTATTACTTGCTAAGCTACAGCCCTAGTTGGAAAAGCAGGATGCTATAGGCCCAGAGGCCCCAACAGGGAAAGTAGCTCAGTGAGGAAAGGAAACAAGGAAAATAAAATATTTTAGGAAGAGTAACATTGAAATAAATATTTCCTGTATAAACTATAAAAACTTTAACAAAACAAAAGGAAAAGAAATAAGATGGAAGAGTGTGCTTGAGTGTACCCTCAAGCAAGAGAACTCTAAACCAAGGCAGTGGAAGACCATGGTACAGAGGTTATGGCACTACCCAAGACTAGAGAACAATGGTTTGATTTTGGAGTGTCCTTCTCCTAGAAGAGCTGCTTACCATAGCTAAAGAGTCTCTTCTACCCTAACCAAGAGAAAAGTGGCCACTGAACAATTACAGTGCAGTAACCCCTTGAGTGAAGAAGAATTATTTGGTAATCTGTGTTGTCAGGTGTATGAGGACAGAGGAGAATATGTAAAGAATAGGCCAGACTATTCAGTGTGTATGTAGGCAAAAGGGAAAATGAACCGTACCCAGAGAGAAGGATCCAATGTAGTACTGTCTGGCCAGTCAAAAGACCCCATAACTCTCTAGTGGTAGTATCTCAACGGGTGGCTGGTGCCTTGGCCAACCTACTACCTACATTTACTGGGAAACTTTCTGTTAGGCCTATAATACTCTTAACATTTGTTTCTGCCCTTTCATACATATCTTGGGTGATTCTTACGTATTTCTCAGGGACTCCCTTTTCTCTCATACATCTCCACAGCTCCTGACATGGTACTCAATCGTATGCCTTCTCCATGTCAATAAAGACCATATGTAATCTTTTTCGTTTCTCCCGATGTTTTTCTATCATCTGTCTCAAAGCAAATACAGTATTGCTTCTACAGTCCCTCTTCCTGGCAATATTTGCTTCTTTGAGACAGATCATAGAAAAACATCGGGGAAACAAAAAGGATTATATATGGTATGAATTATGAGGCATCTTAATGGGAAACCGGGGTTATTTCTACACACATATAAACCTTTCTCCTTTAGTTAGGAGACGATTCTAGTGCAACTGAATCTAAGCCATTTAATTTTTAACAAGGTGTCAGTAGTTACCGGCCGGTAGCAGGGAAGCCCTGGTCTCTTGCCTGTACACTTAACAGTCACTTTGATTCTGGCCGCCAACTAACACAGACATGCTGTCAATGCTCGTACAAACTTGACTTTTTCTAACTTTTTCTCATCTTTTTCATATTGAATGTGTATGCCTGATGCTGAAGGCAGACATGCGAATCTGCCCTGGAGCGTTGAGTAAATGCAGCACTTTCACGAGTGGCACAGTGGTGAACCTCATACTTTGTGCCCTTCATACTGGGGCCATGTATACAGTTTAGATTTCTTCCTGTGATTAATGTAAGGAATGGTCACCCTCCCTGGCAGGAGGAAACAGAAGGCTAAACACGATTCTTCCCCTTTGGACCCATCCTTGAGGTTGAAGAAAGCAAATAAACTGGTTATTTCAACTCTTGGTACTTTGCCTTCTGACCCTTCACTGTCGATCTCTTCAGGAGGCAAGACACGAAAAAGTGGTGGTAAATTAACTCTTGGTCAAGTCTCGGGTCAGAGAGACTCGTTTGTTTCCCCTAGTGAAACAGGTGAGTCTCTCCCTTGGTAGGAGCCTGCTGATGGTAATTTAAGTGTAGTTGATGACACTATGCTACGCCTTTGGGCTTCCCTTGGACTAAGGGGTACTCCATCCAAAAAGGGCTAGCTTTAGCACTAAATCCCACTAAGGGGGTTGTGATGACTTTACCTTGGATGCGAGCAGCTGGCTAATATTCTGCCCTTGAGTCTGACTTCACTGTTTGCTATACATCCTATGACATTGACAAGGAACAAGGTATCAGAAAGAATTAGCTCTCCTTCTCACAAGAGATGCCGTATCCTCCAACTATAATAAGCGGCCTTGCCCTTTCGAGTCTTTAGAGCAGTGCGCGCCCTCAACTTCTGATACATGTGCTCCTAGTATTGCAAACTTTTTTTTGATAGGACACTTGGTAGCATTGATGAGTGACAAAACTAATTTGGTATCCTACATCAACCAGGAAGGAGGAACTGTGTCCGAGTCCCTCTACAAGTAGGCAAAGTAGGAACACACTTGGGTAGTCATGGGTAGTGCCATAGCCTTTGTACCATGGTCTTCCACTGCCAAGGGTTAGAGTTCTCTTGCTTGAGGGTACACTCGGGCACAGTATTCTATCTAATTTCTCTCCCTCTTGCTTTGTCAAAGTTTTTGTAGTTTATATTTTAATGTTTCTGTTCTTGAAATATTTTCTTTTTCTTTGTTTCCTTTCCTCACTGGGCTATTTTCCCTGGGCTTATAGCATCCTGCTTTTCCAGCTAGGGTTATAGCTTAGCAAGTAATAATAATAATAATGATAATAATAATTCGACAACATAAAAGGTTCATTCTGGGTAAGAGATACATAAATATATTAGCAACCACACTCAGCCGTCTGAGTCAGTTGGTAGGAGTGGAGTGGTCCCTAATACCTTGCATGGCAGAAAGGGAGCATCTCCGAGCAAAGAGCTTTTTATGAGGCGCTGCACAGATGTGTAGATATCTATATAAATCCTTGCACCTAAATAAGCAAAAGTGGAAAATCTGCTATTGATGTCGTAGATGAGATACTTCTCTAGTTTGAGTCTCTTTACAGTTGATTGCTGATTTCCTCATCTGCCTTTGCTGAGAGAATCTCCCTTCAGTTTCTGTGTTGAAGGCTATCGCTCAGCCTTGAGCTAGGTCTTTAAACAGAAGGGCTTTGACATTTCCCCTTCATGAGAATTGTCCATGCTTATGAGGAGCTTTGAGCAGTCAACCTCCCAGATGACTCGCAGACGTCCTGCGTGGGCTGTCACGAGAGTTCTCTGCTCTCACAAACATTCGTTGTATGAACTCTGGAGAAGGGAGTCAGATACTTTAAGACCCAGAACCACTGTCCACAACCCCAGGCTTGAGTTCTTCTCCATCTCCTCCCTACAAGATGCAACTAGCGATCATAATTACCTGCTTCTCTGTTTAGTTATGCTGCTACACCCCTACCTATAGAGAACTCAACGCTACAAACCAGAGCAACAGAGGCTGTTCATCAGTACTGAGATGATGAAGAAGCTGATATCTATGAATAGTCTCATTCCAAGATCATCTTGCTCTCTTACGCTGCTTTCGTGGAGTCTGCAGACAGTCTAGAGCGTGGTCTTACGAAGTAAGGGGTATCGGCTCCACTCTAGCCTTCAAGAAGAATCTGTTCATGGCACAAGTGCTGACAGTAGAAGTCTGGAAGCACCAGACAACCGTCATCGCCGACTACTTGTAGAGTTTACCACCCACAAGTCCCTGGACACATTTTCCCTGAGACTTGTGGTACTTGCTCAGCAGATTGTATAGCGAGTGCGTTTTCTCACATGAAAAGAAGCACCTCATCTTAAATAGTGGACACAATTCAATTCCAGCAGTGAAAGGTAAGCATGTCTGGCTGTTTTTCCTTTATTTTTTCCCTCTTTGGGTGCAGCAGTCATGCTTTTGTGTTGCTTGATTTATAGAATATATGCTCACTCATTGCTCATATGTTCGAACTTCATATCCTTAGGGATGTAGATTCTTCAGTGACCATGTACCAGTTCCTGGTAGAGGCCTAGCTTAACACCTGCGACATCTTCATGTTCAGGTATTTATGAGGTTTAAAGGAGTCATGACCTTCACTATTTGACAGGACGGAAGTGCATTGATGTTCCTTGGGGTCAGTTAACCAGTCAGGTTGGTTTTATGGACTTCTGCCCTTTTATGGATGAGTCTAGTAATAAGGGTTGAGGGTTTGTATTATGTGTAGAAACAAGTCACAAAATTTTAAAGTAATTTGTATTTTTCCTAACCGTAACAGCCTGAGACCTGTAAGTTATACTACCAATCTCAACCAACCTGCAGTTACTAGGTCAAAGTGACGGTTGATCTATTTGATGGATGGGCGGGGTCTACTCACCACCTGTAAGGTAACTATGTTTACCTTGTTAAAAGCTTAATGGCAATTCCAGCTTTGCTGAAGTTGTACTCCTATTAAAGGTCTAAGGTTTGTGTGATTAGGAAAAATACAAATTATTTAATGAATTTGTGATATTGATCTTTAGCTCAAGGTTGTCAGCAAGTTCGATGATATGTGAACACAAGGTAAAGTGGGACTCCTGGAGCACCTGGTATATTTTCAGCCCAATAATTTAGCACAAAGATTCTTTGCTGGTTGGTCCAGGGTAGGAATGATATAGGGTGTTAAGAGAAATCAAAACCTGAAAATTTAAGGTCTTGAAGCTCCCACTTTGTAGATACAGTATTAGCATTATGAATGGCATGGAAGAATGTACATTATGAATTCTGTTATCGAAGAGTTTTGTCTTATGATACAAGCTTGCACAGTACATTACCTATATGCAAACTTTCTTGAGCAATGTTGTGTGTGTGAAATGATATTGTTTAAATTTATAGTACTTACATATTTAATGTATTAAATTACCTGTACAGTACAATTCTTCCCTTTGCAGAATGTCACAAGGGGAAGTAGTGGAGGACTTTTATGGGGTTTACCTATTATACTGCATCAATCCGAAGTACCGGGGACGGACCTACATAGGTTTTACTGTTGATCCAAATCGACGTATCAAGCAGCACAACACTGGAGTCAAAGCTGGAGGAGCTTATAGAACTAGTAATAAGGGACCTTGGTAAGTATTATTGGAATAGAATAATGGTCAGCATTTTGAAGCTGAAATTATCAATTGATTGTGTACTTTAAAATAACAAAATTATTAGTATTGTCATAGTATAATTTTCAAAATAAGGCAGAAAATTTGTGAGTTTTTACAGTATATCTAATCTAAAAGTACTAGCAATGATTAGAGTACAGTTTAATGCAAAAAGTTTCAAGAAATTAAGTTTCCTTTACAAGTCTCCAGTCTCAATGTAGTTTTATTGTATTTGATACAGTTCAGTATTGACCATTTTGCAGTGTACTTAATTTTTAGCATAACTTGGCCAAGGGATTGTTATCACTGAGGTCTCTCATTAGACGTGTCGTGTCTCATCTGTCAAACTATTTTACTCTTAATATAGGTGTAGGTGTGTTTTGATTTCATCTTTAGTTACTATTTTCATCTGTCATCCATCAAATATTGCAGTATTGAAATTGATATTTGGAAATATTTGTCTTTTAGAAAGATATTTCATTAGACCAGATACAGTATTATTAACACCTAAGTGTATTGCATAAATTTGTGTTTGGTTTATATATATAAAGTATAAAGCTATAGCTATGGTAAAACTTGTCATTGCTAAACTAAAAGCAGTCAGAATAAAAACCAGTCTACACGCATACAAAATTTTGTCCTCTAATAGGAGAATGATTCAGCACAGCTGGAGAACTCGGCAGTTAAGACTTATAACGAGGTGTTGGCAATTAATGAAGGAGTAAACTAAGCAAGTTATAACAAAAACAATTTTAAAGGCAAAATTAGAGAAAAATTTGAATGTTCTATAATAGAGACAAAAGTCAAAGTAGAAAATACAGTATATCTATAACTATCATGACAACATTTTACCTTAAGAAAAAGAAAAGAAAAAGGATATTTAAATACTGAAAAATCTGACAATGTCCGCAATAGAACAAGGAAATTATACTATGGGATCCTCACAAAAATAAGGAAGATGAGAACCTCCATAGGCATATCTTTTGCAAATTGCAAATAATAAGATTAGTTAAAACGGTATGTAATGCATATAAAATTTCATAAAAATACTTTAATTGTAAAAGCACCCATCGCTACAGTACTGTAATGAGTGGGTGGATTCTTCTATAATGGAATATTAACTTAAGATATAGAATAAGGACTAAATTAGACGTTACAGCTAAGGGTGCTTGACAACTCAGCACTATGCCATGTAGTGTAGCATAAGTTTATTGAGAATGAAATGTATTTGATATTTTGTATATTAAAATTGATCTAAATAAAGCCTCCCATATTTTACTTTCATATCATGCTTAACTTTCAGGGAGATGGTTCTCATTGTCCATGGATTTCCAAATGATATTTCTGCATTGCGGGTAAGTTTTTACTTTATTGCACGATACGTTATATTGCTTGCTATAACTTGTCATACAAAACAAATTCAGTAGACGTATAGAAACTGTTAGAAAAACCAAAGTATGTGACTATTGAATCGCCTTCTTTACAACATAGTTTGCTTGCCACCTTTTGAGGCCCCTCTTAACACAAAATCATCTCAATGTTACCATTAAACACTTGAAACTGGTACCTGACACAAGTATGAGAAGCAGTACTAAGACCTACCACTTTTTCAATACAGTATTGGAACCAATGTATCTTTCAATCATTGGAGGTATAGTGAGAAATTCAGTTTCATAGAATTGTTGATCTGTTACACTTTAACTTTAGTCATTTGCTGGGGATTAGTAGCAGAGCCTCATGCGAGGCAATAAGTCTCCTCCCTGTGATGTCACTTATCCAAAATGGGTCTGTTTTTTTTTTCTGAATATTCATGAATTGTTGGAATGGCAAATTTCAATTACAGAGGATCATAAACTAAGTAATTTGAATCTTATTATGATAGGTTTGAAACTCACACAAGAATTGTTCAAAAGATTTTCATGCTTATTTAATTTAAGAAAATTTATAAATTAAGATGAATGTTTCAAAGTAAGTAATTTTTTATCATTAGATGTACCTTTTACACTGTAGTTTGAATGGGCTTGGCAGCACCCTGAAAAAAGTCGTCGATTACGAAATGTTGACCGGAAGAAAAGTAGTGAAAAGAGGTTTGACTTTTGTTTAAGAGTTCTTGCTACTATGCTACAAACCAAACCTTGGGCACGTCTTCCATTAACCTTAAGGTGGTTGAAACAAGAATACATGAAAGAATTTCCCGTGAGTATCATTTGCCACTTTCAATTATAATAAGATATACTTCTTTTAACACTTATGTGGAATAATCGTTATCATAAATGTTATTAAATTCATAAGTCGCTTGAAAATATTTTAAAAGTAAATCTGTTCTTTCAATTTAGAAACATTGTCTAGTAATAACAGAAGTCCAAATTATACATTTAGCAAAGACTTGGGAATTTTTGTCCTTTTATTTATAATTCTTTCTTCAATTATTCATTTATGTATCGGCTGTTACTTACATATATGTCTGCCCTTGTTTTCCAAATTTAGTGGATAAGTGGGTATCTAAAAGCGCACTAATTTTTCACTGTAATGCAACTCATTTTTGTCTTTTAATGACCCTTCAAGCTTCAAATACTAACCTAGATTCTACAGGTGTTTTTAAAGTATTCTTTGCCATTCAAATGTTTGAACTACCGATGTGAATTGTATTTTAGGTTGCATATGTCAAATTTTTTTTCAAAACAAAATTGATGTAATTGAGTCTTCATGCTTTAATCATCCAATCTACTGGTTTCCCAACCTCTTAACCACATTCTCTCTCCCAGTTCCCTCTCCCCTGTCATGCTCAACCAACAGCACCTTATTTTTACAAGACTGAATAGAGAATTGAAAGGTTTTTCACGTATTAAGTGAGTTATTTGTATCATTTAAGTTTAAGCTGCTTAGGAATTCACAAATTGATTTTGGTGTTATTTAATGAAATTTTTTTTATTTTGTTATAACACTCTAACTGTTATTTTGCAAAAGAGGTAGGGAGTAAAAGTATTAGTATATACAGTACTTTAATATTTTAAAGAAATACAAGAACATGTCTATTGTTTTGTATAAGTATCATGAGATGATACTTCCAAGCCCAATTGTGCGACATCCGACTGCTTGGAGTCTATTTACTGTATCCTCAGTTTAATTCCCTCTAGATTGTTTATTATAGGCTCTAAAAGACAGTCTACCAATAGCACATATGAGACAATGGAAGGTTTATTGTGCAAAGCTAGGAATCTTTCCATGACTAGAACTAGCTTGGATAATATTGATAATTTTTTTTGTATGACAAGAAACTCTATTTCAGCCATTAATTTTGTCCTGAAGCATCTTTGATTAGATATTTGTTTCAGGTATCATAGCAGATTTATTCAGATGATTTAATATTGAAAGAACTCTGATAGCAAGGTCAAATTTCTAGGATTTGGATGTAGTTTTACAGTATTTAAAAAGGACAGGATTTGAAAAATTTGTCTCAAGGATATCACGATTAAAATACCTTTTCTGTTGACATTAGCTTCAGCTAAATGCATAAGTGAAATGTGTTGTCTGTCAAAGTAGGCTTTGGAGAACACAATATGATGTTCTCTTACCTTCCTTCAGACTTCAGAGCCAAAAAATTATTTTAAGGATAAGAGTTTGCCTCAATTCTTTCACATCCTTTCACTAAATCTGGATAAAGGCACTTCAGCAGAAAATAGTTTTCTTTGTTCAGAAAGAGCTGTACAGTTGTATTTGTACATATTAAGTTAGTAGAGGTGCAATGTCCCTAATTTCTTCTGTGGCCTGAAAGTCCCTAATCGCCCATTAATCAAAACTGCTATGTCATTCCTAGTTATAAATTTGGTCACAGAAGCTCAATAGGAATTAGATCCAAATATAGTAAAAGGCTTCAAAGTGAAGGTACATATTAGGAATGTAGCCATTTCCCTTAACTTTTGTAGACATATTTCTTTGGAAAGAGTTTTGGCAGCAGCTCAATGGCATACCAAGTTGGTTTTTACAAAACATTATCTTGAAGAAGCAGGGTTTGCTTATGAAGACTGCTGGGCTCTAGGCCCCATAGTTGCAGCAGTTATTTGAGTTCAGTTAATTCATTACATTTATCTATGAATATGGGGTTGTATTTAATATTCAGTTTAGAATCAATCAGAAGTAAACAATCTGGAGTCTTGTATTTCAAACCAAATGAATGGTCTCCAGTCCCGTATTTCAAACTGTATTTTTTAAATGGTTTATCAGAAGTAATCTAGACCTGGTTATCCCTCTTTCCTTCAATTGTGCTCCATCTCTAACAGTGTGTAGGAGTCGGCAAAAGAACATCAGGGAAGGGTCATAGAAATATACAGAATTTTAATACTGTAATAAAATTTCTTATTTCTCTACTAACCTGATGTTGATATACTGTACATGCGTACCCTCCTCCCCACTGTCTCATGGTATCAAGTGGTAGTGCTGATTTTGATTTCAAAACTCAAGAGACAAAGAGTATCTGGCAAGCCAGTTCTGGACTTCTTGCCACCTAATGCTTAAAGGTTTTATTCACTTGTTAAGGTCACATTTATTGATAGGAAAGACAATTGGAAAATATTATGGGAAAGGGCTAATTAAACTAAACTAATGTAGGAGAGGAAGCAATATGAACAGAGGGGCGAGTATAAAAATAAGAATTTTATTTCTTTGTGGGGGGGTAAAAAAGCCTGAGAATTGATTATTATAGCTTGGTGACTACAAGGCAATTATTGAAATAATAAATTTGATTAAAAATAGATTTAAAAAAAAGCCATCACATACGCTTTGATGACTCAACCTCCCAGCCCTACCGATTTCAAAGTTTCATGTCCAAAGAACACAAAGCAGAAGACAAGTGTATGATTATAACTGGGAGCACCTGAGGATTCAGCTGGTGAATTACTTTCAAGCCGACTGAATTGTTTAAAATACATGTATATAGATGACCTTAAATTTGTGCTGTATGTGACTGATTGATTTTTATTATGAAAAGTTTACTTTGATTTTTAAAAGATCCCCTTTTTATTGAATTGATGATTTATTGTTGAACTTGCAATGGTTCTTATTATGTGAGGTTATTAATTTATTTTCTCATGATTGCTGTTTCTTCTACCTAAGGTGGGGATGGAAGCCCCTTTACATATGCCAATTGCTTATGGCCCTGTTAAACCCCAGAAAGTATCATCACCTGTGAAACAAGATTCTTCAGTTGACAGCAGACAAGAGTTTTCTTATTGCGTATTATGTGAAGATCTTATAAAGTCATCTGACTTAATGAGGTATGTGATTTGTTATAACATTTAATTAAAAAGCTATGATTTAGTTATGTATATTGATACAAACTGGCCTTTTTTTATTGTTAGACTTGATTTTCATTAGGTAAGCTTAGTTGTTACAATTTCCTTTTATTCAGTTTTGAAGGAATCATTAGAATAAAATAGGGTTACTTTCCAATTAAGAGCAAGAATTCAGGATGTAAAAAACAACCTTTGAAATTCATATGAGAAAATTGGAATTTTTGAAACCCATCACTTGAAATAAGAAAAACTTCATAGCAGATATCTCCATGTCTGTAATAAAATTTATTTAGATACCTTTGATTCACCGTGCTTCCCTCGGCGTAGCTTCTCTTCTATTTGACATTAAAAGGTTGGAATAACTCCCACTCTACCTGACTCCAATAATCTTCCCTACTATGTTATGGTTGAGCTCTCCATATGTGTGCTCTATGGTAAAAAATATTCTCTTGGGTATGCTTCATATTTGAAGTTGAACTAGAACCCAAGAAATCTATTGGCAACACTAAGCTTTGGTGGGGGGTGTGGGAAATTAGGTGAACTGCATGTATGTATAGTAGAACCTCACAATTATGGACACATTTATAAGAGATTCCGAATATAATGGACAAAATCCAGATAACCAGAATCGTGTTCAGTTAGCGTTGTTAAGAAGTACAAAGTTTTGAGATATTTATATATATTTACATAAAGGTAATTAAACCATTTTTACCTTATTTATCTTTGTAATAAATAGCCTATTTGAGGAATAATTCTATATTAATGAAATCAATATTTTCCATGGGGTCCCATGTAAACACTGTCAGCTTATTTAGTCATTGGCCGATTTCAAGCTATACCTGTTAAGGATATGCACACATATGAATAACAAATAGTATTCTCAATATACAGTAATTTCCAAACTTATTCAAAACATCTTATAATAAATATTGCACAATGAATGTTAGCAATGGGGTCACTAACTTTAAGTAGGGTCCCACTGTGCTTGTTATTTTGAAAAGGCAACAACATGCCAGAAAAATGGTCCCAGCAGCCTTGAATCTTCATTAATTATGAGTGCCATTGGACATTTTTACATTGGGTGAAATTTACTCTGTTTAGCATCATAGGACGTAATTTATGCCTGGGGAAAAAAAATTGCAATTGTTCAGTACAGTATGTAGAAAGCAAACGTAATGGTTCTGAGCACACATAGGAGTAGTGTTTATGCCGCACATTGTGACCATGAGTCCGCAGAATGATCTCTGGGTGGTATTTTTAGTGAAAGTTCTCAGCCTCCAACAGATCTGGGCATTAATCACAGGACTGAATTTGTGTCCCAGTGTTTGCTCATCTCTGCCATTTTGTATCCTTTTTTGTTTTTAAGATTTTAGGTCATTTTTAAAAAGTTGAGCTATTTTGTTGTTAGATAAAAGATCTAAAAACCAATGGGTATTTGTGATACTGTACTAAAGGGCAAACCTTTGGCAAGGCATCTTGATGTTGGTGATGCAGGTGGCCACAAGCAAGTGGAGCCATAAACAAATTGCGTTGTACAGGAAGACGAATGGAAAGAATGATTTCATGTATATGCTGAAAACTTATGAATGTACTAAACTGATTCCCAGAAAGCCTAGACTCTGATGACATGTTTCATAAGATCACCCAGTCTTCTCCTTTGCATCTTCACTAATACCTTTGGTAACTGTTTCTGGATAGGATGCTTGAGTTTTTAGCTAAGAAAGATAATTCCTCCCTCTCCTTGAAGAACTATTGCAAGCGTCGGTAAACTTGTGGCCTTTCGGAGAGAGAGAAGAGTACTATAATTAATTACGATATTCTTTTGTCTCATAACCCTGACTGTAGGTCTCCTGTTTTTAGCAAAAAACAAACCTTCTTTTTAGCACCTTGTACTGGGTGAGTCAAAGATTACTTAATATTTCTTAAGCATCAATTAACAATGGAGTTGGTAATTTACCGACTTCCCTTAGTTGCAGGGAAATACAGTTAAACCTCCCAATAACGGACTACAGTAATATCCTTGAGCAGTAGCTTGAATCAGTTGACAGTGTTTACATGTTCTCAGCTGGGCTTGAATATGTAATTTCCAAACTTATTTGAAGCATCTTATAATAAATATTGCACAAATATCAATATATTATAGATTATCATAGTTTGCATACAGTTTACTAATAGCTATTAGTATCATTAGTTATCAAGTGGATGTGTAAATGCATTCGTTCGTTTGTTGTGTTTGACAATAGAAGTAGCAAAACAATGGTTTCCTTTTAGGCATCATATGTGGGAAAATCATGATATAGAAATGGCTTTGTTTAGTTTATTTTGAATTTCTAAGTATTCAGTAAGTAAAATAACATTTGTAATAACATCATCTTTACATATATTAAGAATACTGTACCATTTCTTATTTGTGTGTGTGCATATTCTTGAGTGGTTACTTTAAATCATCTGATGACAATATCAGCTGAATGTACTGTATTTACATATTCCCAGATGTGCTTTCATAGAAAAAGTTTATTTCATGGGCTATTTATTATGAAGATAAACCAATAATGAATAAGGAAAAAATGGTTTTATTACCTTTTAGAAAAATTTATAACCAATAACTATAAATATCTCAACTATGTTCTAAGAATGGTAACCTTTGCCAACTAAATGCTACTCTTATCTGAATTAGTCCATTATATCCAAGGTATCCAAAGTCCATAATAACAGTGTCTATTGTTGACAGGTTCTAACGTACTGTACTTAACTTTGACAATGACCTCAAGAATTCAGAGATTTTATGTTTAGTGTTCAGCAACAGTATAAGTATAGCACAAAGTATGAGTTGAAAATTTGTTTGGGATAAAATGCTTGTGTATTATTGTTAGTACTGTACTGCAATACTATTTGTTCATACTGTAGTATATATATTTTAGTCCTTATTTATATTGGAATTTTATTGCTTTTCCTCTACTGGGTTTTCGTGCTTTACCTTTTCAGATGTCTGAAGTCAACCTGCAAGATGACTGCTCATGTGAGATGCCTTGCTCATCACATGTTGAAGGATGAATGTCCTGATACATTACTACCCCTGGAGGGACTGTGTCCCATTTGCAACAGTAATTTACTGTGGGGTGACCTGGTTAGGCTGAAACGTGGTTGTTACAGGAATTCTGAAGACTTAGAAGAGCACTGGGCAGAATCACTCACAAATGATGATGATTCATCCTGATAAGTGTTGTTTATATGCATAGTTCTCTGTCTTTTTATTTACAATTTTTTTTATTATGTTTTAACTACAATCATCTCTCATTAAATCATATAGGTTGCTGCTAAAAAGTGTTTTTGATGTAGGTACTAAATTATATCAATCACTTACTCTAAATATTGTAATATTTAAAGCTTTATTTGTTCCATTGCCATTGAATGGCTTCTCATGCTCCAATGCTGGCCATATATCCCAGATTAATAACTTTAAATCCTAAAAAGGGAGAAGTTTAAATATCAAGTTTTCAAAATAGTCATGAGACATTCCATAAAGTGGGGCCTTTACGAAACATCCCTATAAACACTTTCTAAATGAGCTCCAAATTTAACGGAAAGTTGAGAGTGATTGAAGTAGATACCGGTAGTCTATAGTATATTTTTAAAAATCATTTAAAAAAAATTTTTATTGCTTTATTCATAAATTTAATCTTTTATAAAATCTTGACATTCTTTTTTAAACCAGATACAGTGATACCTCTGGATACGAAAGTTTCTGCTTACGAAAAATTCAGGATGCGAAAAGTGATTCGAAGATTTTTATGCCCCAGGATACGGATAAAATTTCAGGATACGAAAACCTTACGAGATCCCAACTCTTCGCCGAGAGTAATTTTAAAAAGCGCGCGCCGCCTGACTTTGAACTTGGGTAGACTCACTTACAGCCTCCCGCTCACCCATTGGTTATCTCCCTACTCAGACGCTAGCTGACGCCATAAGATCCTGCTTTCCTATTGGTCGGCAACTATCCCAGCTTGCCTACGCACGGGCGTTCATCTCTCTCTCTCTCTCTTTTCGTTCCGACCGCGGTATCGTTAACAGACATTGTTTGCTTTCGCTTGTTTGACTTAGTGTTAATATACAGTACATTCGTACGCCACGTGTTATCGTTAATAAACATTCGTTACTGTGCACTGTACTGTATTAGTGTTTACTATACATAGACTGTATATAACGTAACGTAGTGTATTATATTACGTTTGCCTAACGCATTTTAGAAATGTGTTGAAAAGTAGGCAGAAACAAGCTTCAATGGATAGTTTCTTATTAAAGAGGCCAGCGGTATTAGTAGGCCAAGACGAAGGTGAAAGTGAAGAAAAGAAACAGAAAAGAGGAAGGGATGAAGAATTAGAAGGTGAAAGTAAAGAAAAGAAACAGAAAAAAGAAAGTGATGAAGAAGTAGAAGAGATTTAGAAAATAAGAAAAACGTAAAGTTATAAAAAAGCAAAAAAAAAAAAATTCAATTTTAAGTTTTATGTTACCGTTAAGTGTTAAAGTAATTTTTTCTTTCATTTTATAGTTTTCCATACGTAATGTTAAGTGTTAATTATTTCTTCCATTTTTTTATTTCGTAAAGTGTGTAAATTACTGTACGTAGTCTGTCACTTGTTACGTAGTGTATTATATTACGTTTGCCTAATGCCTTTTAGAAATGTGTTGAAAAGTAGGCAGAAACAAGCTTCAATGGATAGTTTCTTATTAAAGAGGCCAGCGGTATTAGTAGGCCAAGACGAAGGTGAAAGTGAAGAAAAGAAACAGAAAAGAGGAAGGGATAAAGAATTATAAGGTGAAAGTAAAGAAAAGAAACAGAAAAAAGAAAGTGATGAAGAAGTAGAAGAGATTTAGAAAATAAGAAAAACGTAAAGTTATAAAAGAGCAAAAAAAAAAAAAATTCAATTTTAAGTTTTATGTTACCGTTAAGTGTTAAAGTAATTTTTTCTTTCATTTTATAGTTTTCCATACGTAATGTTAAGTGTTAATTATTTCTTCCATTTTTTTATTTCGTAAAGTTTAAGTGTTAATGTGTTAAGTGTGTAAATTACTGTACGTAGTCTGTCACTTGTTACGTTTTCTGCCTTATGCCATCCTCCTCTGCCGCGACTTCGCTATCGGACATCGTCTCAATCAAAAGGTAAGTTTCAACTTTTTTGTTACACTAATTAACTGTAACCTTTTTTTCAGAGTGTACAGGTATCAATCATTAATTTAGGTGTACGTACAGGTAACAATACACCTTCACTGATCTAAATGCTTTACGTACATACAGTACCGTAACTTTTATACAGTAGTAAAGAAAACGGACCGTTTTCTTTGGGCTTGGGGGGGATAACTTGGCTATAACTATATTATTGAATAATCTCATAGTGGTTTCTGGAATGGATTAGGCTGTTTTTAACGGTTGTGTTAATTATTGAATGATAGAAATGGCTACATTGCATGTTTATTACTACAGTTTAGCGTGTTTATGAAAGAAAGGGTGACTTTTTATAAGGCTTGGAATGGATTAGGCTATTTACATGTAAAACAAGACTCAGGATACGAAAATATCAGGATACGAAACCGCATCCTGAACGGATTAATTTCGTATCCTGAGGCATCACTGTATACTCTCTAAAAACACATTTTAAGACAACTTACATTTACTGTAGACATCCTTACAAATGCGTACGTAAATGAAAAACTTTAAATTAGGACATTCATTAACATATGTGCTATTTGGCAAGGCTACGCCATCGACCAAACTATATGTCCTTACTGCGACCAAAAAGTATAGCTGTATTTAAATTAAATCATATTTAATGACTGATGTTTCACTTAAATCTATCCATTAATAATTATTGTAATATTCACATACTATTATCGTAATTATTATAAAATAAACTCACAACGAAAATACCTAAGATTTTCCAAATCTTGGTTATTAATATAATATATTGGTCATATTCTGCTTAATGTTATTTGCAACAACTACGGTAATTGTTTGCTATTGTATGAAAGTTGAAATGTAAGCAAAACAGCTGCTGTTGTCTGAATTGGTTATTCATAACAAAACAGCCGTTATCATTCAGTCTCTTTTGCCTTTTTAACTTATTGAACTAGAAGTTGGGATGAGAGTGTCCTCCAGAGGAACCCGACGTGGAGGAGACAGAGAACAGGAGTGGGGTTGTGATTTCTTCCACCTCAAAGAAGATCCTGAAGGTAAAGAAGCCCTCCATGGCCTCTTCCTCTTCCTGCTGTACGCTTCCCACTGGGAGGATGGCCACTCCCGACACTCGTTGCAGAGTGAGACCTGGCTGTTGGAGTGTCCTCTGTAAACTGGGCACAAAAGATGAGGATCAGTCTTTTCTGGACATAAAGGTGGCACACTTACGTCTGGCACCCCCGGGCACACCTGCATATTCGATATCCTCGCCGCAACAAACATGCTGAGAAAGAATCAAGTTAGGAAATACTAGTGTAAATCAGACTCCAGTGGTAGGACAGCCAACTCACATCAATGGCTGAAATCAAAGTGGTTTGTCAGTGAGCCACTGGGAAAACTACTGACAGGTAACTACTGGTTTGTTGTTCTCATCATTAATCTTAACAGCTGTGTACTTCAACTTTGCTTATTTTTATTTTATGTAAAGGACGACTGTTTGTATATGTATCGGAACAAATGAAGATTTTTCCTTTGTCAAAATGCCTTAATTGTACAACTGCTGGGTCTTAACTCTGTCGCACTTGCAATGAATGGCCTCGCAAGCCCCAGTACTGGGCCTTATGGTACAAATTTATAAATCATAACTTATATTGCTCACTCATCTGTACAACTGGCCCCTTGGCATGGATTTATAAATACTGTAGCAATTTTTTTAAAAAAGGTTACTGTAATGTTTAGTGTATGTTCATTAGAAGAGAGCTAAGTGAAAACTGTGGGTACTATGTATTTTAAAATCTTTAACTGGGCTGGCAATATACATCTCAGCTGTACAAGGAAGTTGCAAATGTCCATTTGATCTCCAAAGTATCTTTCAATTTTGGAGTAAAAAACTTTTTTAAATATTTTTTGATCACTGGTATGTTTGAGCTTTATACTGTAAATGTAAGATCTTTTTAGTTTAAATTGCGGTTTACAGTTGCATGTTATCCACAAGTTTTCTATCATCCAGGATTCGTAATATAATACCCGTAGATAATGAGGGATGATTGTGTAAGTCTTTGAACTCATCCTCACACATCTTGCATCTGCAACATGAATTTCTTGCTGAAACATTTCCTTCACTTCATTATTGGTCACCATTGTTTAGCTTAGATAAAATTTCAATGTACTCCTTTTCTCTCAATTCCACACTTTAACCTTTAAGAATTTTAGCCCCTCTAATTCTACAGTTGATATCTGGTCATTGAATATTACAGCTAACAATCCTCTTCTCTTATGGTTTCTTTTGTAGTTCATCTCATATTTATGAAAAACAATAAAAGACAATACTGTACTGCAAAAGCTAAGACTATAATTATTATAAACATACCCAATCATATCACATCAAATTTCATGTAATTGTCCTAGAGCATGTCAGTTTAGTCTATGAAATTTTAAAGCTATAGTATGCTATAATTGCCTAATTGTAGAAAAAAAAAGTCCTCATAAGGAAACTAGTTATAATTTGGTTAAAAATAAAAATCAATACAAATATTAATCCTTATTTACAAGATGACTATATTTCCCCTAATATTTTGAGAAACTATTAAGAATGCATTTAAGCCTTTTCTTCATATTGACAAATTAGAACACAACCATAAAGAGGGTTTATAATTAAAACCTTCTCATTATATGAAAACAAAACATTCAAAATATCACAGTATTTAGAATCCTAAAAGGCTATGGAAATACAATTTAAAATTTAGCATGCTCTTTTGAAATATAAATTACAAACAATATTACAATGTTTCCCTGCATCACAGTCACATTGGTGTACTTAAAACTATTCTGTATACATAGAAAATAAAGTTAACTTAAAATGCTTCAAATTATGAAGGATTTTGCATTCCAGTTCAGAATTGCTCTTTTAACATCCAAACAAGATATATTTTTCTGATAACAAAGAATCATAACTCACCCCTGAAATGAAACACAATCTTTATTTCTACAAGAATACAAACCATTATCCTTTAATAAGAGTAATACTTCAGCAAAGCTGGAACAAACATTTAAAATTCAATGTGGTACTTATACGAGGCTAAGGCCTCCTAACTCGGTCAATCAGAAACTTGTCTCTAATTTCAGCCGCAAGCTATTCATATGTTCTCAAGCTGCTTCCTCAATCTTGGCTGTTTTAATCTTTTCTTTTTCTCTTTGCAATGTAAACAGAGAATTCCTAACATACTGTCATGTGAGCAGAAACCTTGTAAAAAGTATGGCATGTTATTCTGAGCCTGCTGTTGATCCCCCACCATCTCTGTGTTTTTGCAGAGGGAACGAATGCAGATCATGGCCTCTGTAGTGGGTCGCGTTTGGTGAGAAGGATTCTTCAGTATCAGCGCTGGCAATGGGTAAACTGATGTAGAAGAAACTCTTTAGCTCATTTTCTTCTGGTGCTGCGCCACCTATTGTGTTTCCCTAGGATTTCTCTAAGCCGGAGTCCTCTGGAGGAATTTTTTTGGGAAGGGAAGAGACTTCAGCTTGCTCTTGGTGCTTTCCTCATGGACCTGAGGCATTTGTGGCCTTCCTTGGATACTGATGGTGCCCTGTTGGCAGGGAGGGAGGACCTTTAGGACCTTTAAAGCTTTCATCCTTTATCTTCATATCCTGCTCCACCTGTGGAGGCGATTTGGTCTTGACTACAGTCGAAGAGGCTTCTGTAGCCTCTCCCTTCATGGGATCATTGTTGTTTGTCTTGAAGACCCCAACCCCAAAGAAGGCTGACAAGAAGTATGTATGCTTCTCTTCCTCTTCTTCCTCTTCTTCTTCCTCCTCCTTTGCATCATCTTCAGATGCTGCTACTTTGTTAAAGAAGTCCAGGAAGATCTGCTCTACAGGAGTCCCGTGAGACTTCGACCAATCGCTCCTGGTTTACAAGTGAGAGGTGGTGTGATACTAAGAACTAACCCACACTGGAAAAGTGTTTGGTACACAGTACTGTATAGGGTCCTACACTCGTACTACAGTCAGCCCTCACTTTTTGCAAAGGCTTCCTGCCCTAGGGTGGGTAAATTCATAACCTACCAACTCGCTGACCATTACCTACCTGTGGTTGACTAACACACTAGGTAATCCACTATACTACATTAAATGTTTTACATGTACCTTCTTTTTAGTTCATTCTACTTTTCAGAAGTAATTGTACTTTATTAACACAACTTGGAAAGACCAAAACAATAATGAAATTGATCTTGAAAACTTGAATAATAACATCATTATCTCCCTGAAGGAAGTAGCAAAGAAGTTCCAGGACACAAAACCCTCTGACTACAGCAAATTCTCGGAAGACACAAAGAACCTCATGAAAAAACGGAGAAATCTCAACCCCCCATCAACAGTGAGGGAGAAAATTGAAGCAGCAGAACTAAACAAAACTATACAGAAAAAGCAACGAGAAGACCTTCGCAATAGAACGACAAAAATAATTGAAGATGTCATCAAACAAGGCAGAGGGTTTAAAACAGCAAAAAGAAAACTCGGCCAAGGGAAGCTGCAATTCACTGGGGTGCTAGAAGAAGACGGATCCCTTACAACCAATCGTGATGGAATAGCTAAGCGAGCAAGAGAGTACTACCAAAAGCTTTATTCCTCAGAAAGACCTCGTTACCATCTTCGTGAAAGAGCAAATCAACACCCATCTCATCACTTTCCAGAGATCACAGCAGGCGAGGTGCGACTAGCTGTCAAGCAAATGAAGAAAGGGAAAGCACCTGGACCAGATAACATCACGTTAGACCTAATAGCAGATGCTGATGAGCCAATCCAGGTCAGACTGGCACGACTATTCAATGAATGTCTGAAGAAGAGCAAAACGCCAGAAGAGTGGAATAAAGCTATCTTCATTCTACTCTACAAGAAAGGCGACCCCAGGGACATGAACAACCAGCGGCCAATCAGCCTCCTTAATGTTATTTATAAAATTTTCACCAAAGTTATTACCAACCGAATAGTAGGAAAGCTTGATGAAAATCAGCCAAGGGAACAAGCGGGCTTTAGAAGAGGCTACTCCACAATTGACCATCTACAAACAGTAAACCAAATCATTGAGAAAACAAATGAATATAAGATACCACTAGTAGTAGCACTTGCAGATTACACCGAAGCATTTGACTCGGTTGAAACTGAGGAGGTCATGTCAGCGCTGGAAGAACAGGGAGTTGACTCAGTTTACATTAATGTACTCTGTCACATCTATGACCATGCCACATCATTTATTCGTCTCCACAAGGACTCTGAACCATTCCAACTCAAGAGAGGTGTCAGACAAGGTGACACTAGCTCACCCAAACTGTTTACTGCCTGCCTGGAGAGAGCTTTCCAACAACTCAACTGGCAAGAAAAAGGAATAAAAATAGATGGAGAATATCTAAGTCACCTAAGATTTGCTGATGACATCATTATCATTGCTCACACCAAAGAAGAGCTTCAACATATGCTCACCGAGCTAAATGAAGCAAGCAAATCAATTGGCCTCCACATGAACTTCCAAAAGACCAAAGTCATGAGCAATAAATATACTGAAAATGCAGATGACATACTTGAAATTGAAAACCAACAAATTGAGGAAGTGGACCACTACATCTACCTAGGACAAAGAATCTCTCTACATGACGCCTGTAAAGAGAGCGAAATAAAAAGAAGAATAACCCTCGGTTGGCAAGCGTTTGGAAGAGCCAGTACAGTGTTAAAAAATAAGAGGATTCCTATCATCTTAAAAAGGAAAGTCTAAGATCAATGTATCCTCCCCACTGTCACCTATGGGGCCGATGGGGCCGAAACTTGGAATCTAACAAAAAAGCTTTCCCTTAAATTACGAACAATGCAGAGGGCACATGAGAGAATTATGCTAAATCTAACATGGAAGGATAGAAAAACAGCTAAATGGATACTTAAAAATACTAAAGTAATGGATATCCTTGAAACCATTAGCAAGCTCAAATGGAACTGGGCAGGGCACATTGCCAGGATGATAGACAACCGATGGACATCACGAACAACCTTCTGGACATCCCGAGGATTCACAAGAAACCGAGGAAGACAAAAAACCCGCTGGCAAGATGACTTAGACCAACATAAGCTACAGTGGCACAGAATAGCTTGCAATAGAAGTCTGTGGAGGAACCTGGGGAAGGCCTACATCCAACAAAGGACTTTTGAAGGCTGAAATGATGATGAACACAACTTCAGTACGAGGTAATATGACTCATAACAAGAAAGTCATCGTCACACCTCGGCCATGCTTTGTATAGTAACACCAATACAATTATGTGGTGGTATAGGAGAGAAACGCAAAATCCTGAAAAAATCCAAGGAGCTTCGTATGGCAATGAAGAATGCGCATACGAAATACTGCATCAAAATTCCTCTTACTTAAATAACTATTTCTTATAAGTACTATATGTTTGGACAACATGCCCTGTGACAGATAACCATTTTCACTTTGTATGAACCTAACCTATTGCCTTTGACAACTCCATGCTCAGACTGTTAGAGGGCTGGCAGGCATCATCACCTTCGGTCATATACAGGACCAGATGCTTTTGACATTTCCCGGTTAAGTTAAATGAGCCAGATTGGTTCGTAGGAACTTCATCCCCCTTAAGGATGAGTCTCCTATTAAGAAAGATGCCTATTAAGAAAGATGGTTTGTATTTGTTTAGGAACTACAGTAATCACAAATTTATAAAGTAATTTGTATTTTCCTAAGTACATAAATTACACTTTTTGCCTTGGGTCAAAAGTGAATATCTAGCTGACTGACTGGTGGGTGGGGCTTACCTGCCACGAGTTATAACAGCCTCACTGAATTTTAACAAGTTCCACTTCACTGATGTCATACTCCTATTAAAAGATTCTGTTATGTATACTGGAAAGATTACAGGGAGAAAAGGATATAACTCCACTCAATATTCCTGCAGGGATAAAAGGACAGTATATGCATATTACATAGGCAATTATTTCTAAGATCATTCCACTGAAATATGCATAAAGTTTTCATTAAAAATCTAAACCTATTACTTACTCTATCAGATAAACTATTCTATGCATATATTTCTTTTTGTATTTATACAATAAAAATTTACAAAAAAATGACAATAAAAATAACAAAATACCATATCAGTTTTAGCAAAACTATTTTACAATATTGTACTTTTAACCTGAGAAAATTTTAAATATAGACATGAAAAGCAGCTAAAAGTACAATAAAATTACCATTTCAGATTCCAGAATGCTACAACCATCCTTGTGCTTTCAAAATATCCTCTCTTGCAGATTCATCATCAGGATATTCCTCTTGAAGTTCGGTGTTGGGTATATAATATTTGCCATTAAATGTGTGGAAATATTTACCAACATCAACATGAGTTATTGGCTCAGGTTCTGAGCATATTTCTAAATTTTCTTGCGCTGCATACCTGTGTGGAGAAAGACATAATAAAGGTACAGTACCTTCCTAATTTCCTTGAGGGTTGTCTTATGAATGACTTTGTGCAATTTAAACTAATTTTTCCAAAAGATAAAATGATTAACAAGAGTTGAGTTTTGAGTAAATTATTAAGTTTTGCTGCATTCTTTCTTACCCTACTCAATAATATATACAGTAATTACATAAATTAAAATAATCACAAGTAGGAAAATAAATTCAAAATAAATATACGAGAGCTTGCATATTTGGCTGATTACCAGAATTTTTTCAACAGCCTAAAAGAGAATTTGAATAAAATGCTCTCTCTTTTCTTTGAATCTGGTAACATGCTAAAGAATGAACTAAGAGAATAAAATAAAATTATATATTTAAAAATAAAAAGAACTAAATTATAGAAATAATCATTATAAGAAATTGGGAAATTTTGAGCACTAATGACTTAGCTACAGTCAGATACCACATAAATAAACCGTATAAATAAATAAAACTGGTTTTTTCATAAAAAAATTCCTATAATCTAACACCAGCATTGAATGGTTTTTATCACGGTTACTTCACAATTTAATTTTCATTTTACTATAATTACAGTATATCTATGCAATATATCAGAAAATAATAAATTAAAGGATTGGTACTGATAAACTGATTTGTATTGGTTGCTTACGTTCACCAAATTTTAAATTCTTCCTTTTTTCTATATCCACTGGGAGGATGAGGATTCCCTCAAAAAGAAAGGATCAAAATAAATGGCCAGTTATATTAAAGGGAGAGAGAGACAGCACGGCACATCTGCCCTCTCCCGAGTCAAGAGCAGAAAGTGAATTCATATCACTGGTAAACGTGAGAGCACCCCGCTCTCATGTTTGCCTGTCTACCCCCTGCTAATTAGCAGTGGGGTTTTACGTTGTTAAAAGTCTTGTGGCTAATTCAGCTTTGCCATAGTAATATTCTCCTATATAAAGAGTGAAAGGTTATTCAATTAATAATAAAGGTTTCTGGTAATCGTATCTTACCTATGAGATCCATCACAGACCAAAACATTGTAAAAAGGTTGTTCTGTTTTATACATGAGGTTGTCCACACCCATTCTTTGCACCCAGTCAAATGGCATTCGACAAGTCTGAAAATGAAAACAGAAGTTATAATGCTGATATTCTCAAGCAATTATATATACTGTACAGTACAGTGCATCCATCCAAACATTTACCTAAAACAAAACTTGGTAAAAAATGTTATTTTCATTAGTAAAATAAATTTTTGAATATACTTACCCGATAATCATGTAGCTGTCAACTCTGTTGCCGACAGAAATCTACGGTCGGGATACGCCAGCGATCGCTATACAGGTGGGGGTGTACACAACAGCGCCATCTGTGGTCAGGTACTCCAGTACTTCTTGTCAACACCACCTCAATTTTTTCCTCGGTCCACTGGTTCTCTATGGGGAGGAAGGGTGGGTCAATTAAATCATGATTATCGGGTAAGTATATTCAAAAATTTATTTTACTAATGAAAATAACATTTTTCAATATTAATCTTACCCGATAATCATGTAGCTGATTCACACCCAGGGTGGTGGGTGGAGACCAGCATACATGTTAACAAAGAAGCTAAGTATCCCGTATTTTATTTTATTAGTTATTCAAAAATAACATAAAATAAATAAGTACCTGGTAAGGAAGACGACTTGAACCATTACTCTGCCTTTATTAAGTACGTCTTCCTTACTGAGCGTAGCGGTCCTCTTAGGATGCTGAACGACTCTTAGGTGCTGAAGTATAAAGGGCTGCAACCCATACTAAAGGACCTCATCACAACCTTTAACCTCGGCGCTTCTCAAGAAAGAATTGACCACCCGCCAAATCGACAAGGATGTGGAAGGCTTCTTAGCCGACCGTACAACCCATAAAAAGTATTCAAGAGAAAGGTTAAAAAGGTTATGGGATTATGGGAATGTAGTGGCTGAGCCCCCGCCTACTACTGCATTCGTTGCTACGAATGGTCCCAGGGTGTAGCAGTTCTCGTAAAGAGACTGGACATCTTTGAGATAGAATGATGCGAACACTGACTTGCTTCTCCAATAGGTTGCATCCATAACACTCTGCAGAGAACGGTTCTGTTTGAAGGCCACTGAAGTAGCCACAGCTCTCACTTCATGTGTCCTTACCTTCAGCAAAGCAAGGTCTTCTTCCTTCAGATGAGAATGTGCTTCCCTAATCAGGAGCCTGAATTAGTAATAAACTGAGTTTTAGACCTTGGAAGAGAAGGCTTCTTGATAGCACACCATAAGGCTTCTGATTGTCCTCGTAAAGGTTATGACCTTTTTAGATAGTACCTAAGAGCTCTAACTGGACAAAGTACTCTCTCCAGTTCGTTCCCCACCAAGTTGGACAGGCTTGGGATCTCGAACGACTTAGGCCAAGGACGTGAAGGAAGCTCGATTTAACAAAAAACCGAGCTGCAAGGAACATGTAGCCGTTTCAGATGTGAAAACTATGTTCCTGCTGAAGGCGTGGATCTCACTTACTCTTTTAGCTGTTGACAAGCACACGAGGAAAAAAGTTTTAATGTGAGGTCCTTAAAAGAGGCTGATTGGAGAGGTTCAAATCTTGATGACATAAGGAACCTTAGGACCACGTCTAGATTCCAGCCTGGAGTGGACAACCGACGTTCCTTTGAGGTCTCAAAAGACCTAAGGAGGTCCTGTAGATCTTTGTTGGTGGAAAGATCCAAGCCTCTGTGGCGGAAAACCGCTGCCAACATACTTCTGTAACCCTTGATCGTAGGAGCTGAAAGGGATCTTACGTTCCTTAGATGTAACAGGAAGTCAGCAATCTGGGTTACAGTGGTACTGGTTGAGGAAACTGCATTGGCCTTGTACCAGCTTCGGAAGACTTCCCCTTTAGACTGATAGACTCTGAGAGTGGATGTCCTCCTTGCTCTGGCAATCGCTCTGGCTGCCTCCTTCGAAAAGCTCCTAGCTCTTGAGAGTCTTTCGAAAGTCTGAAGGCAGTCAGACGAAGAGCGTGGAGGTTAGGGTGTACCTTCTTTACGTGAGGTAGACGTAGAAGGACCACTCCTAGAGGAAGAGTCCTGGGAATGTCGACCAGCCATTGCAGTACCTCTATGAACCATTCTCTCGCGGGCCAGAGCGGAGCCAACCAACGTCAGCCGTGTCCCTTTGCGAGAGGTGAACTTCTGAAGTACCCTGTTGACAATCTTGAACGGCGGGAATGCATACAGGTCGAGATGGGACCAATCCAGCAGAAAAGCATCCACGTGAACTGCTGCTGGGTCTAGAATCGGAGAACAATACAACGGGAGCCTCTAGGTTATCGAGGTAGCGAACAGATCTATGGTTGGCTGACCCCACAGGGCCCAAAGTCTGCTGCAAACATTCTTGTGAAGGGTCCACTCTGTGGGGATGACCTGACCCTTCCGGCTAAGGCGATCTGCCATGACATTCATATCGCCCTGAATGAACCTCGTTACCAGCGTGAGCTTTCGATCTTTTGACCAGATGAGGAGGTCCCTTGCGATCTAGAACAACTTCCACGAATGAGTCCCTCCCTGCTTGGAGATGTAAGCCAAGGCTGTGGTGTTGTCAGAGTCCACCTCCACCACCTTGTTAAGCTGGAGGGACTTGAAGTTTATCAAGGCCAGATGAACCGCCAACAGCTCCTTGCAATTGATGTGAAGTGTCCTTTGCTCCTGATTCCATGTTCCCGAGCATTCCTGTCCGTCCAAAGTCGCACCCCAGCCCGTGTCTGATGCGTCAGAGAAGAGACGGCGGTCGGGCTTCTGAACAGCCAAAGGTAGACTTCCTTGAGAAGAAAGCTGTTCTTTCACCACGTGAGAGTAGACCTCCTCTCTTCGGAAACAGGAACTGAGACCGTCTCTAGCGTCATGTCCTTTATCCAGTGAGCAGCTAGATGATACTGAAGGGGGCGGAGGTGGCGTCTCCCTAACTCGATGAACAGGGCCAGCGATGAAAGTGTCCCTGTTAGACTCATCCACTACCTGACTGAGCATCGGTTCCTTCTCAGCATGCTCTGGATGCATTCTAGGGCTTGGTAGATCCTTGGGGCCGACGGAAAAGCCCGAAAAGCTCGACTCTGAAGATCCATACCCAGGTAGACAATGGTCTGGGATGGGACGAGCTGGGACTCCTCAAAATTGACCAGGAGGCCCAGTTCCTTGGTCAGATCCATAGTCCATCTGAGAATCTCCAGACAGCGACGACTTGTGGGAGCTCTTAAAAGCCAGTCGTCTGACGGAGCCGGACACAAGATCATGGTACTGCTGCACAGTCTGTGAACTGTCAACCATGGGGAAGCGAGGAAGTACAGCGACAACCCGAAGCTGTCTAGACTGTCTGGGTCGTACAGACAACTCCTTATCGGGTTGCTGAGGTTGCCGCACTGCGTCACAACAAGTCACTTCTGCTGGTTGTTGAACGTCTTCCCAGTGACACACTGACTCCGTAAACAAAAAATCCTCTAACAAGGACTAAGCTTGGACTGCATGTCTTGCAACAAAGCTCAAGGTCTATGGGAGCAGGTGTGGTAACAGACGGGGTTAGCGACTGAAGTGGAACCATTACCCTCCCTGGAAGCATGTTATGCTTAAATAAAAGTCCATAGGAGGCTAAGCAGCTAAAGGCTCCTCTCCAAATGACAGAGTCCTCATGGGAATATCAGAAGGAGGGAGAATAGCACTTTCTCATCTACAGGAACCATATCCGAGAAAAGCTAAGTTCTCTCAGTGAGGGTTTCACTGGCGCAAAAGCAGCAGACCAGAAGGCAACGTTATGAAACTGCTTGACAGTCTTTTGAGTTGGCAACAACCAAAGATGTGTGACTGAGGAGCATGCGGTAAGGTATGCAGAGCATGCTGTATGCAGAGCATGCTGTATGTAGAGCATGCTGTAAGGAAAGCAGAGCATGTTGCATGGCGTGCGGCTTATGCTGCATGGGATGAGGCTCATGCTGCATGGGATGAGGCTCATGCTGCATGGTATGAGGCTCATGCTGCATGGGATGAGGCTCATGCTGCAAGGGATGAGGCTCATGCCGCATGCGTTGAGGAGGATGCCGCATAGTATGAGGCGGTTGCCGCATAGCATGAGGCTCCTGCCTCATGGTTTGAGGAGGATGCCGCATAGCATGAGGCTCCTCATAGCATGAGGCTCCTGCCTCATGGATTGAGGAGGATGCCGCATAGTATGAGGCTCCTGCCTCATGGGTTGAGGAGGATGCCGCATAGCATGAGGCTCCTGCCTCATGGGTAGAGGAGGTTGCCGCATAGCATGAGGCTCCTGCCTCATGGGTTGAGGAGGATGCCGCATAGCATGAGGCTCCTCATAGCATGAGGTCCCTGCCTCATGGGTTGAGGAGGATGCCGCATAGCATGAGGCTCCTCATAGCATGAGGCTCCTGCCTCATGGGTTGAGGCGGCTGCCTCATAGCATGAGGTTCCTGCCTCAAGAGTTGCGTCTGCCTCAAGGGTTGAGGAGGTAGCTGCGCAGAGAGAGGCGGTTGCCGCATAGCATGAGGCTGCTGCCTCAAGGATGGTGGAGGTTGCCGCAACGCATGAGGCTGCTGCCTCAAGGATGGAGGAGGTTGCCGCAACGCATGAGGCTCCTGCCTCATGGGTAGAGGAGGTTGCTGCAAAGCATGAGGCTCCTGCCTCAAGGGTTGAGGAGGTTGCCGCATAGCAAGAGGCTCCTGCCTCAAGGAAAGTGGAGGTTGCTGCATAGCGCTGGTACCTGGCAACTCCCAATGCGGCAGCTCACGCATGGAGGCAGGAGGAGCCTCAACATCATACGTCTGGCAGGGTGGACTGCGCAGAGGTGGAGGAGCGCTCGCAGGAGGTGGTGTGCTAACCTTCTCTGCCTGAAACTCCTGCATCAAAACCGCAAGCTGAGACTGCATTGTCTGCAGCATAGACCACTAGGGTCTATGAAAGACAACAACAAACGGAGCTACTGTCCGTTGAGACTGAGGGTCTAAAACAGCTGGTGCGGCAACAGACGGAGTTACTGCCTGTTGCGATACCACCTTGCCTCTCTGGGAGGTGTGCAGTTGTCGTACTGCAGCAAGTCCGAACTGACCCAGTGTTAATGGCTACACCTAGGAGTTGGACTTGCGCGGAAGGGACCGACTTGCACTTAAAAGCTGCAAGATTTGGTCCATGGTTTCTGCGAGAAACCTCTTCCGCAGACGAGGAATAAATGGGCTCTCTCGTCTTTGTGTGGGTGGGGTGATCACGTCGGCTATGTGAGTTGGTTACACCCGAAACCACGGAGGGAAACGTCTGTTCGTCGATCAAGGCCTGATGAACCCATAAGTCCTTCGACGTTACTTCTCCCCTGGGCTTGGGAGCTTGTAAGAGGTCCCAGACTAGGCGAACAACTGGCACGAACAGACGAACCCTCGAACGCAACACTGTAACACTTTGCGCTTATCACTTTATCACTTTTGATTTTCTGTTTGCACTTATTTCACTGAACTCGAAACTTTAAGTGGTTTGTACCTGAAACACGCAATTCTATCCTTCATTAAAAGTTAGTAATCGCGAAAACAGTATTACAATGTAACAGAAAAACATAATGAAAGATAAATAATTCAGTGGCTGGAAAAGAGACTAAACACTAGATCAAATAAACTACGTTTAAAATCTCTCACCGCAAAAAGCCTGGGAACAAGAATAAGACTCTAGAAACGTTTACCTTCTTCCCCTAAAGAGACTAGGGAGAAGAGCAAAAACGATAACAACGTTACCCGCTTGAACGAAACGTTTACCCTCCTCTCTCTCTCTCTCTTTTGACTTAGAACCTGAGAGATGAGCCCAATTATATATCGTTAAAACATATTATTGTTAAAGGAAAAAAACTGAAAGATTTCCCAAATAAAAAGTACCTTTATTAGAATTAAAACCATTTAAGCTAAGAAAGAATGAACAAAACGCTAGAATCGGTTTACTCTTACTGCAACGTGAAACCGTGAATCTCTCTCTCTATCGTAACGATAGAGCGCAAGTTGAACGTTCTGAACGTCAACAACTGCAGAGACAAAACAAAACGTTAGTTCAACTTTGAAAACAGTACGAGACTATCAAAGAAATTCTTTCAAAAACAGTAAAATAGCATAAAATGTTAACAGGTAAAAACGAAATGACGGGCTCAATGTTAATTAACTTCGGTTCCAAGAAAAGACCGCCTACTATTAGGAAAGGTCGCATTTTGTTAATCGAAGAGGCCTATAAAAGGCGGAGAGATATAAAATAAATCTATAACTTTGTTAAGCAAAATTAAGAAAGAGAGTCTATACTCTCTTTGACACCAACACTTCCGACTAAGGGAAGGGTCGGCCATTAAAAAGTGAAAGAGAGTTCATACTCTCTTCGTCACCAAAATTAAATCAAATTAATTCCAAAAAACTTGCTAAGCTAATGATAAAGCTTCCTGAATAGCGAAGGCTAAATTCTAGAGCAAATACATCACCAAATCGTGAACAATAACTCCAGAATCAACAGCGTATCCATGTAGGTCTAGCCGGAGGCACGACAGAGGAAAAATTGAGGTGGTGTTGACAAGAAGTACTGGAGTACCTGACCACAGATGGCGCTGTTGTGTACACCCCCACCTGTATAGCGATCGCTGGCGTATCCCGACCGTAGATTTCTGTCGGCAACAGAGTTGACAGCTACATGATTATCGGGTAAGATTAATATTGAAAACTGGCTGATATCTAGTGCAATAAATTTAAATGATAATTGCATAGTATCCAAAAGCAGCTTCTTAACCAAACATGAATACTGTAGACCAATGCAAACATTACAGCTTATTTTATGTGCCCACCTGCGTTACCTATTGTAGTACCCGAAAACCTTTTATATATGACAATATTTTAAAATAATTTGTATTTTTCTAACTATACAACCCTGATTTCTTTACTTTGTCTCCTATAGGAGACAGAGTATCAGCTGATTACAGAATAAATTTGTCAAAAGTTTGCTTTTTTTTATTGTATTTTACTTAAAACAACAAAAAAATTATTCATATTCATTGTGAAGTGATTGTTGAATAATTTTTCAAGAATTTGCTTTGTTACTGCCTTTTTACCCTAAATAATAGTAAAGCTGTATAAAACAGCTTTATATTCATTGTAATTATGTTACTGCATATTCCTCAAAATATAGCTATCGAAAGATATAAACTACTCGTGGTAAGGGAGCTTACGCTATACAGAAATGTAAAGAAAATATCCATTTGTTTCCTTTGACACAAGAAGTCTGCTACAATGCATAATTATAAGGCACATGAACAAAAAATAATCTTCTAATAACAAAAGAAACATATTTCTGGTCCCGAGATGAGAGAGAGAGAGAGCATTTCTTTTTTGTATTTAAAAAAGGATGCTATGACTCGTATTTTATTTTGTATTGCCCTGGAGTATAATTATTTGAGAGAGAGAGAGAGAGAGTGTGTGTGTTTCAGAAAACAGTAAAAACATGTCGAGAGAGAGAGAGAGAGAGTGTTTCAGAAAACAGTAAAACATGTCGAGAGAGAGAGAGATGATCAGAAACCAGTAGCAATCTAGGCCTAATAGAGAGAGAGACGTAATATAGATTTATCTCAGTAAACAAATATGTTCGTTCATTCTTGTTTCCCCACTTATGGGTGATACTATAAACCGGATGATTCTGGTTTTTAGTATTTCAGGGTCTTGGAAATAGGAAACACACAGTTCACTCTTACATGTCAAATACTGCATAGAATGTCAATTAATGGAACATTGGCTTTGTGTAGAATTTTTTTTAAGTTAGAGATCACCTGCTGATCCATTGGTTGGAGAATTGGCGTATTGTAAGGCAGCAGAAAATTGATCTTGATGAATTTGAATTCCTCCATCAGGTCATCTTCAATGGCTGGAGGATGAGCAGGAGCATTGTTCATATACATGACTTGTCTGTCAATGAGTTACTTTTTGACTTCAGGACCAAAAACCTCATTGACCTATTTGACAAACAATATGCGTCTCACCCAAGCCTTGTTGTTTGACCTTCACATGACATTAAGTTGCTTCTATTGCACCTTGTACTTTTTAAAAGCTTGTGAATTCTCCGAGAGATACACCAGGAGAGGTTTGATTTTGTAATACCAACTGGCATTAGCACAGAACAGCAGAGCTAGACTATCTCTCGTGGGCTTGTGACCAGAGATTGCCTTCTCTTCAGTAATGAAGGTCCTCCAGTACATCTTCCAACAGACCAGTCTCGACACAAAAACTTGTTGTGGCATGTAAGATTTGGTATCCACGAGCCTTTCAAATTCAGACACGAATGACATTGCTGTCTTAACAGAGCTCAGAGCCTCACTATGGGTGCCTGTTCGTCTCTTTTAGCTTTTTTTTTTTTTTTTGATGTACTCGTTTTATTTTTCTGAAATTCAGCATATAAAGGCTACCTTCTCACCAATTATGTCTTCAGTTATTGTTTCTCCTACTAACAGCTTCTCACTGATTTTACATCAGAATTAAGTTCTTGACATTATCTAGAATATGTGGCTGCTGTCACATCTATGTAAGCACTCCTTTTGCAGCATCAATTTCTTCAATATCTTTTTTCTTCAGGATTGTGCAAACTGTCAACGTTCTACAATTGTACATTTTTACCAAGATTCCCACACTCATACCTTGATCATGTTTCTCAATAATTTCTTGTTTCAGCTCCAAGCTCATCATCATCTTTCCTACTTTCTTGATCATCTGAACAAAATAAATCACAATTCTATATTCAACATGTGGTTATTATTATTATTATTAATTGCTAAGCTACAACTCTAGTTGGAAAAGCAGAATGCTATAAGCTCAGAGGCTCCAACAGGGAAAATAGCCCAGTGAGGAAAGGAAACAAGGAAAAAATAAATATTTTAAGAATAATATTAAAATAAATATCCTATATAAACTAAAAAAACTTCAACAAAACATGAGGAAGAGAAATTAGATAGAATAGTGTGCCCAAGTGTACCCTCAAGCAAGAGAACTCTAACCCAAGATAGTGGAAGACCATGGTACAGAGGTTATGACACTACCCAAGACTAGAGAACGATGGTTTGATTTTGGAGTGTCCTTCTCCTAGAAGAGCTGCTTACCTTAGCTAAAGTCTCTCTTCTACTCTTACCAAGAGGAAAGTAGCCACTGAACAATTTCAGTGCATTAGTTAAACCCTTTAGGGGAGAAGAATTGTTTGGTAATCTCAGTGTTGTCAAGTGTATGAGGACAGAGGAGAATCTGTAAAGAATATGCCAGACTATTCGGTGTATGTGTAGGCAAAAGGAAAGTGAACCGTGACCAGAGAGAAGGATCTAATGTAGTACTGTCTGGCCAGTCAAAAGACCCCGTAACTCTCTAACGGTAGTATCTCAATGGGTGGCTGGTGCCCTGGCCAACCTACTACTGTACCTGCAAAACTATAAAAGCGTATCGCCATAAACACTTGCAAGATAACGTTAGGTGATGCTGGTTCGAGCAATGCGGAGGGAGTTAGTTAAGGTCTGAGTGGGGGGTGGCTGCGAACAAAGGTGGAAAATATGGTGTAAAAATCACCTGAACACTGTATGTGTGATGTATGAATGTTGGTCGACTGTTTTCTACTAGTTTTGTATTTCCACATAAAAAAATGTGAATATGAATGTAAATTTTTACTCAAATACCGATACAATGCTTGTACAGTATACCAATTTGAAATTTCATCTTCATAAACCAATTTGTTCATATTCTGATTTATTTGTATACTGAGGTACACATACTGTACTACTGTGGTTTAGGAAATATACATGAGTGAAGACTGCATATTGTATACCACAAACCTACAGTACGTATATAATAATATTGAAAAGTAAATTACAAAGTAATTTGGGTTATACTTTTACCTTATCCCATCCAAATATGACACACGTATAGTTGTATCTCTTGTGTTTCATAATGAGCCCAGTTGCAAATTTGATTTCTTTGCATCTCTTCGTGACAGTAATAGTTTTTTCGGCTTCACTCTGACTCCGTAAGATGCGTTCGCAGTCACTTAGCATTTCTTCCAGAGTGCCAGATGGGCCGTCTTTTAAAAGACGTCTGCAACCTGCTACAATCCGGTCATAATGGATCTCCAAGGTATAATAGATCCTGTAAAATGAAGAGATCAAGAACAGTAAAATTGAAAAGCATTAAATTCAATTTCCAATAGTGCTTAGATACAGTTTTCTATGTAAAGTAAATTATCTTTTATTCAATTGAAATTAAATACCAGAAAATATTTTAGAATATTTGAAAGCAGTGTTTCAGTTAGAGACAAAAAGACTAAGAGTTCCACATATATTATATGTACAGTATATAGTAAATACAGTACTATAATCAGTAAATGAGTTTTGAAAAACATAACCCTGAAAAGAATATCCAAATTCCAGTAAATGACCTTCTATCTAACTAAAAACCAAAACTTGATATAAACCATTCTCTCCTGTAAACTAATAAACAATAACATTCAAAACTGGTGTAATGTACTCTACAAGTACTAGGAGGGGTTTAAACCATATGTTGGGTAATAGCACTCAAAATTCTATTCTTTTTTCATGTTTTTTTTATTTTTTTTACGTAAGGCTAGTTATTTGGTTGAGGAATGAATTATGAAATATATGTATGTATACAAGAAACAAAACTTGCTGCCATCATCAATTAGGAGTTAATCATCCAATAAAAAACAATTCCCTGAAACTATTGTTAGATTTGAATTTTCCTGAGCCTCTTTGAAGCCTAATCAACAGCTAGCTATTGATACATATTCATTCTTCACTGTAATCTCTTCACAGATAAAGTACAATTGTTGTTGTTGATGGGCACCATAGTGAGTATAGGAATGTGATATCCAGTGTTCCACAGGGTAGTGTTCTTGGCCCATTACTTTTCATACTATATACACATGACATGTGGTTTGGCCTAGAAAATAAGCTTGTTGCATATGCAGATGATGCTACTCTCTTTGCATCAATCCATCCCCTAAATGTAGATCTGGGGTTGGTGAATCCCTTAATAGAGATTTAGCTAAAATCAGTGCATGGTGCAAATTATGGGGTATGAAGTTGAATCCTAACAAAACTCAAAGTATGATTGTAAGTAGGTCAAGGACGGTGGCTCCTCAACATCCGGATCTCAGTATTGATAATGTTTCTTTAAATTTGTATGACTCTTTCAAAATTTTAGGTGTGATTCCCGACAGCAAATTTACTTTTGAGAAACATATAAGGTCTGTGTCTTCTTCAATTGCACAAAAAATTGGCTTATTGAGAAAGTCTTTTAAGATATTCGGTGATCAATCTATTCTGAAGAAGTGTTTTAATTCTTTTATTCTACCTTGTTTTGAGTATTGTTCTCCTGTCTGGTGTTCAGCTGCTGATTCTCATCTTAATTTGTTGGACAGAAACTTACGGTCTATTAAATTTCTTATTCCTGATATAGATATTAATCTCTGGCACCGTCGTTCAATTAGTTCATTATGCATGTTGCATAAGATTTTTCATAACTCTGACCATCCTTTACATTCAGATCTCCCTGGACAATTCTATCCTGTTCGTAATACTAGGCAGGCAGTTAATTCTAATAGCCAAGCCTTCTCCATCATAAGACTCAATACTACGCAGTACTCTAGAAGTTTTATTCCAGCTGTTACCAAGTTGTGGAATGATCTTCCTAATCGGGTTGTTGAATCAGTAGAACTTCAAAAGTTCAAAGTTGGAGCAAATGCTTTTTTGTTGACCAGGCGGACATGAGTCTTTTTATAGTTTATATATGACATATTTGTTTTTGACGTTGTTAATAGTTTATATATGACATATCTCTTTTGACATTATTTTTTTTAGAATGATTTATTGTTAATTTGTTCTCTTCAGTTATTTATTTCCTTATTTCCTTTCCTCACTGGGCTATTTTTCCCTATTGGAGCCCCTGGGCTTATAGCATCTTGCTTTTCCAATTAGGGTTGTAGCTTAGATAGTAATAATAATAATAATAATAATAATAATATACAAATCCTTCTATATCTTACACCATTTTATCATTATGATAGCAGTACTTGTATACATAATAAAAAAAAGTGATGTTATGGGAACATGTGCACACTCACCTTAATAAGAGTTCTTGAACACTACGATCATTTGGTGAGAGTAAGCTCATAAGCTCTGTTGCTGAACAGAAGAGCTCCATATGATCTGACACGTGTGCTTGCATCTGTGCGACATTCATAATGTTACGAATCATTCGTTGAAATACTTGTACTGATGTACCAGAACTGAGAAAATCCCTACTAGAATGCAAACCAACTGGTATTTCTTTCAGCAACTCGGGTCCTGTCAGTCTTCTACCTCTGTTAAACGCATCTATGTATTCATAATCTGTTTCTCTGGAATGATAAATTCAAATTTAAGATAAAATATTCATATAGTACAGTGTATGGTACAGTAAAATTCTGTTAAGATTACTTTGCTGACTTAATAAAAACAGACATCTTAATTTGTGATTTCTATACTAACCTGATGTCCATATGGCTCCTCTGGAAGCTTGGTTATATCAAGACTTATCCCTAAAACCAATTTTTTTTTCTGTTTTCTTGGTTCTCCAGTAAAGTAATGAAACAGTCTAAAAGTTAATGTCTATTAACCAATGTCTCTGGAAAGCCATACTGCCTTTGTTTTCAGTCTCAATGGCAAAACTTCCCCATCCTCTTGACACAACAAGTCATTGTGGAAAAGGGTGGGCATGTATTAGAACATAAGGTATGTAAAGAAATAACAAATTTTGTTACTAAAATTCTCTTTATTTCTATGAACCTCCCCTGATGTTCATATTATTGACTCCCAAGCTCTTGATGGAAGTGGTTCACCGATAAAAGAATGATAGGCCATTTATAGCTTTTACTCAATAAAGTTTATTATCATTGTAGACATTTCTAATCTATTTTTTGGGCAACAAATGGTCTCAAATTAAATAAAAGTAAACCCCAAAACAATATGACTAAAACCAGAATATTAAAAATATGAAGCTTAAAAATTAATTAAAGTCCAAAATGTTATTGGATTGCAGCCACTACACGACCTAAAGCACAGCAATCTTAATAAGCAAACCAAGATTCTTCAAGATAATGTTTAGCATATAATGACTATAGTCCATTTCTTTTATCGAGGCAGATTTGCACCGACTCGCAGCGGTGCCCTTTTAGCTCGGAAAAGTTTCCTGATCGCTGATTGGTTAGAATTATCTTGTCCAACCAATCAGCGATCCGGAAACTTTTCCGAGCTAAAAGGGCACCGCCGCGAGTCGGTGCAAATATGCATCGCTAAAAGAAATGGACTATAGATATACCACTGAGCTGTTGCTAAACCCTTTCAAAGAAAGATTTCTGCAAAAGTTAAAGAGATGTAGCTGTACTTATATGAACTCTTTCCTTCAAAATCTTTTATTAGACTTGGCTCCAATGTTCTGTATGCCTTCGAGACCAAATTTTTAACAAGGGAAGACATCCCATTTATCATCTTTTATATAAAAAACTATGACCTGGAAAATCCTTCAAAATTTGAAGCTGAATTTTGTCATCATCTGTCTCTCATTTCATAGATATTTATAAAGCAAAGGCCTACATTACCATACGATTTTTTAAAAATTATTATTGATGAACTGTGATATTTTGTACATACATACATATACCAAAGGCACTTCCCCCAATTTTGGGGGGTAGCCGACATCAACAAGAAACAAAACAAAAAAGGCCTCCACTCTCTACGTTCCTCCAGCCTAACCAGGGACTCAGCCGAGTTCAGCTGGTACTGCTAGGGTGCCACAGCCCAACCTCCCACATTTCCACCACAGATGAAGCTTCATACTGCTGAGTCCCCTACTGCTGCTACCTCCGCGGTCATCTAAGGCACCGGAGGAAGCAGCAGGGCCTACCGGAACTGCGTCACAATCGCTCGCCATTCATTCCTATTTCTAGCACGCTCTCTTGCCTCTCTCACATCTATCTTCCTATCACCCAGAGCCTTCTTCACACCATCCATCCACCCAAACCTTGGCCTTCCTCTTGTACTTCTCCCATCAACTCTTGCATTCATCACCTTCTTTAGCAGACAGCCATTTTCCATTCTCTCAACATGGCCAAACCACCTCAACACATTCATATCCACTCTAGCCGCTAACTCATTTCTTAGACCCGTTCTCACCCTCACCATTTCGTTCCTAACCCTATCTACTCGAGATACACCAGCCATACTCCTTAAACACTTCATCTCAAACACATTCAATTTCTGTCTCTCCATCACTTTCATTCCCCACAACTCCGATCCATACATCACAGTTGGTACAATCACTTTCTCATATAGAACTCTCTTTACATTCATGCCCAACCCTCTATTTTTTACTACTCCCTTAACTGCCCCCAACACTTTGCAACCTTCATTGACTCTCTGACGTACATCTGCTTCCACTCCACCATTTGCTGCAACAACAGACCCCAAGTACTTAAACTGATCCACCTCCTCAAGTAACTCTCCATTCAACATGACATTCAACCTTGCACCACCTTCCCTTCTCGTACATCTCATAACCTTACTCTTACCCACATTAACTCTCAACTTCCTTCTCTCACACACCCTTCCAAATTCTGTCACTAGTCGGTCAAGCTTCTTTTCTGTGTCTGCTACCAGTACAGTATCATCCGCAAACAACAACTGATTTACATCCCATTCATGATCATTTTCGCCTACCAGTTTTAATCCTCGTCCAAGCACTCGAGCATTCACCTCTCTCACCACTCCATCAACATACAAGTTAAACAACCACGGCGACATCACACATCCCTGTCTCAGCCCCACTCTCACCGGAAACCAATCGCTCACTTCATTTCCTATTCTAACACATGCTTTACTACCTTTGTAGAAACTTTTCACTGCTTGCAACAACCTTCCACCAACTCCATATAACCTCATCACATTCCACATTGCTTCCCTATCAACTCTATCATATGCTTTCTCCAGATCCATAAACGCAACATACACCTCCTTACCTTTTGCTAAATATTTCTCGCATATCTGCCTAACTGTAAAAATCTGATTCATACAACCCCTACCTCTTCTAAAACCACCCTGTACTTCCAAGATTGCATTCTCTGTTTTATCCTTGATCCTATTAATCAGTACTCTACCATAAACTTTTCCAACTACACTCAACAAACTAATACCTCTTGAATTACAACACTCATGCACATCTCCCTTACCCTTATATAGTGGTACAATACATGCACAGACCCAATCTACTGGTACCATTGACAACACAAAACACACATTAAACAATCTCACCAACCATTCAAGTACAGTCACACCCCCTTCCTTCAACATCTCAGCTTTCACACCATCCATACCAGATGCTTTTCCTACTCTCGTTTCATCTAGTGCTCTCCTCACTTCCTCTATTGTAATCTCTCTCTCATTCTCATCTCCCATCACTGGTGAATCTTGTAAATTATTGTAAAAACTTTTAATCTTAAATATACTATAGTTATTGTTAATGTCTGCTGGCTATTAGTTTTTCTCACTTTTACTGTTTTACTACAATAAATCATTTATTAAGGGAATGAGATATTAAGGTAGATATTAAATACATGTCATCTACGTGTAATAGCTGATGCCAATGTAAACGGGAAAAGTGTCTTGGCTGTGAGATCCTTATTCAAAAGATCTTCCAAAGGTTCAGAACTTGAATCTTATAAATATTTTTAAACTCATCTAAATTACAATAAATATACTAAACTACTGAGATATTTCAATATTAAAAGCCCTAACCACACCAATTATCAATCTATCTACCAAGGAATTGCCCCCCAATTTTGGGGGGTAGCAGAGACAGACATTAAAAAAGGAACAAAAGGGGAATTTTCTTCAATTCACTCCTCCTAGCCTGACAAAGGATTCAGCCAAGTTTGGTAGGTACTGCTAGGATTCCACAGTCCACCCTTTCCCGTTATCCAACACAAACGAAGCTTCCTATTCTGAATCCCATGCTGCCGCTACCTCAGCAGTCACAAAGGCAACTGCAGGAAGCAGCAGGGCCTATCAAAACTGTGTCACAATCACTCGTCATTCATACCTATTATGATTTTTGAAATGGATAAAACTAATCCTAGATGCTTGAATATAGAATAAAGCATGGATTTATATCCCTTAATGGCTGACAAGGATAGTTCCTTTTCATAAAATACGAAACAAAAATATAATATCATTGTGATCGAAGGGAGGGGGAGGCCACCCACCGAAACACAAAGGAAAGACCCGTAAAGGCGGCATGCTCCCGCATCATACGTAATAACACAATATATAATGGCAGACGTAAATAATGACTAGAATAAATGATAACACGCAAAATGAGGACATTAGGGGGAAAAGAACATGGTGTAACTAAAATAAAAACTAAACCTTTCAAAATCGGGAAAATGCCGAAATGGAAAGGGCACAAAGCAAATAAACTCCAATAAGGCTTCCGAAATCAGAAAAATAATGATAAAAAAAAACAAAAAAAAAAGTGTTTGTCTCCCTGAAAAGAAGTCAAAAACATAAAGGCTGGCAGTAAAGGCTACCCACCGAAACCGCCAAGTAGCACAAGCACAGCGCAAACAATAAAAATAAAATACGATCATGCCAAAACATTAAATTAGAAGTCCATAACATAAACAAGGGCTTACAAATAGTATAAGGAACTAAATGAAAGCCCGATAAACAAAGAGATCACGAGGAAGCGACACCAAAATGGCCGCGGGTAAACCCTTGAAAGGGAACCGGAACAAGCAGCGATAAGATGAAAAATAAAAAAAAAACCCAACACGGTAAAAGATTAAATGAGTGTCACTACCTAGTTTTGGGGTGTTTGAATGTGCGTGGATGTAGCACGATAGAGAGTAAAAGATGTGAGATTGGAAGTATGTTTAGAAGTAGAAGGATGGATGTATTGGCCTTGTGTGAGACAAAGATGAAAGGAAAGGGTGAAGTGATGTTTGGTGAAATGTCTGGTAGAGTGTCTGGGATTGAAAGGGGAAGAGCGAGAGAGGGTGTGGCTTTATTGCTGAGTGAATGGATGACAGGTAAAGTAGTGGAATGGAAGGAGATATCATCTAGGTTAATGTGGGTAAGGGTTAGGTTGGGTCGGGAATGTTGGGCGTTTGTCAGTGCGTATGGGCCAGGTAGTGAGAAAAGTGAAGAAGAGCGGAATGAGTTCTGGAATGAATTAACTAGGTGTGTAGAAGGACTGGGTAGAAGGAATTATGTAGTTGTTATGGGTGACTTAAATGCTAGAGTGGGCGCTGGAGAGGTAGAAGGTGTCATTGGGAAGTATGGCGTACCAGGTGAAAATGAGAGTGGTGAGAGACTGGTAGATATGTGTGTTGAACAAGAGATGGTAATAAGTGCTAGCTTTTTTAAAAAGAAAGATAAAAATAAGTATACATGGGTAAGAGTGGCAAATGGAAGAGTAGTAGAAAGGGCATTAATGGTTTATGTGTTGATAACTAAAAGAATGTTTGGAAGATTGAAAGACGTGCACGTGTTTATGGGTATGGCTAACGGTATGTCAGATCATTTTTTGGTGGAAGGAAAATTAGTTGTAGCAAAAGAGTGGGGGAATAGAGTAGGTGGATGTAAAAGGGAGCTAGTGAGGGTTGAAGAGCTAATAAAACCGGGGGTAAAAAGTAAATATCAGGAAAGGTTGAAAATGGCATATGACGAGGTGAGAGTAAGAGAAACTGGTAATTTAGAGGAGGAGTGGAAGTTAGCAAAAGAAAATTTTGTTGGGATTGCAAGTGATGTATGTGGCAAGAAGGTTGTTGGAGGCAGCATGAGGAAGGGCAGTGAATGGTGGAATGAAGGAGTGAAGGTAAAAGTGGAAGAGAAAAAGAGGGCTTTTGAAGAATGGCTGCAGAGTAATAGTATAGAGAAGTATGAAAAATATAGAGAGAAAAAGGTGGAAGTAAAGCGCAAGGTACGTGAGGCAAAGAGGGCAGCTGACCTGAGGTGGGGTCAGGGACTGGGTCAGTCATATGAAGAGAATAAGAAGAAGTTTTGGAAAGAAGTGAAGAGAGTAAGGAAGGCCGGCGCAAGAATTGAAGAGACAGTGAAAGATGGAAATGGAAGGTTGTTAAAAGGAGAGGAGGCAAGGAAAAGGTGGGGGGAATATTTTGAAAGTTTGCTGAATGTTGAGGATGATAGGGAGGCAGATATAATTGCTGTTTCAGGTGTTGAGGTGCCAGTGATGGGAGATGAGAATGAGAGAGAGATTACAATAGAGGAAGTGAGGAGAGCACTAGATGAAACGAGAGTAGGAAAAGCATCTGGTATGGATGGTGTGAAAGCTGAGATGTTGAAGGAAGGGGGTGTGACTGTACTTGAATGGTTGGTGAGATTGTTTAATGTGTGTTTTGTGTTGTCAATGGTACCAGTAGATTGGGTCTGTGCATGTATTGTACAAAAAAAAAAAAAAAAAAAAAAAAAAAAAATATAAAAAAAAAAATAAAATAAAGAAAAAAAAAAAAAAAAAAAAAAAAAAAACCTGCTGCTTCCTCCGGTGCCTTAGATGACCGCGGAGGTAGCAGCAGTAGGGGACTCAGCAGTATGAAGCTTCATCTGTGGTGGAAATGTGGGAGGTTGGGCTGTGGCACCCTAGCAGTACCAGCTGAACTCGGCTGAGTCCCTGGTTAGGCTGGAGGAACGTAGAGAGTAGAGGTCCCCTTTTTTGTTTTTGTTTCTTGTTGATGTCGGCTAACCCCCAAAATTGGGGGAAGTGCCTTTGGTATATGTATGTACTACCTAGAAATCCCAAACAGACAAATATAATACTCAACTTGGGAGCAGGGATCTCTAAAACGTCGGACATCTTCAAAAACGCAAAACAACACAGAGCAAAGCAAAACACATCTGACCAACGCTGGTGCTGTGGAGAAATGAAGTAAGGGGGTGGGGAGGTGTAAGGGTGGGGAAGGATAGTCGTAGTAGGAGGCAGCAGACGGGTGTAGGACGGCACCTCGTTGTTCCGGGGGATGTTGATAAGGGAGAGGTCTAATTGGTGAGGGACCTATGGTCATGGTTCAATCACGCCCCAGTTTTCTATACCGACACTCAAAGAGTGAGCGAGCTAGGTTTATTCCTGGCATTCCATGCATCCTTTTTTCTCTGGTATATTCAGCAATAACTAGGCCTTAGAAATGGTGCTAGAGGAGGACTTCACGGAGCGACATAGGTCGAGCCCAGAAATATATCATACAAATTAATTGTAGTCATTAATACATTTCCAGATTTGCATCAATCAAAATAAACACTCCATTGTCTATGATACAGGTATTAGTAGACTGTCTTTTGGAAACTATGATAGATTATCCAGGGAACTGCAAAAACCTTTAATTTTTTTTTAAATACAGTGGATAGTTTCTATGCAGTCAGATGTAGCATGTATGGGTTTGGATAAATCACCTTCAAACTTGGTTATCTGAGAATAAAGGTTTGTTACAGCAACATTTTTGGACATTCCAGTAACTTGGCTAGTAAGCGAGTATTGTACTAAAACTTATTTTCCTCAGCCGTTATAAGAATCAAATGGCAGTTGTTCTGTTAATTTGAAAAATTAACAACCAGATTGTTTCATTACTTTTGAAAGAAAGGAAAATGGGAAAATTTTATATAAATATTTTGGGGTAAACGTCAATAAACCGAGTTTCTGGAGAAGAACCAATATGAACATCAGGTGAATATAGAGATAAAACATTTTATTATCAAAATTCTTATTCACACAGTTGCAAAAACAATTAATTTTACATTGCTCAAAAGAAAACTGAATACCTGTAAACATTACACTAAGCCCTCAAAAACCCAGATTTGTGGTCTTTTCTTATTCTTATTTAAGCTAATCAGATACATATCTCCCCAACAGCAGTACAAAACCAAGATACAGTACACCAAACACTTATGAATATAATATAGTAAATAAAAACAAACGGCATAAAATTCCCACTTATTCTGTAGCATTTTTTATATTTTGACGTATCAAAAACTTAATTAAATAACTGTAAGAAAGTTCAAAAAAAGAATGGGACTGATAACCATACTTCATGGATAAATATAAGTGTCTTACTTGAATGCTGGGTACTAAAGTGACATGATGCAAATTATCCCCTTTTTATTAATAGGCATTTCAACCTGGTATAATTCAAATAAATAATATTAAATGGATAAAATGGGACTATAGTATATTATTTTGTTGCATGACAATATACTGTATATGAAATAAAAAAGTTAATAACTCATATAGTTCACAATAATAACTTGAAAATAATTCTTATATCTTACCCAGGTATCTTCCAGCTCATAACAAAATGAGAAGGATAGTTGACTGGTTCCAAAAGAATACCAAGGCGGTGACATACAGCTGTGTAAATTATACTGAGAGTGATAGGGATTCCCTTTTTTGATTTCAGTACTTCATTGATGAGTGAATTTTTCAAGTTATAATAATCACCATTGTTGCCACACAGTTTCCCCTGAAAGACAACGTAGACATGAGAGACCAATTCTTACAAAAAAACTGCAGGGGACTTATGTTATTCTACAATGCTAAGCAACCTGTCTTTTCAGATTTGTTTAAAACTTCAATGGAGTATCTAAGCCTCTATTGGTGGAAGCTCTATAGAAGATTAAGGGTCAAATTTACTTGTTAAGCACCTTATCATGACCAAATAACATTATAGTCAATCTTTGGTTTATCCCTAAAACAATATTCAGCTCTCAGAGCAAGAGGAAAAAAGTTTTGTTATAAAAATTTACATGACTTAGAAAACTATGTACTATAAACAGCTTATTCAAAACAATCCAAAGCATTTTCAAATATGTGCAGTACTGTAAATCTAAAAGAATAATCATATTCAAGTAAAAAGCCTAAAATCTAGAGGAATTCACAATCCTGGGTTGGGTTTCTTTTCTTATGGGTACAAGAAAAATTTTCTTTACTTTTATCGTTTTCCTATTTTTAAAAATTCTGTTAAGTAGGTTTATCATACAGACAAGATTGGTTGGTGGATAATCAGAAAATATCTTTATTTTTACTTAAATCTGTTGCTTGTTCCCATCAATAAAATAAAGAATGAGAAAGGAGTTGAACCCAAACATTCGGTCTGCCTGTGGGCATACAAATATAACAAATTTTAAAAGTATTTTGTATTTTTCCTTGCTATACAAACCTGCATCATTTACAATAGGGAAAATGTTTTCAAAGGAGCTGGAACGGCTGTTGAATTCATTAACAAAGTAGTGAACACAAGCAAATAGGCCTTCCCCAACCTTTAGAAGTTAACTTTTTACATTCAGCTAAGGATTGAGAGGGGTGCTCAATGTGGAAAATTTAACTTTAAAGGACTCAGGTTTGTATATGTAGGAAAAATGTTATTTTCATTAGTAAAATAAATTTTTGAATATACTTACCCGATAATCATGTAGCTGTCAACTCCGTTGCCCGACAGAATTCTACGGAAGGGATACGCCAGCGATCGCTATACAAGAGGGGGGTGTACTCACCAGCGCCACCTGTGGCCAGGTACTGCAGTACTTCTTGTTGACACCACCTCAATTTTTCCTCGGTCCACTGGTTCTCTATGGGGAGGAAGGGTGGGTCAATTAAATCATGATTATCGGGTAAGTATATTCAAAAATTTATTTTACTAATGAAAATAACATTTTTCAATATTAATCTTACCCGATAATCATATAGCTGATTCACACCCAGGGAGGTGGGTGAAAACCAGTGTACATGTATATCAAGAAGCTAAGTATCCCGTATTTCATATTATCAGTTATTCAAAATAACAATGAAATTATAAGTACCTGGTAAGGAAGTCGACTTGAACCATTACTCTGCCTTTAATAAGTTCGTCTTCCTTACTGAGCGCAGCGTTCCTCTTAGGAGGCTGAACAACTCTAAGGTGCTGAAGTATCAAGGGCTGCAACCCATACTAAAGGACCTCTACACAACCTCTAACCTAGGCGCTTCTCAAGAACGAATTGACCACCCGCCAAATCAACTAGGATGCGGAAGGCTTCTTAGCCTACCGTAACAACCCAAAAACAACAATAAAAGCATTCAAGAGAAAGGTTAAAAAAGGTTATGGGATTAAGGGAATGTAGTGGCTGAGCCCTCACCTACTACTGCACTCGCTGCTACGAATGGTCCCAGGGTGTAGCAGTTCTCGTAAAGAGACTGGACATCTTTGAGATAAAATGATGCAAACACTGACTTGCTCCTCCAATAGGTTGCATCCATAATACTCTGCAGAGAACGGTTCTGTTTGAAGGCCATCGAAGTAGCTACAGCTCTCACTTCGTGGGTCCTTACCTTCAGTAAAGCAAGGTCTTCATCCTTCATGTGAGAATGAGCTTCTCTAATCAGAAGCCTTATGTAATACGAAACTGCGTTTTTGGACATAGGCATCGAAGGTTTCTTGATGGCACACCATAAGGCTTCTGATTGTCCTCGTATAGGTTTTGACCTTTTAAGATAATACTTTAGAGCTCTGACAGGGCAAAGAACTCTCTCTAGCTCGTTACCCACCATGTTGGAGAGGCTAGGAATTTCGAACGATCTAGGCCAAGGACGTGAAGGAAGTTCATTTTTTGCCAAAAAACCGAGCTGTAAGGAACATGTTGCTGTTTCGGATGTGAATCCTATGTTCCTGCTGAAGGCGTGAACCTCACTAACTCTTTTGGCTGTTGCAAGGCAGACGAGGAAAAGAGTTTTGAGAGTAAGGTCTTTGAAAGAGGCTGACTGGAGAGGTTCAAATCTAGGAGACATCAGGAACCTTAAGACTACGTCTAGATTCCAGCCTGGAGTGGACAAGCGACGTTCTTTAGAGGTCTCGAAAGACTTAAGGATGTCCTGTAGATCCTTGTTGGAAGAAAGATCCAAGCCTCTGTGGCGGAAAACTGATGCCAACATACTTCTGTACCCTTTGATCGTAGGAGCCGAAAGAGATCTAACATTCCTAAGATGTAACAGGAAGTCAGCAACTTGGGTTACAGAGGTATTGGTAGAGGAAACTGCATTGGCTCTGCACCAGCTTCGGAAGACTTCCCACTTGGATTGATAGACTCTACGAGTGGAAATCCTCCTTGCTCTGGCAATCGCTCTGGCTGCCTCCTTCGAAAAGCCTCTAGCTCTAGAGAGTCTTTCGATAGTCTGAAGGCAGTCAGACGAAGAGCGTGGAGGCTTGGGTGTACCTTCTTTACGTGAGGTTGACGTAGAAGGTCCACTCTTAGAGGGAGAGTCCTGGGAACGTCGACCAGCCATTGCAGTACCTCTGTGAACCATTCTCTTCCAGGCCAAAGGGGAGCAACCAACGTCAGCCGTGTCCCTTCGTGGGAGACGAACTTCTGGATAACTCTGTTGATGATCTTGAACGGCGGGAATGCATAAAGATCGAGATGGGACCAATCCAGCAGAAAAGCATCCACGTGAACTGCTGCCGGGTCTGGAATTGGGGAACAGTACAATGGGAGCCTCTTGGTCATGGAGGTGGCGAACAGATCTATCGTTGGCTGACCCCACAAGGTCCAAAGTCTGTTGCACACGTCCTTGTGAAGGGTCCATTCTGTGGGGATGACCTGACCCTTCCTGCTGAGGCGATCTGCCGAGACATTCATATTGCCCTGAATGAATCTCGTTACCAGCTTGAGGTTTAGACTTCTTGACCAAATGAGGAGGTCCCTTGCGATCTCGTATAGCTTCTTCGAATGAGTCCCTCCCTGCTTGGAGATGTATGCCAAGGCTGTGGTGTTGTCGGAGTTCACCTCCACCACCTTGTTTAGCAGGAGGGACTTGAAGTTCATTAAGGCCAGATGTACTGCCAACAACTCCTTGCAATTGATGTGAAGCGTTTCCTGTTCCTTGTTCCATGTCCCCGAGCATTCCTGTCCGTCCAAGGTCGCGCCCCAGCCCGAGTCTGATGCGTCCGAATAGAGATGAAGATTGGGGGTCTGAACAGCTAACAAGAGACCCTCCTTGAGAAGGATGTTGCTCTTCCACCACATGAGAGTAGTCTTCATCTCTTTGGTAACAGGAATAGAGACCGCTTCGAGCGTCAAATCCTTGTCCCAGTGAGCTGCTAGATGGAATTGAAGGGGGCGGAGGTGGAGTCTCCCTAACTCGGTGAACAGGGCTAACGATGACAGGGTCCCTGTTAGACTCATCCACTGTCTCACCGAGCATCTGTTCCTCTTCAGCATGCTCAGAATGCACTCTAGGGCTTGGTTGATTCTTGGGGCCGACGGAAAAGCCCGAAAAGCTTGACTCCGAATCTCCATTCCCAGGTAAACGATGGTTTGGGAAGGAATAAGCTGGGACTTTTCTAAGTTGACCAAAAGACCCAGTTCCTTGGTCAAGTCCAAAGTCCAATTGAGACTCTCCAGACAGCGACGACTTGTGGGGGCTCTTAACAGCCAGTCGTCTAAATAAAGGGAGGCTCTGATGTCCGCCAAGTGGAGGAATTTCGCAAGATTCCTCATCAGTCGCGTGAACACCATAGGTGCCGTGCTTAGGCCAAAACACAGGGCTTGGAATTGGTATACAACCTCTCCAAAAACGAATCTCAGAAAAGGTTGGGAGTCTGGATGAATGGGGACGTGAAAGTAAGCGTCTTTCAGATCCAGCGAGACCATCCAGTCCTCCTGCCTGACCGCTGCTAGGACCGACTTCGTCGTCTCCATAGTGAACGTCTGCTTGGTGACATAAGCATTGAGCGCACTGACGTCCAGCACCGGTCTCCAACCTCCTGTCTTCTTGGCCACCAGAAAGAGACGGTTGTAGAAGCCCGGGGATTGATGATCCCGGACTATCACCACTGCCTCCTTCTGTAACAGAAGCGACACCTCCTGATGTAACGCTAGCCTCTTGTCCTTTTCCTTGTAGTTGGGAGAGAGGTTGATGGGAGAAGTGGTCAGAGGGGGATTGCGGCAGAATGGTATCTTGTAACCCTCCCTTAGCCACTTGACAGACTGGGCGTCTGCACCTCTTCTTTCCCAAGCTTGCCAGAAGATCTTGAGTCTGGCTCCTACAGCTGTCTGGAGAGGAGGAGAGTCAGTGTTTGCCTTTCGAAGACTTGATACCTTTCTTGGACCTGCCCCTGTGACCGTCTGGACGGGTACTTCCTCGGCTGGGGGCTCTGCCACGAAAGGGCGGAATAAATCTAGTAGCAGGAGTATCAGCCACTGGGGTGCAGTAAGTTCTAGGAACTGAAGGAGCAATCTTAGCCTTCCGTGCTGAAGAGGCCACAAGATCATGAGTGTCCTTCTGAATGAGAGCCGCAGACAATTCCTTGATAAGATCCTCAGGAAACAGGAACTTAGAAAGAGGAGCAAAAAGTAACTGCGACCTTTGGCAAGAGGTGATACCAGTGGAAAGGAAGGAGCAAAGCTGTTCCCTTTTCTTGAGGACTCCCGATACAAACATAGAGGCAAGTTCGCCGGAACCATCGCGAATTGCTTTGTCCATACAGGACATGATCAACATGGCCGAGTCTTTGTCAGATGGGGCAGTCTTCTTGCTCAAGGCCCCCAGGCACCAATCGAGAAAATTAAAAATTTCAAAGGTGCGAAAGACTCCCTTCAAGAAGTGGTCCAGGTCAGAAAAGGTCCAGCAGACCTTAGAGCGTCTCATAGCTGACCTTCGTGGAGAGTCAACCAAACTTGAGAAGTCAGCCTGGGCAGAGGCAGGGACCCCCAAGCCTGGTTCCTCTCCTGTGGCATACCAGACGCCCGCCTTAGACGTCAGCTTAGGAGGTGGAAACATAAAAGACGTCTTTCCCAGTTGCTGCTTGGACTGCAACCAATCCCCTAACATTCTCAAAGCTCTCTTTGAAGATCTAGCGAAGACGAGCTTAGTGTAGGCAGACTTAACAGGTTGCATGCCTAGAGAGAACTCGGATGGAGGAGAGCGAGGGGTAGCAGACACAAAGTGATCCGGGTAAAGTTCTCTGAACAGAGCCAGAACCTTGCGAAAGTCGATGGAGGGTGGCAATGACTTGGGTTCCTCCACGTCAGATGAAGGATCATCCAGGTGAGCAGCTTCATCCTCAGAAACCTCATCACCTGAGGGTTGAGAAGCGAGAGGTAAAGTTAAAGCGGTCTGCTGAATGGCTGAATCCTGAAGAGCGGGTGCATGCGCACTTGCGGATTCATCCTCAAGTCTCTGTTGAAGAGGATGAGGGCTGGTAATGACAAAGTCCTGAGGCTGGGATGAAGGAGGTTCTGCGGAGGTCTGAGGAGCAAGCGTGGTGAGAGGCGACCGTAGTAAAGCATGAGGCTCGTGCTGCAAAGACTGCGGTTCAAGTTGAGTGGGAAGAGGCTCAAGCTGAGGAGAAAGTGGCAGATGCATGCGTTGAGGTGGCTGACTCATAGCATGAGGTTCCTGCCTCAAGAGTTGCGCTTGCTTCAAGGGTTGAGGTGGCTGCGCAGAGAGAGGCTCTTGTCTCACGAGTTGAGGTTCTTGAGGTGCTTGCCTCGAGAGTTGAGGTTCTCGCCTCGAGGAAAGTGGAGGTGGCTGCTGCGAGAGTTGAGGTGGCTGCCTCAAGGATGGTAGAGGTTGTCGTACCTCAAGAGGTTGCTGCCTCGAGGATGGAGGTAATGCAAGATACTCCTGCCTCAAGGGTAGAGGAGGTTGTAAAGCATAAGGTTCCTGTCCCCATTGTTGAGGAGGTTGCTGCGTGGTAAGAGGCTCCTGCCTCAAAGAAAGTGGAGGTTGCTGCACAGCGCTGGTATCTGGCAACTCCCAACGCGGCAGCTCACGCATGGAGGTAGCTTGAGGAACCTCAACCTCATACGTCTGGCAGATTGTACTGCGCTGAGGAGGAGGAGCGCTCGCAGGAGGAGGTGTATTAACCTTCTCTGCCTGGAACTCCCGCATCAACACCGCAAGCTGCGACTGCATAGTCTGCAGCAAAGCCATCTTAGGATCAACAGAAGTTGAGGTCTGTTGAGGCATAGCTTTAACAGAAGTTGAGGTCTGTTGAGGCAGCACCTTGCCTCTCTTAGGAGGCGTGCAGTCACCTGATGACTGCGGCGAGTCCGAGCTAGCCCAATGGCTACACCCTGGCTGTTGGACTCGCGCGGTCTGGACTTTACGCTTAAGAGGTCTTGAGGCCTGAGTCCAGCGTTTTCTCCCCGAAAAATCTTCTGCAGACGAGGATCTAAAGGGCTCAATCGTCTGAGAGTGGAAGTGACGATCTCTATAAGATACGCCCGCAACCACTGAGGATACTACTGTGCGCCGATCAAGGCCTGCCGAACCCTTTTGCCCTTCGACATTGCTTCTCCCCTGGGCTTGGGAGCTTGCAAGAGGTCCCGGACTGGGAGGACGACTGGCACGCACAGAAGTATCCTCACGCGCAACACTGACACTGACACTAGCACTAGGCACAGCACTGGCACTACCACTTCCCACTGCACTTTTCACTTTAAGTTCCTTGACGTCTGCCAAAAGGAACTTGTGGTCACTCACTACCGACTCCACTTTATCACCTAAAGCCTGAATAGCACGTAAAACATCTGACATATCAGGCTGAGCACTAATAGTAGGTTTGGGGGTAGCCACTACAGGGTGAGGAAAAGGTTGAGGATCATGGGGGGAGGAATAAAGTAAAGAGCGAGCCGAACTCCTCCTAACTCTCTCTCTCTCTAACTTAGTGGTATACTTAAGGAATCGAATAAAATCAAGTTCCGAAAGTCCGGCACATTCCTCACATCGATCTTCCAACTGACAGGATTTTCCCCTACAGTCGGAACAAACGGTGTGAGGATCAACCGAGGCCTTCGGAAGCCGCCTAATACAAGTCCTACATCGTCTTTGGGGAGGAGCTTGAGAATGGTCGGACATCTTGAATCAGAGAACAGTCAAGGGGGATTCCAATTTAAAGCTAAAGATCGTTAAACCATAAATCAAAATTAATCCAAAAGCTATCTAAGCTAAGGGAAAAGCTTCCTGTATAGCGAAAGCTGAAATCTCAGAGCAATACTTCACCAAAACCGTGAACAAAGACTCCAAAATTATAAGCGTATCCATGTAGGTCTTGCCGGAAGCACGACAGAGGAAAAATTGAGGTGGTGTCAACAAGAAGTACTGCAGTACCTGGCCACAGGTGGCGCTGGTGAGTACACCCCCCTCTTGTATAGCGATCGCTGGCGTATCCCTTCCGTAGAATTCTGTCGGGCAACGGAGTTGACAGCTACATGATTATCGGGTAAGATTAATATTGAAAACTACAAATTACTTTTAAAATTTCCTGGATGTGTAAATCTACCTGGCCCCATACACGAGCAAAGACAATGACTCTAGCAACTGATATGCCTTCATTGAGATTCTGTCTAGGACTTGCAGGGTGGATACAGCGGGAAGTGAAAACTAAAGGACCTGGGTTTTTATTGCTAAGAAAAATACAAATTACTTGGCAATTTATTACTCAGAAATTCAATAATGATGCTAAGAAAAGAGACCCACCTACTCCCAACTGTTTTGAATTGAAAAAAAGGGCCCCATGATTAACATGATCAAAGGCAGCAACTAAAATTAAGGCCAATCATACAAACTTCCTGACCACAATCAAGGGATTTCTGTACTGCATTGAAGATTGTAAGAAGGGCATCACATGCAGTACTCTCCATTTGCTATATACATTCTCCAAAGATAATATGTTGTATACAGTATAGTTCTCACAAGGGAAAACTGTTTAAGCCTCCTACCATATCCTCCATTTACTTTGGTGACATAAAATTCTTAAGCAAGTGATATATCAATGAGAAAAATGCAAAAACAAAAAAAAAAATACTGAATGTCATTTGAAGTATGACAATGCTGCAATATGAATGCAAATACGTTGGTTGAAGGCAGAAGCATATATGCTACTTAACATTTAAGAGCTAATCTAGTTACAATACACATTGGAACCCCGAGATCTGAGTTCATTCACTCCTGAATGCCATTTGAACTCTAGTTTGTTTCAATAGTAAATTAATCGTACCCTTAATAATTAATATAAATGTGAATAATCCATTCCAGACCCCTAAAATAACTTATCATGAAGCATTTTCACACAAACTCTATAGCACTTACATGCAAAAACTCATAAGAAAATCTTAAAACAATACTGAGGAAAGATAAATATATAAAAATTTAACTTCATTTTACCTGTGCTGTACTAAGAAGAGTTGCACACCACTCTCACTTCCAAATCTTTTTCCTTTAATTGTTGTGGTACTCAACTTTTCTTTTTGGGTTATCAATATAATTATCCTTCTTTGGCTCAATTATAAATGGATAACTAAAACAAAATTATACAAGTCAAATAGAAAATCCTAACAGCAATGTTTTGGGGGGATGCAATGGGAGGGAGCTACAAGGGAACTAAGTGTATGATACTTTATAGAAAAACCTTTGCTTCAGCAGCATTAGGCAGATAGAGATAAGTGTCTTAGCTGACCCATTTGACACCCAAATATCGTTCATTTTGCAGGATAGAAATGTTGAAAAATATTATTCAAACCGTTTTTTTAATTCTGGTGTATTCAACATTAGGGGAGCCACTATAGCATATTGAAATTTCATACCTGAGTAAACAACACATTGTTCACACATCTGAAGATCTGATGGCATCTCATCTGTGACCACTGTGATTCCTGAAGTGTATAATATGGGGAAAACAATGGTACCAGGAGTGCAGGATGATCTGAATGTAACTCACTTAACCTACAGCGACAGTCTTCAGCAAGTTTATCGATCTGGCTGATCACCTGGAAAAAAATATTAAACAATCACTTCTAGATTGGAGCACAAAGTATAATGGGTACCTTGAAAAAGACATAGTACATACATGTACAGTGACTTTTTTCCTTCTAAAATTCCTAGTCAGTACAGTATTATCAAAGTGGAACTTGACCAGATTATATAAAATAATACTGTAGTGCTGTATATTTCCACACATAACACGACCCTTAAATCATGATATTCACCCTTGAAAATTGGGGATCGTCTTATTCAACATACCTGAAATTCACACCTTGAATTACAAGTGATGTTTATTGGTAGGCTAGCCTTGGCCTCAGTACAGTAATTAACAATAAAGTAACCAAACCATATTTACATTACATATTACTGTATTGTCATATGTTCATGATAAATAGCCTACTTGAGGAAAAATTCCATATTAACAATGAAACCAACTTTCATCTACACGAGTCAATCTGAGAAAATGTAGACATTGAATTATGGTTGTGTTCTCAGCTACCTAATTCTTTACCTTTTCTTACCTAATGGCCCTCTTGTGCGTGGAAATATAAGGTACTTTAGTTTAAATAATAATCTATTTTTTTTCTTTGCCTTCAAATTAGTCTGTTTCCTACAATTCTGTCTTCTTTTGAAGGTTGAGCTGATCTGATTGATGAGAGTGGCCCACAGAGCACTTTATTTTTTAGGCAGACATGATTGGCCTGGGGCCATATTTGTTAGTGCACTTGTATTTGTGAAACTTCAGACACCCTTGTGAGGAGTCTGAAAGATTGGACTATGGCCTTTTGTAAATTGCCAGAACACCAGAAATTTTCACATGCTTGTGTCAGTCACATGAAGAAAATTGGTGCAACATGTTCAGATTTTTATGATTATCCTTTTTAACCCTTTAACCCCCAGGCTATTTGGAAATTTCCAACCCTTAACCCCCAGGGGGTTATTTTTTTCCCAGCACATTTTGCAGTATATTTTTTTTTTAAATTGCTCTAACAGCCTTAATTTTTGTCATAGAGAGGTCAGGTTGGTCTCATTCTCTTGGAAAATTCCTGAATTTTTTCAAAAAAATTATCAAAAATATGAAAAAAAAAAATTTATAGCATTTTTTGCAAGGACGTACCGGTACGTCCATGGGGGTAAAGGCTTTTGTGAAACGTACCAGTACGTCCTTTGGGGGTAAAAGGGTTAAATAGTTGCTAAATCAATAGGCCTACAATGTACAGTACAGCAATTTTGATGATGGTTACCACTGGATATATGAAAAAACGATACACAGTGGGTAAATATTATTAATACCTGCATTGATCTTAATTAGTACTTTGAACATTGTGATATCTTCTGATATGATGTGTGTACTGTATACTGTAGTGTATTTGGTGACCTATTTACCAGTGTAATAAGGATTCTTACATTGAGTGAATAAAAGTATTGAGGTGTTAAGATAGATATACAGTATATAATTTGGTGCAGGGTTTTACAGTGTCTGCCTGTAATAACATAATGTTTAGGATGAATTTAATTGAGGAATATTGAATTAGTATTAAATTAGTTAAAATTAAGAATTATATATACATCAAATAGCATAATGGATTTAGCTAGAAATAAATGTGATGTTTATGGTGTTTTTCTTGATAAAAGTGAAACTTTAATGATGTGGTACAGTATCTGTTGTATAGAATTAGTACTGTAATAAGGCTTGTCTTTAAATTAATCATCAAGGTAAAACTTTGAATCTACTATAAGTGAAAGTACGTGATATGTGTGTAGATATTTGAATAAAGTAAAAAATAACTAAGTTTATTTGAATCTGGGCATACTGCCAAATTTCCCATGGCAATACATCAATGTTGCCTTATTGCATAGATGCTGGTAATCTCAAAATAAAATTAAAGACATGAAAATGTTATAGCATACAATAAATCATGATAATTCCAAAATGAAAGCAAAGTAACACATCTCTCCATTTGCTTGTAAAACAAAATGCCAAAACACTTACTTCCTTTGTACTTATATCAGTGTGAGGCTGAAACCACCTGGCAACTAAGATGGCTCCAATTTCTAGAGGCTGCTCATTTGGAGGTTGAGCCATGAATAGCTCCCATTCTTGCTTGCAAACATTTTGATGGACGTGGCATATTACTTTCATAGCATAGTACTTTTCTGTCATGTTTTCATACCTATAAAGAGGCGCAAACTTATAAAACTGTATTAAAGTAAAGAGGCCCAAACTTATAAAGCTGTATTAAAATAAAGAGGTCCAAACTTATAAAGCTGTATAAAAGTAAAGAGGCCCACTTATAAAGCTATATAAAAACTTATTTTTTATACAAACATGTTATTTTGATAATAAAATAAATTTTTGAATATACTTACCCGGTGATTATATAGCTGCAACTCTGTTGCCCGACAGACAACTCTACGGTAAAAACTCGCCAGCGATCGCTACACAGGTTGCGGGTGTGCCCAACAGCGCCATCTGTCGTCCAGATACCCAGTACTCAATGTAAACAAAGACTCAATTTTCTCCTCGTCCCACTGCGTCTCTATTGGGGAGGAAGGGAGGGTCCTTTAATTTATAATCACCGGGTAAGTATATTCAAAAATTTATTTTATTATCAAAATAACATTTTTCAATATTTAACTTAGCCGGTGATTATATAGCTGATTCACACCCAGGGGGGTGGGTAGAGACCAGCAATATATGTTTACACTTTTATGAGCTAAGAGTTTTTATTTCATTTTAGAAGTTATCAAAATAACAAAAACAAAATACATAGGTACCTGGTAAGGAAGTCGACTTGAACAATTACTCTGCCTTTTAAGTACGTCTTCCTTACGGAGCCTCGCGATCCTCTTAGGATGCTGATAGACCCCTAGGATCTGAAGTATCAAGGGTTGCAACCCATACAACAGGACCTCATCAAAACCCCTACTCTAGGCGCTCTCAAGAAATGACTTTGACCACCCACCAAATCAACCAGGATGCGAAAGGCTAAGTTCTTAGCCTTCCGGACAACCCAAAAAAACAACAATAAAAACATTTCAAGAGAAAGATTAAAAGGGTATGGAATTAGGGAATTGTAGTGGTTGAGCCCTCACCCACTACTGCACTCGCTGCTACGAATGGTCCCAGTGTGTAGCAGTTCTTGTAAAGAGACTGGACATCTTTCAAGTAAAATGACGCGAACACTGACTTGCTTCTCCAATAGGTTGCGTCCATTATACTTTGCAGAGATAAATTTTGCTTAAAGGCCACGGAAGTTGTTACAGCTCTAACTTCGTGCGTCTTCACCTTAAGCAAAGTTCGGTCTTCCTCACTCAGATGTGAATGAGCTTCTCGTATTAACAATCTGATAAAGTCTGACCAAGCATTCTTTGACAAAGGCAAGGATGGTTTCTTAACTGAACACCATAAAGCTTCAGATTGGCCTTGTAAAGGTTTAGTACGCTTTAAATAGAACTTAAGAGCTCTAACAGGGCATAAGACTCTTTCTAGTTCATTGCCTACGATCTCCGATAAGCTGGGGATATCGAAAGATTTAGGCCAAGGCCGAGAAGGCAGCTCATTTTTGGCTAGAAAACCAAGTTGTAGCGAACAAGTGGCTTTTTCTGACGAAAATCCTATGTTCTTGCTGAAGGCATGAATCTCACTGACTCTTTTAGCCGAGGCTAAGCATACCAGGAAAAGAGTCTTAAGAGTGAGATCTTTCAGGGAGGCTGATTGTAACGGCTCCAACCTATCTGACATGAAGAATCTTAGTACCACGTCTAAATTCCATCCAGGGGAGCCAAACGACGCTCCTTGGTGGTCTCAAAAGACTTAAGGAGGTCTTGCAGATCTTTATGTTTGGAAAGATCTAAGCCTCTATGCCGGAAGACCGATGCCAACATGCTTCTGTAGCCCTTGATAGTGGGAGCTGAAAGGGATCGTCCTTTTCTCAGGTATAAGAGAAAAACAGCTATTTGAGCTACAGAGGTACAGTACTGGTCGAGGATACAGAAACTGACTTGCACCAGTCTCGGAAGACTTCCCACTTCGATTGGTAGACTCTAATGGAAGAAGCTCTCCTTGCTCTAGCAATCGCACTGGCTGCTTCCTTCGAAAAGCCTCTAGCTCTCGAGAGTCTTTCGATAGTCTGAAGGCAGTCAGACGAAGAGCGTGGAGGCTTTGGAGTACCTTCTTTACGTGTGGCTGACGTAGAAGGTCTACCCTTAGAGGAAGACTACTGGGAACGTCTACTAACCATCGAAGTATCTCGGTGAACCATTCTCTCGCGGGCCAGAGGGAAGCAACTAACGTCAACCTTGTCCCTTCGTGAGAGGCGAACTTCTGCAGTACCTTGTTGACAATCTTGAACGGTGGGAATGCGTAGAGATCCAGATGTGACCAATCTAGGAGGAAAGCATCTATATGTATTGCTGCTGGGTCCGGGACTGGAGAGCAATAGATTGGAAGCCTCTTGGTCAGCGAGGTTGCAAAGAGATCTATGGATGGTTTTACCCCAAGTGGCCCAAAGTCTCTTGCACACATCCTTGTGGAGGGTCCATTCGGTTGGAATTACTTGCCCTTTCCGACTGAGACAATCTGCTATGACGTTCAAGTCGCCTTGGATGAACCTCGTTACTAGGGAGATGTCTTGACCTTTTGACCAGATGAGCAGGTCCCTTGCGATCTCGTACAACGTCAGTGAGTGGGTACCTCCTTGTTGGAGATGTACGCCAAGGCCGTGGTGATGTCCGAGTTAACTTCCACCACTTTGCCTCGAAGGAGAGACTTGAAGCTTTTCAAGGCCAGATGTACTGCCAACAGCTCCTTGCAGTTGATATGCATGCTCCTCTGACTCGAGTTCCACAGTCCTGAGCATTCCCGACCGTCTAGTGTCGCGCCCCAGCCCACATCCGATGCGTCCGAGAAGGAACGTGGTTGGGAGTCAGAACAGCCAGGGGAAGACCCTCTCTTAGGTTGATATTGTCCTTCCACCAAGTCAGACAAGACTTTATCTTTTCGGAAACCGGGATCGAGACCGCTTCTAGCGTCTTGTCCTTTTTCCAGTGAAAAGCTAGATGGTATTGAAGAGGACGGAGGTGTAGTCTTCCTAGTGACACAAATTGTTCCACGGATGACAGCGTCCCTACCAGACTTATCCACAGCCTGACTGAGCAGCGTTCCTTCTTCAGCATCTTCTGGATGGATAGCAGGGCTTGATCTATTCTGGGGGCTGATCGTCTTGTTGTTCAGCAACGTCCTCATCAGAGGGTTCCTCATCCGAAAACTGATGAGGAAACGGCAACGGAGTGGGCAACGTCTGGCTCGCTGAGTCCGGTCGCACTGGTGGACGCGTGACGGAGCCGGACGCAACATCATGGAACTGCTGCACAGTCTGTGAACTGTCAACAACCATGGGTGCGCGAGGAAGCACAGCGTCAACCCGAGACTGTCTAGACCGTCTGGGTTGTGCAGTCAACACCCTACCGGGTTGTTGAGGTTGACACACTGCGTCAAAACAAGTCACCTCTGCTGGTTGTTGAACGTCCTGAACGTCAACAACCACCTCCGAGCGTCGCTTAACGTCAACGTGCGGCTGGCAACCCACACTGGGTCGCATCGGTGGAGGAACCACCTCAACTGGCAGACGCGAGTAGGTTACCTCAGCGTCAACAGGGCGCACAACCGACCGGTTGGAAGGTTGTTGGCCAGAAGGTTCGGTAACAACCTTCTCCGCATTAAAGTCCTCTATCAAGGACGCAAGCTTGGACTGCATGTCTTGCAGAAAAGCCCATTTAGGGTCTACGGGAGCAGGTGTGGCAACAGACGGGGTTAGCGACTGAGGCGGTACCGCTTACCATCCCTGAAAGCCTTGTTATGCATGACATAATTGTACAGCAAAACTTCAAAGGCTCGAAAACAGCTGTGAAGTTGACCTGTAAACAACTTGGAGCGTCTCCTGGCCAGGCGCCAGGGAGAGTCTACGAGAATTGAGAAGTCTATCTGGGCAGAGGCATGAACTCCCAAGCCGAGAACTTCTCTCGTGTCATATCAGACTCTCGCTCTATAAACCAGTTTAAAAGAAGGGAAAGCAAAGGCTGTATCCCCCAAACTCCTCCTGGTGAAAAACCAGTCGCCTAGCCAACGTAAAGCTCTCTAGGAGAGCGAGAGAGCACTAGCTTAAAAACAACGGCTTCGAAGTAGTTAGGCCTGGTGTAAACTCTGACGTTTAGGCGAACGAGGAGCAGCAGTTACAAAAAGATCCGGACAAAGATCCTTAAAAAAAATCATCATGATTTAATTAAAGTCCATAGGAGGCAAAGCAGCTTTAGGCTCCTCTCCATCTGACAGAGTCCTCAAGGGAATATCAGTAGGAGGGGGAACAGCAACTTCCTCATCTACAGGAACCTTGTCCGATAAAAGCTGAGTCTCAAGCAAGGGAGAGACCTACCGTGGTGGCAATGCTTTACAAGCAGAGTCCACACTCACTGGTGCATTAGTAGCGGACCAGAACGCAACGTCATGTAACTGCTTGACAGTCTGTGAACTGTCAACAACTGAACTATCAACAACAACAGGTGCGTGAGGACGCACAGCGTCCACTCGAGACTGCTTTGACTGCCTAGACTGAGCAGTCAAAACAACTCTAGAATGCGGAGGTTGACGCACAGCGTCAAAACAAGTCAACTCCGATTGTTAGTGAACGTCTTGAACGTCAACAGGAGCATCAGCAAGTGGCCTAACGTCCAAATGCGGCTGAAAAACCACACGAGACCGCATCGAGTGTGGTTCTAAACAACCTGACTGACGTGACTAAGCTACGCCAACGTCAACAGTAAGCACAAAGGAACGTTAGGTTGGCTGAAAGCCGTTAGGTTGGCTGAAAGCCAGGATATCGATGAGATAAACGGCTAGACTCAACGGACTAATCGGTAGAATAGTCTTCCATAAGGGAGGCAAGCATATACTGCATGTCTTGCCATACAACCCATTAAGGATCAACGGAAATGGTTGTGGTAAGAGACGAGGGTAACGTCTGTGACCGCAACACTTTGCCAACAAAAAAAGACTCTCGGAGTCTGTGTTACGCTTTTGTTAGGCGGCGAGCAGTTATCCGATGACTGCATAGGGTCAGAGCTGTCCTAATGGTTGTAACCAGGACGCTGGACCTGTCCTGAAAGGACTGACTTTCGCTTAAGGGCTTCGAAACCTTGTGACAGGTTTCTTATGCGAAAAGCCTTCGGATGACGAGGAGAAACAACGTCTCTCTCGTTTTATGGTAGGGGAGATCTTGGTAAGATACACCCGATACCATAGAGGGAAAACGTCTGTTCGTTGATCAAGGCCTCTCGAACCCATAAGTCGTTTGACATTACTTCTCCCCTGGGCTTGGGAGCATGCAAGAGGTCCCGGACTAGGTGAACGACAGGCACGAACAGACGAACCCTCGGACGCAACACTGTAACACTTTGCGCATATCACTTTATCACTTCGATTTTCTGTTTTGCACTTATTTCACTGAAATCGAAACTTTTACTGATTTCTACCTGAAACACGCAATTCTACCCTTCATTAAAAGGTAGTAATTGCTAAATCAGTCGTATAATGCAAGCTCATTAATACCAGCAAAAAACAGAAAACATATTTTAAGATAAAAAAATCAGTGGCTGGGGAAGAGACTAAACACTAGTTCATATAAACTACGTTTTCAATCTCTCACCGCACATAGCCTGGGGACGAGAATAAAAACCTAAAAACGTTTTATCCTTCCTCCCCGTACAGCGACTAGGGACGCGAGTAACACGAGAACAACGTTACCCGCTTGAACGGAACGTTTTCTCTCCTCTCTCTCTCTTTCTCTCTTGATTTCGCACCTAAGAGAAGAGCCCAATTATATTTCGTCAAAAAAACATGTTATTTGACTAAAGGAAAAAACTGAAAGGTTTTTCAAATAAAAAGTTCCTTTAAATTAGAATTTAAAACATTTAAGCTAAGAAAGAATGAACAAAACGTCAGAATCGATTTACTCTTACTGCAAAGTGAAACCGTGATACACTCTCTCTCTATCGTAACGATAGAGCGCATGTTGAACGTCCTGAACGTCAACAACTGCGTAGCATAAATAAACTAAACGTTAGTTCATCTTTGAAAACAGTACGAAGACTATCAAAGAAATTCTTTCATAAAATATTACATTTAAAAAGTTTTAAATCCTTAGCTCTTTAAAAGCTAATTACGATATAAAGGGCTCAACGTTGATTAACTTCGGTTTCCAAGTTAGGACCGCCTACTCTCAGGAAAGGTCTATATAAACAAAACATTAAAATTTATTTTTATATGTTTATAATAAATGGAAAGTTAATCGAAGAGGCCTAATAAAGGCGGAGAGATATAAAATATATAGAGGAAAATCTATAACGTGATAAGATAATTACTAAAAGCCTCAACACACTTCCGTCTAAGGGAAGGGTCGGCCATTCAAAAGTGACAAGTCCATACTCTCTTTGTCACCATAATTAAATCTATCCAAAACGAGTTCAAGATTTAAGATGAAGATAAAACACCTGCATAGCGAAAGCTCAAAACTAGAATAAAGTACTTCACCAATTAGTTGTGAAAAAATTCCAGTTTAGCAACAGCGAGTAAGTACGTCTTGTCGATAGCTCGACAGAGAGAAAATTAAGTCTTTGTTTACATTGAGTACTGGGTATCTGGACGACAGATGGCGCTGTTGGGCACACCCGCAACCTGTGTAGCGATCGCTGGCGAGTTTTTACCGTAGAGTTGTCTGTCGGGCAACAGAGTTGCAGCTATATAATCACCGGCTAAGTTAAATATTGAAAAATATTATTATTTCAATACTTATCCAAAAGCCACGCTGCTATAAGATTTACAAACTTTTTGCTTTGCAACAAAATAAAAATAAATAATCACGCTCCTCAACTTAATAGTCCTCCTCTCCCTGTCAGCAAATAATAACTCAGTTCAGTCTGGTTCACCATTAAGATTTTGATTAAGTATTAAGATCATAGATTTTAGTATATAAATTAAATCTATATCAAATACTATTATCTGAAAGTTACAATGTTGACTAGCCCTTCATCACAGTAGGGGTGACAGTGGTAATTAATAAAATAGACATAAAATATCAATAAAACAAAATATGTTGGGGTTCATATATCAAAGAATATACACTCCTTTTTATCTTTTGGAATTAATAACAGAACTCAATCTCAACTTATAAAGAATATTATGAGAAGAAAGAATGCAATCAAAGTGCATCCAATAAGATTCAGTTGTATATATAATATAATGCAGAAAAGGCTACCTAATTTAATAGAGGGCAAAAACTTCACAAGTACCTTTCCCAAACCAAAATTCCAAACCTTGAAACTAAATTGAAAACTTACGATTAAATATGATACCTATTACAACATAATTTCCATAAAACACCTGCTGAAACTATGATGCCTAAAGTCCAACAGAAATCATGAGTAAATTTTAGTTATTTCAACTTAAAGGAGTAAAAAAAGATCAAGCTACTCATTGAACATAATGTGTTCTTAACAAGGGGAAGGAAAAATATACATCTAAGTCTGTGTACATTGATAATTAGATTCCTAAAGAAAATTAAAGGCTTTTTTAGATTAATGTATGGAAGGGGCTCTAACTACACAAAATAGATTGACGATACCCAAGATTTACTACTCACACCTTGTTACAGTATTTTAACCATCTTTTACTTCTTTCTCATTCTATTACAAATAAAGAAAGACAGATGTAGCTTACCTACGCAATTGCATTGTAGGCCTACACATCTGAATGAAAAAAAAAAAATATTTCTCTGTGGATCTAAATGATCATACCTCATCCATGCAGAATGGCAAATTAAGAAAATGTAAAACTTCAAAAGTTTGGAGTAAGTGCATACAGAATACAAAAACAAACAATGGCAAAATAGGAATCCAAAAAGGCCAAATGAACTATAAAACATAGAATACTGCAAAAGCTTGTCTTGAACACCTAAATAAATCTTTAATAGCAGACTGGACTGGACTGAGTCTGGGGTTGCTGACAGGAAAAGGCTATCAAATGGCGAGGGCTAATCAATGTAATTTTTATTGTCAAAAACTACTATCACGGTTGGGTAAGGGGCAATGAAATAAATGGAGATTAAATCTAGACTCTAAAATAAATTATCCTAACAAATGTCTTTTTTTATTAGTATTATTGGATCAAATAATTTCTCAATCGAAATTAAAGGTGATTATCTCCTAAGTACAGGAGACAACCCAGGAAGAAAAGCAGCTTCCCTTACTCCTTAGTGCATGCTCCTTTTTCACATTTTGCAGGGATACAGGCTATCCCATAGGTAAGAGTGAAAAAAAAAAATCTTTAAACAAATGGTTTGTATCTACAAAATAACAAACTGCATTAGTAACAAATTGAAAAACAGAATTTTAATAAAATTTATTTAATTTAATCTTGCTTGTGTTTCAATGTGCTTCCTAGACAAAGCTCTCCCTTTACTATGTCTGTAATTATGAAAATTAAATCATTTCTACTTCCACTCTCCTCCATCCAATTGCCTTCCCCACCCCTTATTATGTAACAAGTTTTTTAATGTCTGGGCAAAACGTTTAAACAGGTATGCTGAAGATAATCATCTGTTCCCTAGTTTACATTTTGGCTTTCACAAAAGCCTTGGAGCATGTGATGCCCTTCTTACAATCTCCAATCCAGTACAGAAATCTCTTGACTGTAGTCAAGAAGTTTGTATGATTGGCCTTGATTTTAGTGCTGCCTTTGAACATGTTAATCATGAGGCCCTTGTCTTCAAACTCAAACACTTGGGAGTAGGTGGGTATTCTCTTAGCATTATCATGGAGTTTTAAAGTAATAGATAGTAATGAGTTGTTGTTGATGGGCATTATAGTGAGTACAGTATAGGAATGTGATATCTGGTGTTTGCTCAGGCCAGTATTCTTGACCCATTACATTTCATACTATATACATATATACGGTTTGGCCTAGAAAACAAGCTCGATGCATATGCAGATGATACTACTGTCCTCTGCATCAATTCCATCTCCTGAATGTAGATCAGGCATTGTTGAATTCTGCTATAGAAATTTAGCTAAAATTAGTGCAGGGTACAAATTATGGGGCACGAAGTTGATCCCTAACAAAACTCAAAGTATGATTGTATGTAGGTCAAGGACTGGCTCCTAAACATCCAGATCTCTGCATTCATAATGTTTCTTTAACTCTATACAACTCCTTTAAAATTTTAGATGCAATTCTTGGTTAAAAATTTACTTTTGAGAAACGCATTCAGCCTGATTCTTCTTCAATTGTACAAAAAAATCTTATTAAGAAAGTCTTTTAAGACTTTCAGTGATCAATTTACAGTATTCTAAAGAAGTGTTTTATTTTTTCATTCTACCCTGTTTCGAGTATTTTTCTCCTGTCTGGTCTTCAGCTACTGACTCTAATCTTAATTAGCTGGACAAAAACTTGCAGTCTACTAAATTTCTCATTCTTGATCTAGATATTAATCTCTGGCACTGTCGTTCAGTTACAGGAGTTCATTATGCAAGTTGCATAAGATTTTTTTATAGTTCTGACAATCCTCTGTATTCAAATCTAGCCAGACTGTACCATCCTGTACTGTACATAGTACTAGCATGCAGTTAATTCTAACAATCATGCCTTCTCTATCATAAGGCTCAATACTACACAATATTCTAAAAGTTTTAGGCCAACTGTGACCAGATTGTGAAATGATTTTCCTAATAAGGCAGTTGAATCAGTGGAACTTGAGAAGTTCAAACTTGTAGTGAATGTTTTTATGTTGAACAGGCTGTCATAAGTCTCCTCATAGTTGATATACGACAGAACAATTTTAGCATTGTTACAGATCTTCAGATATTCTATATTGATTATTCATGACTTCTCATGTACTTTATTCATTTCCTTACTGGGCTATTTTATCCTGTTGGAGCCCTTGACCTTATGGTATCCTGTATTTCCAACTAGGGTTGTAAGATAGCTGCTGCTGCTAATAATAATAATAATAATAATAATAATAATAATAATAATAATAATAATGGTTGGTAACACTATCAGGGGCAATCATTGGTTACCAATATGAGCTACGGTACCCTTCATATTTGTAGTGTCGCACTTGGTCTCTGAACGATCTTTCAATGCTGAACGATATTTTGAGTAGCATTATGAATATGTTAGTTCATTTTTTGCCTGTTAGATAGGTCAAGCGCATGCAGGCATGTCTTTTGCTGGTTTTAAAACAGTTAGTGCTATATCTTCAGTGAATAGGCTACTTTTAAAGACATACATAAGTTCTTTCCTATCTATCTATAACTCATTGTGCTGAATCCTACACTCATATGGAACTCCCCTTTAAATCTAATAAATATTCATTGGATTCAAGGTGTCAATAAGTTACTCATCAATCGAAAGTAAGAAAAACTCCCTCTTTTCCCTTCACAATACAGCACAATTCCAGATTGAGAAATAAAAACTAAATAAAAAATACACGAGGCATGAAAAGTATCTTTACCTCTTGAGCCATCAAAATTTAATTTTTCACCTCACATAAAGGAATAGCGTTAAGAAAAATGTTTCTTTACATCTTCCTTAGAGCTATAGTTTAGAAACAAATTCTGCTTTTTCATCTCTATCAAAGGTGATAGAGGTATGGCAAAGAAAAAATAAGCCTTCTTCATCTACCTTCAAGGTATAGCAAACAGCTATGAGGCAAAATAGTTATTACAAGAAAGCAAACGACACACAGGAGATTAGCGAACTCATAATTGGTGTTAAAGAATTCTTTAAAAATTTCAATTGAGAGGGAAGCAAAAAAAACCCATGGAAATTATTTACTTAGAGTTAGTCCTCTTATGAGATGTTCATATGGCTCTAACAAGGCATGTAAGTAAAATAAAAGGTCTGTCTATTGTATGTACAATAATCCTATCTGTCAAATATGTATAGCATTCACACAGAGTTACCCCCCTTTTCACAGCACCAGTTGACTGACCAACAGGTAGCACCCTACGCCAGTTTGGTCTTGGCTGCACATTACGAGATTGTTCTCGAGCATTAACTGACTCTTCCGATGGCAGTGAAGGATGCCTTAAAAAAAATTGAAACATAAAACACCATGCATCTATAAAGTTAACAAGTACAATATCACAGGTTTTTAAAGTAATTTGCCTTTTATCTAACAATACAAACCTAGCCAATATCCTTTAATGGGAGTATGACTTCAGCAAAGCTGAAACAGCCGTCAAAAATCTAACGACTGACAAACTAGACAACACACTTTTGACCTTAGGCCTTGGATTTGCTGAGTGTTTGGAGTGGGGAATTTAACTACTGTACATGATTGCAAACCATAATCTTTTAATAGGAAAAATCATCCTTAAAGAGGAAGCACTCATCCATAGAAGGAAGAACTCTTCGTTAGAGAGGAGAAAGTCCCTATGAAACAATACAGCTGGTTTAACTTTCCTAAGAAATGCTAGAGCACCTGGTTCTGTGTAGAAGCAAAGACAATAACTCCTGCCAACCTTCTAATGGTCTGAGCATGAAGATGACGCAGGCATTACATTAGGTTAGCTCCATAAATAAAGGGTAATTGGTTACAGAAGAACCTAAATCATTGTATAAGATATGTTGTTCGAAATTATACGCATCGAACAAAAAGGTTTGAATAAATTCTATTCATCCTCCCTCTTGTCTGCAAAAATGGAGGAGACTCTTCTTAACAAATCTTGTCTATAAAGATAAGATGTTTGGTTATAAAACTTACCTGGCCACAACTGCTGCACCCCCATGACAAGGGGAAGAAAGGAGGGTAAAAGGCCAGTCGATCTACTTTTGATTTTAACCTATTGACAACCAATGTACGTGATATACATCCTCAAGGTTTTCATGCCTTAGGAGACAACAGATGGATGTAATATAGTATACATCCCAAAAAACGATATTTATTTCAAATGTTCATAAAACATTTAATTTAGCACCTACACAAAAAATAGTACATGGTAGTGGTAGAGCCTTAGTTGAACTTCATCACTATACAGTAGGTCTAATCTGAAATAATGAATCAACCCGCATATCGGCTTCGCGTGTAGCAAATGCAGTCACCCCTGCTTTTTGTGGATTTGTTTTCCGCGAATTCACTGTGCCGAGTTTCACAGCAATCCTCGAAATGTGCTGAATTTCACCGAAAATAAAATTTTTTTAAGAATTCATTATTCTTATCCTTTTAACAATAAAAATAATTTTCTACTTTAACATATTAAAAACAATAAACATACTCTATGATAAAAACTAGATTAAAACATGGTAAAAAATAGGAACGAGCATGAGGAAACTGAGGATCGTATTCATAATCACACTCACGTGAAGGAATGTCCAGTCACTCATAAAAGCGACGACACAGACTGCTGGTTCCTCACACTCCACCACGAGCCAATTTCTCTCCCATTGGAACCAAAGATTCCTTAGGGAGAAAGGCAGAGGTTTACCTCAATTGGCCATTGGAAGGTAGGGATGAAGGGTAGCACCCTTCATCCAGATCGAAAGTTTCTTTGGAACAAATCTTAGCACCTATAACAGGAGCGTAAGCCCTTAAATCGAGAACTAGGACATCTTCCCAGTCTGAGTTGGTTCTCGGTACTACACCACTTCCCTCTCTCTGGCAAGAGACTAGAGACTGGTCGAGCATCCGGGAAAAGGGGATTAAGAAGGACTGGGCCCTTGAGCTCTACCGAGAATGCAAGTGCTCAGTTCAGTATGAGACCAAGCACTAATAGCGGGAGCATAACCCCACGTATTGCATACCGAGGCACCTTCCCTGTCTGGATTGGTTCTCAGTACCGCTTACTCATATGTTGCGAGAGATCAGTTAGAGTATTATGCGACTCTAGTCGATCAGTCTTCCTGGACTAGAATACTATCTTCTTTTTCTTCTTATTTATAAAAGTAGCAGCATCTGAAGAATCTAACGAAGATGAGGTAGGGGAGAATGAAGAGCTACAAGAGGACGAAAAACACACAACTTCTTCTTGGTCCTCCTCTTTGGGGACGAGGTTTTGGAAACCAACGATGGTATTCTCATGGAAGAAACCACAGACGACTTGTCAAATATATCAGCAGCAAAAACTATCAGCAGGTGCCTCATCTTTCAGTGCTTCCAAAGGAGAAGCAGGAGTCAGGAAGATAACGTAGGGTCAGCCTTAGAAGACCTAGAAGTGACAAATCCTATTATCCAGAAAGAGAAAGAAAAATTAATATAACAATAAGAGTACATGTACCATTTCTGGCCGAAGAAAACAGTGAGTATTTAGCAGAATGACAGGTGGGCGATGCTTCGCCACTATCTGTCAGTAGTTATAACCACCTCGTTATACTTTAAATGGGTGTTCCAGCTTTCCAAAAGTCATACAGTACTTCTATTAAAGGATACTGATTTGCATTCATGTAGGAAGAAATAGCAATCCACCAAGACTAAAAAAAAATTGTATAATTATTTTTGTTTCAGTGATACAAGCCAGATATAGTGTGAACCATATCTGATGGTATACAAAATCTAAGGACACAAGTTTCCCCCATTTCAACAAAGAATATCAATAAAATGATCTAATAGCATATTTACTATTAAGCATTAAATTTTTCTACATTTAAGTAAGTATGGAAAAGTTCTTGACTACAGTATTCATGGATGACATTACTCCTCTTTATGAGGATTAGTATTTTGTATTTACAGGCCTTATATAAAACATTAATTTCTAAAAATTACCAATCTTTAAAGTATTATATATTTTTCCTAGCTATACAAACTTCAGATCTTTAAAATAGGGGAACGGCCATTGAAATTGTTAATGAGGTAGTTAACAACAGGTTGTGAGTGCGACCAAGTAGCTCAGACCACTCTCCTGTCAAAGACTTTTCACTTTTGACATTAGACTCAGGACTGAGTGGAGTGGTTAAGGTGGGAACTTTAACTTTAAAGATCTCAGAATTTTATAGCTTGGAAAAAAAACAGAATTTTAATAATAAAATTCATTATTTTCATACTCACCTGATGTTCACAATACCTCTTCTTCAGAAGTTTGGTTTAATTATGTTATTTTTATTAATAAAATAAATTTTTGAATATACTTACCCGATAATCATGTAGCTGTCAACTCCGTTGCCCGACAGAATTCTATGGAGGGATACGCCAGCTATCACAATACTAGAAGGGGGTGTACTTACCAGCGCCACCTGTGGCCAGGTACTCAAGTACTTCTTGTTGACACCTCCTCAATTATTCCTCGGTCCACTGGTTCTCTCTGGGGAGGAAGGGAGGGTCGATTAAATCATGATTATCGGGTAAGTATATTCAAAAATTTATTTTATTAATAAAAATAACATTTTTCAATATTAAACTTACCCGATAATCATGTAGCTGATTCACACCCAGGGAGGTGGGTGAAAACCAGTGTACAAGATTAAAGGATAGCTAAGTATCCCATATTTCATATAACAGTTATCTCAAATAACAATGAAATAATAAGTACCTGGTAAGGAAGTCGAATAGAACCGTTACTCTGCCTCTTTATTTAAAGTTCGTCTTCCTTACTGAGCGCAGCGTTCCTCTTGGAGGCTGAATCAACCCAAAGGTGCCAAAGTACACGGGGTTGCAACCCCTACTAAAGGACCTCTACCAAACCTTTAACCCAGGCGCTTCTCAAGAATGAATAGACCACCCGCCAAATCCAAGGATGCGGAAGGCTTCTTAGCCTACCGTAACAACCATAAAAACAACAATAAAAGTATTCAAGAGAAAGGTTAAAAAAAAAAAGGTTATGGGATTAAGGGAATGTAGTGGCTGAGCCCTCACCTACTACTGCACTCGCTGCTACGAATGGTCCCAGGGTGTAGCAGTTCTCGTAAAGAGACTGGACATCTTTCAGATAAAATGATGCAAACACTGACTTGCTCCTCCAATAGGTTGCATCCATTATGCTCTGCAGAGAACGGTTTTTATTAAAGGCCATCGAAGTAGCTACGGCTCTTACTTCGTGGGTCCTTACCTTCAGCAATGCAAGGTCTTCCTCCTTTAAGTGAGAATGTGCTTCTCTGATCAGAAGCCTTATATAATACGAAAGCCCATTCTTGGACATGGGTCTCGAGGGTTTCTTGATGGCACACCCTAAGGCTTCTGACTGTCCTCGAATAGGTTTAGACCTCTTAAGATAATATTTGAGAGCTCTGACAGGGCAAAGAACTCTCTCTAGTTCGTTACCTACCATGTTGGAGAGGCTAGGTATTTCGAACGATCTAGGCCAAGGACGTGAAGGAAGCTCGTTCTTTGCTAGGAATCCAAGCTGAAAAGAACATGTTGCAGATTCGGTTGTGAAACCAATGTTCTTGCTGAAGGCATGAACCTCACTGACTCTCTTAGCTGTTGCAAGGCAAACGAGAAAAAGAGTCTTGAGGGTAAGGTCCTTGAAGGAAGCTGACTGGAGAGGTTCGAACCTAGATGTCATAAGGAACCTTAAGACTACGTCTAGATTCCAGCCTGGAGTGGAAAGACGACGTTCTTTAGACGTCTCAAAAGACTTGAGAATGTCTTGAAGGTCCTTGTTGGAAGACAGGTCCAAACCTCTGTGGCGGAGAACTGAAGCCAACATACTCCTATATCCTTTAATCGTAGGTGCTGAAAGGGATCTCTCATTCCTAAGATGTAGAAGGAAGTCAGCTATTTGGATCACAGAGGTATTGGTAGAGGATATTGAATTGGCTCTACACCAGCTTCGGAAGACCTCCCACTTAGACTGGTAGACTCTACGAGTGGAAACCCTTCTAGCTCTGGCAATCGCACTGGCTGCCTCCTTCGAAAAGCCTCTAGCTCTAGCAAATCTTTCGACAGTCTGAAGGCAGTCAGCCGAAGAGCGTGGAGGTTTGGGTGCAACCTGTCTACGTGAGGTTGACGTAGAAGGTCCACTCTTAGAGGTAGAGTCCTGGGGAAGTCGACTAGCCATTGAAGTACCTCTGTGAACCATTCTCTTGCAGGCCAAAGGGGAGCAACCAGCGTCAGCCGTGTCCCTTCGTGCGAGACGAATTTCTGCAGAACTTTGTTTATTATCTTGAACGGAGGGAATGCGTACAGGTCGAGATGGGACCAGTTCAGTAGAAAAGCATCCACATGAACTGCTGCAGGGTCTGGAACAGGGGAACAATACAGCGGAAGTCTCTTGGTTATGGAGGTGGCAAACAGATCTATGGTAGGTTGACCCCACAAGGTCCAAAGTCTGTTGCACACACTCTTGTGGGGGGTCCATTCCGTGGGAATGACCTGATTCCTTCTGCTTAGGCGATCTGCTGAAACGTTCATATCACCCTGGATGAACCTCGTGACCAGAGTGAGGTTTAGACCTCTTGACCAAATGAGGAGGTCCCTTGCGATCTCGTAAAGGCTCCTCGAATGGGTCCCTCCTTGCTTGGAGATGTAAGCCAAGGCTGTGGTGTTGTCTGAGTTCACCTCCACCACTTTGCCTAGCAGGAGGGACTTGAAGTTCAACAGGGCTAGATGAACTGCTAGCAGCTCCTTGCAGTTGATGTGGAGTAATCCTTGTTCCTCGTTCCACATTCCCGAGCATTCCCGTCCGTCCAAGGTTGCACCCCAGCCCGAGTCCGATGCATCTGAGAAGAGATGAAGATTGGGGGTCTGAATGGCCAATGAAAGACCCTCCTTGAGAAGGAGGTTGTGCTTCCACCACAGGAGAGTGGTCTTCATCTCTTGGTTGATAGGGATAGAGACTGCTTCTAGAGTCGAACCCTTGTCCCAATGAGCTGCAAGATGGAATTGAAGAGGGCGGAGGTGGAGTCTTCCTAGCTCGACAAACAGGGCCAGTGATGAGAGGGTCCCTGTGAGACTCATCCACTGTCTCACTGAGCAACTGCTCCTCTTCAGCATGCTCATGATGCACTCTAGGGCTTGGCTTATCCTGGGGGCCGATGGAAAAGCCCGAAAATCCTGACTCCGAATCTCCATTCCCAGGTACACAATGGATTGGGAGGGAATGAGTTGAGACTTCTCTATATTGACTAATAGACCTAGGTCTCTGATTAAGTCTAAAGTCTAATTGAGGTTCTCCAGACAACGACGACTCGTGGAGGCTCTCAACAGCCAGTCGTCTAGGTAGAGGGAGGCTCTGATGTTCGACAAGTGTAGGAATTTTGCTACATTCCTCATCAGATGAGTAAAGACCATAGGAGCTGTGCTTAGGCCAAAACACAGGGCTTGGAATTGATAGACAACCTTTCCGAAAACGAATCTCAGGAAAGGTTGGGAGTCTGGATGAATAGGAACGTGAAAGTATGCATCTTTCAAGTCCAACGAGACCATCCAGTCCTCCTGTCTGACCGCTGCTAAGACCGACTTGGTCGTCTCCATCGTGAACGTCTGCTTGGTGACATACTCGTTGAGAGCGCTGACGTCCAGCACCGGTCTCCAACCTCCTGTCTTCTTGGCCACAAGAAAGAGACGGTTGTAGAAGCCCGGGGATTGATGGTCCCGGACTATAACCACTGCCTTCTTCTGCACAAGAAGCGACACCTCCTGTTGCAATGCTAGCCTCTTGTCCTCTTCTTTGTAGTTGGGAGAGAGGTTGATGGGCGATGTGGTCAGAGGTGGTTTGAGGCAGAATGGAATCCTGTAACCGTTCCTCAGCCAACTGACAGACTGTGCGTCTGCACCTCTCTTCTCCCAGGCTCGCCAGAAGATCTTGAGTCTGGCTCCTACTGTTGTCTGGAGAAACGGAGAGTCAGTTTTTTCCTTTAGATGTCCTGGATCCTTTCCTAGACTTGCTCCTGTGAGAGTCTGGACGGGAGCTTCCTCGGCTGGTGGCTCTACCACGAAAGGGCGGTATGAACCTCGTAGCAGGGGTATCAGCCACTGGGGAGCGATAAGTCTTGGGGACTGAGGTGGCAACCTTAGACTTACGAGCCGATGAGGCTACAAGATCGTGCGTATCCTTTTGTATCAGGGCAGCAGACAAGTCCTTAACTAGCTCTTCGGGAAAGAGGAACTTCGAGAGCGGAGCAAAAAGGAGTTGTGACCGTTGGCAAGGTGTAATGCTGGCGGAAAGGAAGGTACACAGTTGTTCCCTTTTCTTCAACACCCCTGATACAAACATCGACGCTAGCTCGCCCGATCCATCTCTGATGGCCTTATCCATGCAGGACATTAATAGCATGGCAGAATCTTTGTCCGCAGGAGAGGTTTTCTTGCTGAGGGCCCCCAGGCACCAGTCGAGAAAGTTGAACATTTCAAATGCTCTGAACATCCCTTTCAGTAAGTGATCCAGGTCTGAGAAGGTCCAACAAACCTTCGAGCGCCTCATAGCAGTTCTCCGAGGCGAGTCTACCAGACTTGAGAAGTCAGCCTGGGCAGAGGCAGGTACTCCCAAGCCTGGTGCTTCCCCTGTGGCATACCAAACGCTCGCTTTCGAAGTGAGCTTCGTTGGAGGGAACATGAAGGAAGTCTTGCCAAGGTGTTGTTTAGACTGCAGCCACTCCCCTAAGATCCTTAAAGCCCTCTTAGAGGATCTAGCTAGGACAAGCTTAGTATAGGTGGACTTAGCTTGTTGTACGCCCAGCGAAAACTCAGATGGCGGAGAGCGGGGAATAGCAGAGACAAAGTGGTCTGGGTAAATCTCCCTGAGTAGAGCCAAGACCTTACGAAAATCAATAGACTGTGGAGAAAGCTTGGATTCGTCCACGTCAGATGAGGGATCAAGGTGTGCCTCCTCATCATCCGACACCTCATCACCAGAGTGTAGCGAAGAGATCGGACAAGAATGCTGAACCGCAGAGTCAGAACGGGTAGGAACAATAACAGTGGTTTCCTCTTCCAGTAACTGTTGAGGGAAAACCTGAGGCTCAGACTGCAAAGGCTGAACAAAAGCAGAAGCAGAAGGAAGGCGCATGGGTGGAGGAGGTTGACTCCTAGCAAGAGAGGTTGAACCCAAGGAATGCGCTTGCTGAGCGGAGGACGGAGGCGGAGTAGCACGTTCCTGTTCCTGTGATATGAGCGGAGCATGATGAGGTTGAGGCTGCGCAGAACAAGGTAAAGTTCTCGCAAGCTGAGGCTCCTGAGGCGCAAGTCCAGGGTGTAGAGGAGCTTGCCTTGAGGAGGGTTGAGCTCGCTGCAGCGATGGCTGAGCAGACTGACTCATGGACGGGAGAGGTTGTTGTACCTCAACCGAGAGTTGCACCACTGGTGGAGCAGCAAGGGGAGGCGGAGGAAGAGTGGAATAATCCTCCTGATCCCAAAGTAAAGGTTGCCTTAAAGAAGGCTGAGGCTGAACACCACTGGGAACAGCGAACTCAGAAAGTGGCTCAACATCGTACGCCTGGCAGATGGTGCTGCGACCAGGCGGAGCGAGCGCAGGCGGGGCGAGCGCAGGCGGAGCGAGAACAGGCGGAGGGAGTGTAGGCGGAGGCGGAGGTGCAACACTCTCAGCCCGACACTCACGCATCAAGTCCGAAAGCTGTGCTTGCATGGACTGAAGCAGAGTCCACTTGGGATCGGCAGAAACGAAAGTAGACTGAGGTAAAGCCTTAACAGTCGAGCTCTGTTGTGGCAGAACCTTACTCCTCTTGGGCGGAGTACAGTCGACAGATGACTGAGGCGAGTCAGAGCTGAGCCAATGACTGCAACCTGGCTGAGCACTCGCGGACTGGACTCTACGTTTAAGCGGTCTCGAGACCTGAGACCAACGTTTCTTCCCTGACAGTTGATCAGCGGACGAGATAAAGACGGGCTCAATCGTCTGCAGGTGGGAGTGACGGTCTTTGGAAGACACGCCCGCAACCACCGAGGATAGTTCTGTGCGCCTAACAAGGCCTGCCGAACCCTTATGCCCTTCGACATTGCTTCTCCCCTGGGCTTGGGAGCTTGCAAGAGGTCCCGGACTGGGAGGACGACTGGCTCGCACAGAAAAATCCTCACGCACCACACTGGCACTAACACTAGCACTTGGCACTGCACTGACACTAGCACTCGTCACAGCACTGGCACTAACTCCACCCACTGCACTCTTGACCTTCAGTTCTTTAACCTCGGCCATCAGAGACTTATGGTCACTTACCACTGACTCTACTTTATCGCCTAAAGCCTGAATAGCACGCAAAACAACTGACATATCAGGCGGAGGGCACACAGTAGGTTCGGGGGTAGCCACTACAGGGGTAGGAAAAGGTAGGGGATCATGAGGTGAGGAAAACAGTGAAGAGTGAGAAGAACTCCTCCTAACTCTACCTCTCTCTAACTTAGTTGAATATTTCAAAAGACGGACAAATTCCAATTCCGAAAGTCCGGCGCATTCCTCACATCGATTTTCTAACTGACAGGGCCTGTCCCTACAGTCAGAACAAGCGGTGTGAGGATCTACCGAGGCCTTCGGAATACGCCTATTGCAAGACCTACATCGTCTATGGGAGGGGGCTTGCGAAATGTCAGACATCTTGAATCCAAAGAGTTAGCCAAAGGGGGTTCCAAAAACAAGCAAAAAATCGTTAACCGTTAATCAGGACTATATAAAAGCTATCTAGCTAATATAAGAAGGTTTCCAGTAAAGCGACAGCCGTTAATCTGAGAGAATACTTCACCAAATATCCGTGAATAAACTCGAAGACCATAAGCGTATCCCAGAACGTCTTGCCGGAAGCACGACAGAGGAATAATTGAGGAGGTGTCAACAAGAAGTACTTGAGTACCTGGCCACAGGTGGCGCTGGTAAGTACACCCCCTTCTAGTATTGTGATAGCTGGCGTATCCCTCCATAGAATTCTGTCGGGCAACGGAGTTGACAGCTACATGATTATCGGGTAAGTTTAATATTGAAAAAACACTTACTGTATTTGTAAAATCTTCACATTTTAAAAACACTACCATTTTCTTTCTTCTCAAATACCTGACCTTAATAAGAGAATGGAACCTTCTAGCAGTAAGTGGTAAGAAACCCATAACTCCCACTCCAGATACTCTTTGTCCCTTCATGACCCTGGCCCCAGCAACTACTGGGTCATGGTCAAGGACAAGAGCACAGCCAAGAATAGGGCCACGCATCTCAGGCCAGCCCAGGTCAATGGCCAAGTACTTAGTCCTGAGGCTGCAGTACTGGGTTCTGGTCCTGACCCCCATAGGGCTGGGTACAACCGTGAGCCATACACCTTCCATGAGAGTCAGTGTAGTCAAGAGCCATATTCTTGCGACTATGACTGCCCTTCCTGGATTTCTTGTTCTTCTTGGAAGAAGCATCAAAATTATATTCAAAAGAGGAAGAGGAGGATGAGAAAACTGGCTTTACCCCATATCAACTTTCCCCTCAGGTTCTGCAACCAGAGAATTTGTCAGAGTGACCATCAAAGACAATGCTCCCAAAGGGGATACTCAAACAGGAACCACATAACAGGAATTACTCGCAGGGGAAGTAGTAGGCACTCTCACAGGCCCCCTTTACACCGATGCAGTGGCTGGGTCACTGGTACAGGGATTGTGGGAACCACTGGCCCTGGGATCATAGGCACAGGCATGAATGACATTAAAGCTAAACACAGGGGGGAATGACATTGAAGTTGATTACAGAGAATGGGCAGCATGGAAACATGCAGATTTACCAGTCTTGGTGCCTTCTTTATGACACTGCACTTCCACAGAGGCAGAAGCCTTCTTAGCTGATTTCTTGACTTTAGGCACACTGCAGGGATCACCACTAGGGTCACTGTTACTGGAGACACTGTAACAGGTAAGAGGGGGGAAATCAGTCTAAGACTAACATAACTCCTGTCAATCAGTCTATCTGGATGACTTCAATAATATCTTCTACTTCTCAGGAGTAGCAGTGTCTGAAGAAGCTAACGTAGACAAAGCACAGGAGGAGGAAAAACTAGAAGAGGAGGAGCACACAACTTGTTGCCAGCCTTCTAGAGACTCGAGGTGATGAAAACCAACGATGACGATCCCCCGGAGGAAGAAACCATGGCGACTTTTCAAAAGCCGCAGCAACAATACAGCAGGTGCCACACTCATCAGTACCTCCATAACTGAAACAGGAGGCGGAAAGATACCACAGGCATAAAAAAAATATTCCTCCCACTGACGAAGTACCAATAATGCCCAAGGAAGACCACGTGCTATACATTCAGGTTGTCATCAAAGTCGTTCAACCAACTGTTCGCACTTGTCCCCTATTACTGCGAGCAGTCATGCCAAACCCTCATGTAAAAGGTTTGCAAGTTTGCATATAAACCTGTCATATATTTGCAGGAGGTTTTCCAGGAAGCAACTGCGTATCATTGTATTTTTCATTTAATTTATCCATGTTTACCCAGACACAACAGCCTGTCTGCATGTATCCATTTATCTTGAAAAAAAAAAAAAATTTAAAAAGTCAGAATTTAGGAAACAGCAAGAGTACTGTACTTTGATTTACGAAGTATTAGTTAGACACTCATAAGCGAGTGTCTAGCTAACTGAGAGGTGAGCAGGCTTTTCCTACCACCTGGTGGTAGTTCTAACTTCATAGCTCATTAAATTCTTAACAGCTGTTCCAGCTTCGCTGAAGTGTCACACTCCTATTAAAGGATGATGATTTGTATTTGTGTAGGAACAAATTCATAATAATTTCATTTCCACAGAAAACTAAATTCTTCATTTTGAACATAGTTCAGTCACTACCATGACAGAAAAAATATGGCTTACGTAACAATCACCTACAGAATCTTAAAATAATACTGTACTGTATTTCAGAGTTATACTTACTTTGGACCCTTTTCTATAATCTTTCTCAGTGCTGAATTTACATATAGCAGAGCATATCTAGAGGAAGAAACTAAACTGTCTATATTTGAAAAGACCCATGTTGTTAAGTGAAGATCATGGTACAAATGATGGCTTAGTCTTGACACAAACTCCTGGACTTTCCTTTCCAGGGTGAGTATTTGAAGGACTTCTTCTTGATAGTTGACAGCGCTTCCATCATAAGGTATCTGGTCCCATAATTTGGGCCAACTGAAAAATAATAGATAAAAATTAGGTCCCACCATGCAAACTCTTTATTTTACTAATGCAATAACTAATGGAGCAGCTCACGTTAAATGAGTCCTGGCATTCAATGTACTATAGCTTCGAAAAGTAATGATAACAAAATATGCTTTACAATCTGACACGTCAGACGATGTTTTTCATCTACACATCATGACAGAGCCAATGCATTTTCTCTCCACAGTATTTGCATTGCTGGTGTTAGTATGTATATATACACACTTCTTGTGGTAGTAACTCTCACAAAATTCATATCCTATCCTATCAAATCTTTACCCTTTCCCTTTACAGATCTACATGTGCGACAGTTTTCCGTCATGATGTAGATTTATTTTCACTTATATTTTTCCATAAGAACATTATTACTTCAAGTTTGAGGCTTTGTTGTTGGCTGGGATGGACCAGGTCAGTACAGTAATTAAAACGTGGTTAAACATTCAGTATAACACAGTAATCTTAATGAAGAGATAAGAAGTGCTCTTGATATATTTATTGGTACTCTGAACTGTTTGGATGCAAATAATTGGAGGAAATCCATATTTTTCTAATTTCAGACATTTTAAAATTCCAAAAGTTATAACTGAAAAACCACATTTTAAAAGGGAAATAAACGCAAGAACACCAGCTAACTTAAGGTTCCCCACCTCACCTAACCTAGGAGCTGTATCCTTACCTAATTACCGACCCGAATCCTCCCCTGCACCACCCCCTATGACAGCCGTATCCTTACCTTTACCTAAGACAGTCTCAACCCGTGTTTGCATCCAAACGACCTTCACTCCTTTCAAGGTAACACTAAATGCAAATATTTCGTAAATCACAATATATCGTTCCTCATAACATTTCACAAATCTTAACAATTCGTAAACCGTAAAACTAGCTTTATAATACCGTAGTTCAGACAGAAATAAACATTTTCCCCAAAGAGAAAACTGGGGGTGTATGTATGATAGCGGCCACCTGTTAGTATTATTATGTCTAACTTAGAATACGGCAGTGTAAGGGGGGCTCGCAGGTGGGCGTTAGGCCCCCCGTTAGGTTAGTAGGTAAGGACAAGGCTTGTAGGTTAGGTTAGGGAGTAAAGTTTAGGTTAGTTGATGTTCATTTTTAATTAAGGCGTGAGGAACTAGACGCTGATGTACAAAGTCTCCGAAAACTGATTTGTCAAATAATAAACTTACCTGTCCAAAAATACTATGTGTACCCTGAAAGTATTTATCTGCTAAAGTACACACAAACAACTCCAGCCGAGAGAGAGACGTCTACTCTTACACAGCTCGACACATTTAAAGACTTGGAAAACATATACATTTTTGCCACATATCTTTCAAACAAGGTCTAAAGTAAACCATCTATGTAGAAAGTTATTATTCACTTGCCATCAATGCTGAATAAATAAAAATAAAAATGACAAAATGATAATCATTCATCATCTCCTCCTACGCCTATTGACACAAAGGGCCTCGGTTAGATTTCGCCAGTTGTCTATGGATTTAGTCAGTCTATGGATAGTGGTAATCATTAGTTTAACTAAATTCAATGTTGACAAAAAATTAATTAACCATTACGGTTAATTATCATGACGTAATGGAAAACATTTTTTTACAAAAAAATCACCAATACTTTGTATAGAATAAATAACTTCTAACTACATTTGAATACCCTTAAGTTGGGCTAAAAAAAGAATAAAGTAAAAAACGGTCTAAAAGGTAGATTAAAAACAAACCTGTCTTTCAACTTCAAACGCCATAAATATTGTGTTGCAACGATATTCCTTAATCTAGAACAGGTAACAGCAACTCTTGCTAAATCATAAATGGTAATCTGCGGACATGATAATATTTTCAACAATATTTCATCGGGTAAATCGCACAAAGAAATTTCCATAACTGTGACGTTCCTGTCTCTAATGTTATGAAACGCAGCTGTTGGTTGTTGACGCACCTTGATTAAGAATTTGACAAAACGTCAGATTTAAGAAAGGAAGAGTTGTCCTTTCAAACGGCACCTCTCTTTTTAGGTTGTCTGTCGGAAAATCATTCATTTTATATTATACTTTTATTGGTATTGACTTTTTTCTTGGAAATATAGAGTTGTTTTACTAATTTTATTCTTTTATCAATACGCAATTAGATTCTAATGATATATATATATATATATATATATATATATATATATATATATATATATATATATATATATATATATATATATATATATATATATATATATATATATATATATATATATATATCATCATCATCTTCGCCTACGCCTATATATATATATATATATATATATATATATATATATATATATATATATATATATATATATATATATATATATATATATATAATGATAATGACATTAAAAACACCAGAATGGCCCTCCAGAGATTAAAAAAGAGGCAGGAGAAGAAAGAGAAGAGGATATATTGACGAACTAAGAAGGTTTGTGGGTTCAGATTGGCACTGAAAGACCATTAACAGATGCAAGTGAAAGGACATTTTTGAGGCAAGACTAAAGACGGCTGACTATATATATATATATATATATATATATATATATATATATATATATATATATATATATATATATATATATATATATATATGTGTGTGTGTGTGTGTGTGTGTGTGTGTGTGTGTGTGTGTATGTATATGTATATATATATATATATATATATATATATATATATATATATATATATATATATATATATATATATATATATATATATATATATGTGTGTGTGTGTGTGTGTGTGTGTGTGTGTGTGTATATGTATATGTATATATATATATATATATATATATATATATATATATATATATATATATATATATATGTGTGTGTGTGTGTGTGTGTGTGTGTGTGTGTGTGTGTGTGTTTATGTGCGTGTATAATGTGTGAGTACGTTTGTTTATATATCAATATAGGCTAATCATACAAACTCTACTATTGTTGCGTGGATACCATTACACAGAGAAAATATAACCTAACATTGATAAGGGCTATTGAAACTGAATCCCTTGTATACTGTATATGCAGACGATATTGTTTCCAAAAGGAAGGAAAGAATAACCAGAATGTGCTATAAACAACTTTCAGGGCTTGGAGATCCTGAAAAAGTTTACCATTAGTACCAATCCCCACAAATATACGCAGGCCTACTAATATTTAACAAAGGAAAGAAGAAATTAGAGCAAAAGTGAAGATATTATTAATTATGGAGTGTGATTATCTGGAGAATGGCACACAGAGAAAGTAAACAAAGAAGAGAGTGTAAGCGTGGCCTTGATATAAGTAAGAAAAGTCAAAGCACTGCGTACTTGGTCTAAGGAATACGTAAATAAGTGACATGAAAAGAGTATGAAAAATGCCATTAGAAATCAGAAATAAAATATATGAAATAGTGGCTGTACATTTATCAATGTAACCTAAAGTCTTAGAGTGAAATAAGAGGTAAAGAAATGAATCATATGAAATATGTATGAACAACCATCAAGTACTCTACACTGGGGGATCATGGAAGATTCAGGAATACAGCCAGTGTCCTGTAAAATAGATTATAAGAAAATAATGCTGTTCCATAATATCATAGCCTCTGATGAAAAGAAACTAATTAGGGACACATTTGAAGATTAATTGCAAAAACTATATGAAAGATGATGGATTAGCAGCACTGAAGAAATTTTCAATAAATGCAGAATGAAAATAGAAGAAATAGGAAATTGGGGGAAAGGACTCTGAAAAAAAGAATCATGGCAAAAATAGAGAAAACAGTTGAAGAAAATAAAAAGTGAAGAAATATTGAGATTCATAGAAGAAAATGGCCCACGGCCTTACATCATAGAAATGGACATGGATATGCCAATCCTTATAACGATAGCAAAGTTAAACACAAAGCAAATTTCAGTAGAATATTCTTAGATGATGTTTGTAACCTGTGCTCAAAAGAAAATACCACGAATCATGATTTTTTATTTCCAAATTAAAGAAAAAATATACAGAGAACAGAATATAAGAGCACATATGTTGCAGAATTAAAGCAAAAAGTTGGATTGACACATAATCCCATCGTTTAGCCCTACATTTAAGGGTCGGTTGCCTGATGTGTCCTCTCCATTGCCCTTCCCACTCCCTCTCTACCATATCCACTCTCAACACATAACGCTAAGTCATAAACCTGAAAGAAGAGTTTGAAAATACCACATTATTAGGTTGTCAAATATGATATCAAGCTAAATTATTATCCCAACTTATTTTGAAATAGAGAGAGAGAGAGAGAGAGAGAGAGAGAGAGAGAGAGAGAGAGAGAGAGAGAGAGAGAGAGAGAGAGAGAGAGAGAGAGAGAGAGAGAGAGAGAGAGAGAGAGAGAGAAGTAAAACAAAATTTTTAAAAGGATCCTTGCTTGTTGTTCTAAAAAAAATGTTCTGAACAGTATCTAACTTAAAAAGTTTTGCATTTATCGATTTGTTAATAAAAAAGGATATAAACAAGATTATGAACTATTCACCGATGCAAATAAGAGTTTTGATAATCAAAACTGTAATGAAAACACTAAATCTTAAAGTGAAATATTCATTATAGTTACCTTTTAAATGTAAAACTAGCTATACGTTAGTAATCTAGTACTCTAAGGAGAAACTTTGGTCGATGCATATAACTGCTTATCTTTGAGTGTAAACCCTTATTGAATTATAGAATTTAGTCCAAGATCACATTAGGTGATAACTTTTTATACATTTACTCCATGGTGGAAAAAGATCCCAAGATGTGACTATAGTTATAATCTCTCTCTCTCTCTCTCTCTCTCTCTCTCTCTCTCTCTCTCTCTCTCTCTCTCTCTCTCTCTCTCTCTCTCTCTCTCTCTCTCTCTCTATATATATATATATATATACACACACACACACACACACACACACACACATATATATATATATATATATATATATATATATATATATATATATATATATATATATATATATATATATACTGCAAGGGCAAGTGAGGTTGTAAAAATTTTATCATAGAGGGAAAAATTGTGATTTCTAGATCCCATAACCACTACATATCAGTAAAACTGTTAATAATGACACGAAAGTCAAAGTATATTACATGTAAGCAAACGGGTGCAAAGATTTCATGCTAGATTGGTCTACTCTTGATTTGCATATATTGACTGCCACTGCCAGTAACGACGTAGTACAGTACTTTGTATTATTTCGTTCTGTAAGGGTAGATACACCACTGTAGGCATATTTTAGCAGAAAAACCCGTATAAACCATTTTCTGTTCTTAGAGGCAAAACTAAGTGTGAAGTTTTTATTTTTAAATGGAATAACTGTATTATAAAAAAGATAAAGAAATTATCGAATAAAATTGTGAAGTTTTGTTTTTAAAATGGAACAACTGTATTATAAAAAAGACAAAGAAATTATTAAATAAAGCTAGTATAATAATGTTATACAATTCTTTATAATGACGGGGAAATATTCTATTTAATTATTTTATTAAAAAAAATATGATATAAAATTAAAATTTGATGTAATTAAGAACCCTCACCCATACCAATTGAATCGAAGATCCTGTCGATAAGTATCAGCTGATGCAGTTTGTTTATAAGTTGGAGCAACATTCCTGTCAGCCACTCCTGTCAATATCTGTCAATAAGAGATCGCTAGTTGACATTCTTCTCTCATAATTCCTCCTTTAACAACTTGCAAAGATGGGACAGACATCATCAACTGGTGTTAAGGCTCACATGGAAACGGCAACGAAGACTGGAGCCCTTGTGTTATCAAATAGGAAGCTCACTGAGGTAAGGAGATCCTACAATTTGCTGTTTTATTATAGTTTCGGTCAGTGTAACATTTCCAAAAATAAGTACTGTGTATCCTAAAGTAAAATTCCCTTTCTCGGTATTATTGTAGTGTATACAACTCACCAAAGTTTTACTGTATTTCAGATTATCATTTCGAACAGAAATTTAGTTTTACTGTAGTAAATAACGTGATTTGACCGAATTTGACCTTCATTTCAACCGCAAACAAACAGAACAACCAGTTTGACTAACTTCAAGTAGCCGAACTGGTTGCTGTTGTTTCGGTTGAAACGGAGGTGAAAACCAGTTGAATCACGTTATTTACTAAAGGAAAACATATATTTTCTGTTAAAATGTTTAAATATAATGGCTCTTGTTCCGCCGTGAGCTCGCTTCGCTCGTCAGAAAACAAAATACATAAAACTCGTATGTACTGGCAAGCGGTAATGTTGAGCTGCGCACGGTAACATTAGCAATGTTCCGCTAACATTAGTAACTCTGAATATAATGATTCTTGTTCCGCCACTGGCTCGCTTCGCTAACTTTAGCAATGTTATGTTAACATATATATTTCTGAAACTACATTTGCGACAGGAACGAGTGTCATTTTCGAAGAGAGCGGAGCTTTTTCTATAAAAGAAAAAGTATTTTTTTCCCTAGGTTACATTACTCTGTAATAAAGTACAATAATACCCCTTTTTCTTTGAAAATTACATTTATTATTTTGGCTATTAAATAGTTACTGAGATATACCATAACATAGCTGATGCCCTGACCAGAACTATAATTTTACCCAATTTGTCTTCGATAGGGTATTCCAAGCGAGTACAAGGAGTGGCTAGTACACTTTTGTATCATTGGATGATCCTATTTGCAAATAAAACAAATAATGCAAAATTTACAACATATGTTATTGGCGAGAGGATAGACCTGTCTGCGGTAGGGTAGGATAGTGGGCACAACCTGTGCAGTAGGTTAGGTTAGGTTATTAAGTTTTAGTTACTTTTATTTTCTTTAAGTGTTGTTTTTGTAGTCTAATCACATACGGAAACCCTATGCTCTACAGAACCTATAAGATCTGTTTGTTGTATAATTTTTAAGGTATTGATAGTATCAAAGCGTATTCTACGTTTTGTCAAATCCATGTTATCGAAGCACTTGGAAAACAAGAAGGTATTAAGTGTTTTCCTAAAAGCCTTAATATCTTCATTCTTTGAAATATTTTACTGCAAACTCAATCACATGTTTATGACAAAGCTAATTGCAGCGAGTTTTGGTACGCAACCACCCATTTAATTTTTGGGCCTAAAATTAAATTTTTGTGGATACTTGAGTATTGTAGTTTAGGATGGGAAAACTTTCCTAATAACATTTTTTTTTTTTTTTTATAGAAAGACCCGTTTTCTTTGAGAATGACCTTTATTTTCATTGCAAATAAATAGTTAATAAGATATACTCTAATATATCCAATGGTAAGAGGGGCCACCCAGTTGGAACCAGAGGTTTTTGGTGGGGAAAATTTACTGGTGAATTGATAATGATAAACTAACCTTTTCTTCTCTGGGACACATAATAAATCCACGAAAAGTTATACAAAACATTGGCATTCTTTGCTCCTGAGTTATTTCTAATATTTTTGTTTACATCCTATGGTTCACGTGTGTCCGTATGTTTGGTAAGCCATTATTTGTAATTTACTTTTAGGGACCTCATTGTAGTCAGCATTGTACATATAAAGGAAATAAAATAGGGCATTATTTGTGATTTACTTTAAGGGTTTGTGACCTGGGAAAGGGGGCCCAAGGGCTTGCCCCCCCCAGCTAGGTCTATGATCTTTAAAGGGGGATCCTGGGGTCTTGCCCTGGCTAAAACTGTGACATGGGAAGGTGGGCCCCGGGGCCTTGGCCCCGGCTAGGTCTGCGACCTTGGAAGTGGGGTTCTGGGGTCCTGACCCCCTGGCTAGGTCCGTGACCTGGGAACTACTAGATTAGGTTAGGCGGGGAGTGTTAGATTTTGTGGCTTTTTGAACGAATTTCAAAGTTTATATTCTCGTTCAGGAAAAACTTTCTGTATGGAACAAACTGTTTTTCCTACATTTAATAGTGTTTTTATAATGAATTTTATTTTTATTTCTGTCGTAAATAATCACGTTTTTTCTGGCCTCTGCCTTTGTCTGTTCGGAATGGGGGGGGGGTAACGTGAGAACGGCTTATTTGCGGCAGAAATAAAGGTCAAATTTGTTGAAAACACACTGTTTAAAGTAGGAAGAGTTTTTTTTTTTTATTAAAATGTTGACCCGGGTTAAGCTACAATTTTACCCATTTCTGTTGATATTTGTTCTTACATGTTGTGGATAGGTTCAGTGTAGCAAGTCTGAGTGAAACTTGATGATGAGCAACCACTACTCTGGTATGCATGCATAGCTACAATGTCATTGAATGTTTAATGAACAAAAGCAACATTTAAGAAAGTTAAGCAAAAAGGAAGTGATTAAAGGAATGGCACTTGCACATGAGAGGATCAAGGTATACAGTAGCTTAAGAAATAGGTAAATTTAGTTAGTGTAGGCTATAATGATCTGGGGTCATTGATACTTAGATTTGATTCCTTACGGGAATACCAGACCTATGAAAAAGCTGATAAGTTGAGGGTCTACTACAATATTCAGTGCTTAATTAATTCAGTCTTAATTAGTGGTAGGCACAAATACAATAGAAAGGGTTGTTTTTATGGTGTATCATTTATTTTGATGTCTTTATCAACACCTTTGCACTATGTTTAACATTGTAAATTTGTTCTTTCAGGTGCCTGATTTGTCCGCAGTCATAAAGGTTTTACGAACCTTAGATTTGTCTACTAACAAGCTTCCAGCATTGCCACCATCTGTATGTGAGCTGTCAAACCTAAAGCATCTTAATGTGAATGGAAATAAAATAAGTAAGTTCAATATTGATTTATATTTTATATATTGTATCAATGATGCATTTATTTAAGATATGTAGTTATTGTTTTAAGAATAGAATAATTGTTTTATTTACAAACAAATCATTTATGCCATGAGTACTTGGGAATCCTAGAATAGAAATCGGAAGAAACTATTGAAAAATATTGTGAAATAAAAAACTAAACTAATAAAGAACTGAGAAGGCTATACTTCTATCCCTGTAGTGCGGTACTCGATAACACTTGCTACCTTCCAAAGGAAGAATGTTAGTTTTGCATGAATTCTGAAAGGATAAATGCTAATACACAAGTAAGCATTTATCTTTAGCAAATGAAAAAGGCTTACATTGGAAGCACAGATAATTACTGCTCTATAAGGAAGAACAAGGAAAAGAAACACTCCACAAAGTGCTTGATTGCTTTTATTTGAGTGCACTGAAATGGAGGAAAATATTTAGAATTACTGATTATTGATAGAATTTGTTTTAAGTAAGTTTGGTTATTGAGGGATATAAGAAGAAAAGAAAATTTTTGTGCAAAATTAATTTGAAAAGTGGGGAAAGGGAAAATTTAAACTAAACTCATTTATAATTGTCGAAGAAGAGACTTGCTGTTAGCAAGGAAGACATGCAAGAAATGATTCTTCCTTATATAGAACTGGAGGGCCAAGGGCACAAAAGTGTGCTTCTGCCAACCTGCCAGCTTTAGATCTTATAACTATCACTTAGGAATGAATTGATTAGTACTCACAAAAAGCTTATAAATAAGGTAGTGATATAAAGGAGTGATTTGTGTAATTACAACAGTACTGTGTCATATATTAAACATTTCAATACAATATATACAGAATATAGTTATCTAATTCAGTCTTCACATTGAATTTATACAGAATAAAGTTATGTAAAATAATGCATAGTTCATGCTTATAGAAATATACATACCATACCACCTGGCTTATGATATACAGAATAAATCATCTTTTGACATATCAAAAATCTTTTATATACTCTACTAAATGTTTTCTGTGTAAGTGGACAGTAAGATTATTAGTAATCCTCTGTAGAAAGAGGCTTAGCAAATAGGTGTTTATATTCACAAATATCGATAAGTGACAGGTGACCTAAGGATGTTAAAAGTAAACAAGTTGTCCACTGAATTATGACTGGCCTTAAGTAATTAATTTGCCTTTTATTTGTTATTAAAGTTTTATATTGTGAAATACTATGCTATACTGCAATGTTCTTTACAGACTACTTACCAGATGATCTTGGAAAATTGACAAGACTGGAGTCATTGTCTCTGGGGTCCAACCTTATAACATCCCTACCAGAATCTCTTTCCGGCCTCAAACACCTTAAATCAGTAACGATCAGGTGATACAAATGATTTTACCATTTATCAAGTCCTGAGCTTTGGAGGTTTAGTCCATCCCTTCTGTTTCAGTGTCTCATAAATTTATTTTTTTCAATATTAAACTTAGCCGGTGATCATATAAGCTGTCAGCTCTGCTGCCCGACAGAAAAACCTAAGGACAAAATACGCCAGCGATCGCTATACAGGTGGGGGTGTACATCAACAGCGCCATCTGTCGAGCAGGTACTCAAGTACTCCATGTAAACACAGAACCAATTTTCTCTCTGTCGTGCCACCGGCAAGACCTACTAAATACGCTGTTGCTTACTGGATTGGTTTTCACAGATTTTGGTGAAGTACACATTTCTAGTTATTAGCTTTCGCTTTGCAGAGGTTATCTTCAATACTTCCTTGCATTCTTTGATTGAATTTTGAATTATTTGTTGACGACTTGGATAGATTTTGAATTCCCCTTTGACTTATTCAAGATGGCTGACCCTTCTCAAGTCCCTAAATACAGAAAGTGTAGTGCTAGGGACTGTTCAAGGCGTCTTCCGAAGGCCTCTATCGATCCGCACACCATTTGTTCCAATTGTCGGGGTAAAACCTGTCAATTGGAAGATCGATGTGAGGAATGCGTTGGGCTTTCGGAATTCGATTTTCTCGAATTCCTGAAATATTCACGTAGGCTAGAGAGAGATAGAGTCAGGAGAAGTTCATCTCGCTCCGTTGATTTTTCCTCTCCCCATGCCCCACAACCTATTCCTTCCCCTGTAGTGGTTGCTCCTGATCCCCCTTCTAGCACTCAACAACCTTCGATGGCAGATATGATGCGTGCCATCCAGGCTCTGGGTGAGAGAGTCGAGTCATTGGCGAGTGACCGTAACCAACTCATGGCAGACGTCAAGGAGTTGAAGGATAAGAGTGCAGTGGGTAGTGACAAAGTGAGTGGTAGTGTAGTGGAAAGTGTTAGTGTTGCGCTTGAGGGTGCGTCTGTTCGTGCCTGTCGTCCTCCCAGTCCGGGACCTCTTGCAAGCTCCCAAGCCCAGGGGAGAAGCAATGTCGTACGACCAAAGGGTTCGACAGGCTTTAATCAGCGGACAGACGTTCCCTCCGTAGTTTCGGACGTATCTTGCCAAGATCGCCCCACCCACAAGAAGACGAGAGAGCCCATTTATTCCTCGTCTGCGGAAGATGTTTCTCGGAAGAAACAATGGACCAAGGTCTCACGACCTCTCAAACGCAAGGTCCCTTCCGCGCAAGTCCAACGGCCCAGTTGTAGCCACTGGGTCAGTTCGGACTCGCTGCAGTCTTCCGATGACTGCACACCTCCTAAGAGAGGCAAAGCGGTACCGCAACAGGCAGTAACACCGTCTGTTGCCGCACCTGCTACTGTAGACCCTAAGTGGGCTTTGCTGCAGACCATGCAGACACAGTTAACATCTTTAATGCAGGACTTTCGTGCGGAGAAGGTTGACGCTGCACCCGTTAGCCTACAACCAACCACGGTTGTGCGTCCAGTTGACGCTGAGGCTACCTTCTCCCGCACTCCAGCTGTGAGAGTCCCGCCACCCATGCGCAGTGTACCCTGCCAGCCGCATGTTGACGTTCAGCGACGCACGGAACCCTCCGTTGACGTTCGCGAGTTACAACAACAACCTAAGTTGTTTTGTTTTGACGCGGTGCGTCAACCTCCGCAACCCACTGTGGTTACCACTACTCACCCACAGCAGACTAGACAGTCAGGAGTAGACGCTTTGCGCCCCCGCGCAGCTATGGTTGTTGCCAGCTCACAGACTGGCCAACAGTTCCATGACGTTGCGTCCAGTGCAGTCACGCATGCACCCGTGCTGCCGGACTCAGCTGACCAGCCAATTCCTACTCCTTTGCCGCTTCCTCCTCAGCATTCAGACGATGGACTCTCTGATGATGACGACGCTGCACACCTTGACGACCCGCACACGGACATCGACGAAACCAAGACCACGCCTCCCTCCTTGGACTTTAGGAAAGTTCTTGCACTGTTCAAGGATATGTATCCTGATCAGTTTGTTTCTGCAGCCCCACGCTCTCCTCCTTCTGAGTTCGCTTTAGGCACGCAGTCATCCGCGCCTGCCTTTACGAAGCTCGTCCTCGCCCGCTCGTCCAAGAGAGCTTTAAGAGTGTTGGGAGATTGGATGCAGTCCAAAAAGCACCTTGGGAAGACAGCATTCTTGTTTCCCCCTGCGAAACTCGCTTCCAGATCGAGCGTCTGGTATGCCACGGGAGAAGTTCTCGGCTTGGGAGTTCCTGCCTCTGCCCAGGGCGACTTCTCAAGTCTAGTAGACTCTCCCCGCAGGCTGGCCATGAGACGCTCCAAGATTTGTTGGACTCCTTCAGATTTAGACCATCTGATGAAAGGAGTGTTCAGAGCCTTCGAAGTGTTTAACTTTTTGGATTGGTGTTTGGGAGCGTTGAGCAGGAAGACCTCCCCTTCTGACAAGGAAACTTCCATGCTCATTATGTCCTGCATGGACAAGGCCATACGGGACGGTTCCAGTGAGCTTGCGGCTTCGTTCGTTTCCGGGGTCCTCAAGAAACGGGAAAACCTTTGCTCCTTCTTGTCAGCTGGAGTAACGCAATGTCAGAAATCGGAGCTTATGTTTGCTCCTCTCTCGAAGTGCCTTTTCCCAGAGGAGTTGATCAAGGAAATTGCTGCCTCCTTGATTCAAAAAGACACGCATGACCTGGTTGCGTCATCTGCCCGCAAAGCCACCCCTTTGCCTACCGTGTCTAGACCCAGGATGGATACTCCAGCGTCAAGATTTATTCCGCCCTTTCGTGGCAGAGCCTCCAGCAGAGGAGGTACTCGTGCCGAAGGGAAACGTGGGAGTAAGAAGAAAGGTACCAAGTCCTTTAGAGGCAGAGTCTGACTGCCACCTTCTTCAGACAGCAGTGGGAGCCAGACTCAAGAACTACTGGCAGTCCTGGGAGAACAGGGGCGCAGATGCACAATCTGTGAAGTTGCTCAGAGAAGGGTACAAGATCCCATTCTTGCGCAAGCCCCCTCTAGCAACGACTCCCATCGACCTCTCTCCCAGGTACAGAGAGGAGGACAAGAGACTAGCTTTGAAGCAAGAGGTGTCTCTCTTACTAGCAAAGGGAGCGGTAGTCAAAGTCCGGGACCATCAATCCCCGGGCTTCTACAACCGTCTCTTCTTAGTGGTAAAGAAGACAGGAGGGTGGAGACCGGTTCTAGACGTCAGTGCTCTGAATGTCTTTGTCACAAAGCAGACGTTCACCATGGAGACGACAAAGTCTGTTCTAGCAGCGGTCAGAAAGGAAGACTGGATGATCTCTTTAGACCTCAAGGACGCTTACTTTCACGTCCCCATCCACCCAGATTCCCAACCTTTTCTAAGGTTCGTTTACGGGAAGGTTGTCTACCAATTTCAAGCCCTGTGCTTTGGCCTAAGCACGGCGCCTCTTGTCTTTACGAAACTGATGAGGAATATTGCCAAATTCCTGCATTTAGCAGACGTCAGAGCCTCCCTCTATTTGGACGACTGGCTTCTAAGAGCTTCGTCCAGTCGTCGCTGTCTGGAGAATCTAAAGTGGACTCTAGATCTGACCAAGGAATTGGGTCTCCTGGTCAATATGGAAAAGTCCCAACTGGTCCCATCCCAAACTATAGTGTACCTAGGGATGGAGATTCACAGTCAAGCTTTTCGGGCTTTTCCGTCGGCCCCCAGAATAAGTCAAGCCCAAGGATGCATCCAGAACATGCTAAAGAAGGACCGATGTTCAGTCAGACAGTGGATGAGTCTGATAGGGACGCTTTCATCACTGGACCAGTTCATTGCGTTAGGGAGACTGCACCTCCGTCCCCTTCAATTTCACCTAGGTGTTCACTGGAGAAAGGACAAGACGCTAGAAGCGGTCTCGATCCCCATTTCCGAGAAGATGAAGTCATCACTGACTTGGTGGAAGGACAACATCAACCTCAGAGAGGGTCTGCCCCTGGCTGTTCAGACCCCCAACCACGTTCTCTTCTCGGACGCATCGGACACGGGCTGGGGTGCGACATTGGACGGTCGGGAATGCTCGGGCACTTGGAACTCGGAGCAAAGAACGTTACATATCAACTGCAAGGAGCTACTGGCAGTTCATCTGGCCTTGAAAAGCTTCAAGTCCCTCCTTCTAGGCAAGGTGGTGGAGGTGAACTCCGACAACACCACGGCCTTGGCGTACATCTCCAAGCAAGGAGGGACCCATTCTATGACGTTGTACGAGATCGCAAGGGACCTCCTCACCTGGTCAAGAGATCTAAACCTGTCTCTAGTAACGAGGTTCATTCAAGGCAACATGAATGTCATGGCGGACCGCCTCAATCGGAAGGGTCAAATCATCCCAACAGAATGGACCCTTCACAAGAATGTGTGCAAGAGACTATGGGCCACATGGGGCCAACCTACCATAGATCTCTTTGCAACCTCGATGACCAAGAGGCTCCCAAATTATTGCTCGCCAATCCCGGACCCAGCAGCAGTTCATATAGATGCTTTTCTACTGGATTGGTCCCATCTAGACCTTTATGCATTCCCCCCGTTCAAGATTGTCAACAAGGTACTGCAGAAGTTCGCCTCTCACGAAGGGACAAGGTTGACGTTGGTTGCTCCCCTCTGGCCCGCGAGAGAATGGTTCACCGAGGTACTGCAATGGCTGGTGGACGTTCCCAGAACTCTTCATCTAAGAGTGGACCTTCTACGTCAGCCACACGTAAAGAAGGTACACCCAAGCCTCCACGCTCTTCGTCTGACTGCCTTCAGACTATCGAAAGACTCTCGAGAGCTAGAGGATTTTCGAAGGAGGCAGCCAGGGCGATTGCTAGAGCAAGGAGGACATCCACTCTTAGAGTCTACCAGTCGAAGTGGGAAGTCTTCCGAAGCTGGTGCAAGTCGGTATCAGTATCCTCAACCAGTACCTCTGTAACTCAAATAGCTGACTTCCTTTTATACCTGAGGAAGGTAAGATCTCTTTCAGCTCCCACGATCAAGGGTTACAGAAGCATGTTGGCAGCAGTCTTCCGTCACAGAGGCTTAGATCTTTCCAACAACAAAGATCTACAGGACCTCCTTAAGTCTTTTGAGACCTCGAAGGAGCGTCGTTTGGCCACACCAGGTTGGAATTTAGACGTGGTACTAAGATTCCTTATGTCAGAAAGGTTTGAGCCACTACAATCAGCCTCCTTTAAAGATCTCACTTTAAAGACTCTTTTCCTCGTCTGCTTAGCAACAGCTAAAAGAGTCAGCGAAATACACGCCTTCAGCAGGAACATCGGATTTTCATCTGAAACGGCTACATGTTCTTTACAGCTTGGTTTTCTAGCCAAAAACGAACTACCTTCTCGTCCTTGGCCGAAATCGTTCGATATTCCAAGCCTTTCTAATTTGGTTGGAAATGAACTAGAAAGAGTCTTATGCCCTGTTAGAGCTCTTAAGTTCTATTTAAGACGAACTAAACCTTTACGAGGACAGTCAGAAGCTTTATGGTGTGCTATTAAGAAACCTTCTTTACCTATGTCAAAGAATGCAGTTTCCTATTATATCAGACTGTTGATACGAGAAGCTCATTCCCATCTGAATGAGGAAGACCATGCTTTGCTGAAGGTAAGGACACATGAAGTTAGAGCTGTCGCAACTTCAGTGGCCTTCAAACAAAACAGATCTCTGCAGAGTATAATGGACGCAACCTATTGGAGAAGCAAGTCAGTGTTCGCGTCTTTTTATCTTAAAGATGTCTAGTCTCTTTACGAGAACTGCTACACCCTGGGACCATTCGTAGCAGCGAGTGCAGTAGTGGGTGAGGGCTCAACCACTACATTCCCCTAATTCCATAACCTTTTTTAATCTTTCTCTTGAAATGTTTTTTATTGTTGTTTTTGGGTTGTCCGGAAGGCTAAGAAGCCTTTCGCATCCTGGTTGATTTGGCGGGTGGTCAAATTCTTTTCTTGAGAAGCGCCTAGATTAGAGGTTTTGATGAGGTCCTTTAGTATGGGTTGCAACCCTTGATACTTCAGCTCCTAGGAGTCGCTCAGCATCCTATGAGGATCGCGAGGCTCAGTAAGGAAGACGTACTTAAAAAGGCAGAGTAATTGTTCAAGTCGACTTCCTTACCAGGTACTTATTTATTTTATGTTTGTTATTTTGAATAACTGCTAAAATGAAATACAAAATACTTAGCTCATAATAATGTAAACATGTAATGCTGGTCTCTACCCACCCCCCTGGGTGTGAATCAGCTTATATGATCACCGGCTAAGTTTAATATTGAAAAATGTTATTTTTATTAATAAAATAAATTTTTGAATATACTTACCCGGTGATCATATATTAAAGGACCCTCCCTTCCTCCCCAATAGAGACCCAGTGGACCGAGGAGAAAATTGGTTCTGTGTTTACATGGAGTACTTGAGTACCTGCTCGACAGATGGCGCTGTTGATGTACACCCCCACCTGTATAGCGATCGCTGGCGTATTTTGTCCTTAGGTTTTTCTGTCGGGCAGCAGAGCTGACAGCTTATATGATCACCGGGTAAGTATATTCAAAAATTTATTTTATTAATAAAGATAACATTTTACTGTAAATTTATTGTAGCGTGCCAGATAAGTGACAAAGAATCTTTGATCTTGAAGTTTATCATTCCATGTGTTCTGTAATAGCTTGAGGACTGATCTATGAATCATTTATCCATTGTAAAATCCATTGCTCTACTAGAGCTTATCACTAAGGTAAAAAGAGAATGTTTTTCTAGGTCCTTGTATACCAGATAATGGACAGTTTTTTCATTTTACTTTCACACTTCTTGAATAACTGTTTCATAACAAACATTCTTGTCTAAACTCTCACTGGCTTTTCCTTGTTTAAACTTAGATTGTTTTTTTTTTTTATTCTTTCATTATCTCTCTCTTTCCCAACCAAAATCCTACTGTACACTATCCTAAGCATACTATACTTAATATGTTATATCCTTGCTAGTTTTATAGTTTCCTCTATTATTTTGCCCCTTATACAGTACACAATAAAGCAACTACTAATGTCTACCATTCTTTTGAAACCCTTTTCCTATCAAGGTATTTCTTTTGCATCTTGGTCAGTCACCCAATTACATTACTGTATTTCTATTGTACCAGAGGTTCTCACTTGAAATTCCATCAACTTCTAGTAACTTTTTGTTTTTCATGTTCTCTAAACTGTACCATGCACCGATTCATCCTTATCATAGAACTTTTACATTTATTCTTTCCTCTTCCTAGACCATATGAAACCATTGCCACAGATTTTTCTCATACCACAATCAATATTACCCTTAAAATTCATGAACTGTTGCATTTATAGCCCTTCCTTTATCCTCAAAGACTTCTCTACACTGCAAGTGTTACCTCTCTTCTAGCTCTACGCCTTTCATCTACCTCAGATGCAATACTCTTTCATTATTGTTAAGTGTCAAAAAGCACAACTGTTCTTACGCGACATTACAAACCCTCGTTCTTTAATTAGGGAGATTACTTCAGCCCAAGCTGGAATCAATCGTTAAAATTGGATAACAAACAGTTATCCAACTGGTGAGGGTGCGGCTTGAAGCGCCCCGCCCTCTCTCCAGCCGGAGAGCTTTCACTTTTACTTCGGCCACTGTCATGTATAGATGTACAGACAGTTTCTGTCAAACTTATTAATTTTATTCATCTCAGGGAATGAATGTTGGTCTGTTAAATTTGGAATGGAAGCAAGTAGCTGTTGCCGGAGGAGGGCTGGAATCAGCAGCTGATTGGTCTAACCAGCTATAGATATACACTGCCTTTGTGCTTGGGAGCATAACTGTTTAGGGCATTCCCATGTGCTTAGTTTAGGTCATGGCCTCCTGTGTAGTGACACGGGCCCTCGCCTTGAGGGAAGGAAGTGAGCTAGTCATTTCTGGGAGTTTGACTGTGTAATGCCCTAAAAAACTCTCGCGGCATCCTTTGCTGCTTCTGCTCTCCTACTGCTGTCCCCATTGTATCAATTCCAGGGGAGTACACTGCAGGGGTTCGGAGTCATCTGATCTACATCAGCGAGTTTTCAGGTTCTGCATGGGTTACCACTAATGTTTGCCACTTTGTGTAAGGTGGAGGCTTCAGAGGCTGAATTCCTCGCCCTTGGTTGTTAGCAGTCTGTGGACAGTATGATGACCTAAGGAAATTGGGGCTTGGTTGGCCAAGCTAAGAGCTACTCCTGTCCCTGGGGTTCCCCGATTCCTGTTTCGATTCTTTGATCTCCACCACTTTCTCTGTGGTAGTTGCCCTCCCTTAGTGTCGGTTGAAATGTTATGTGCTGGTGAGTTTCACTTCAGAGCTCCATTCTTCAAGTTTAAAGAAGTATGTCTCCATATCCTCCTTTAACAAGCGAGTGGGTGCTGGATCTTATAACAACCCACTATTCTTTGCTTGTTATTTGTTTCCAACTGATGTCTCCCTCAGGGAAAGGGGTTTCTAGTTTTGATCGGATACTTCTGCTAGAGTTATTGGGTCCTTTGACTTGCCAGACAGCACTGCATTGGATCCCTCTCTTAGCTTAAAGCTAATTTTTCCTTTGCCTACATGTACACAGAATAGTCTGGCCTATTCTTTACACATTCTCTTTTCTCATACACCTGACAACAATAAGATAACAGAAAAGCTCTTCTTCACAGAGTTGTTCAGTGGTTACTTTCCACTTGGTAAGGGTAGTGGAGTCTTTAGCTATGGTAGGCAGCTCTTCAAAGAGGACATTCCAAAATCAAACCATTGTTCTCTAGCTGGGCTATTTGCTCTGTTAAAGCCCTTGGGCTTATAGCATTCTACTTTTCTAAGTTGGGTTCTGGATTAGGTCGTAGTAATATTAATGCATTTACAACTCAGGTGTTTTCGGTCTTTCATCCATTGAAAGGCGGATATGGGGTGGCAATGGTCCTCATTTAGCTTCTCAATAGATCAAATGTTGATCACTTTCAGGGAAGAAATTAAACCTTCCAATTTGGGTTACAGGGGACTTCCAAGCCACCAAGCAGTGAGTCTCTTTAATTATAGCATGAGGATTTGTATGACACATAGGAAAAAATTATGAATTTCTAAAGTAATTCATATTTTTCCTTTTCATACAAACTTGAGTTCTTTAAGCCAACTTCCCTCTTCAATCACCCCTCTCATTCCTGGGCTGAAGATCAAAAGTGAAGGTTCTCTGACTGGAAAGGTGTGTGTCTCCTAGTCCCGCATCCACACCAGTTGGATAACCATTTGTTATCCAATTTTAATGACAGATCCAGCTTGTGGTAAAGTAATTTCCCTTAATAAAGGACTCAAAGTTTGTATGGCTGGAAAAAATATGAATTACTTTTAGAATTTTTAATCTATCTTTCCTTAGATAAACCAACTATCAGACATTTTTTCTCTTCTGCATTACTTCTAGCACATTTTAAAACCACAGAATTTACATTTTTTCTCTTATCTGGTGTTTTTCAATATCATTACTGTGTATGGTAAGATTTTGTGGGACAGCATTATAATTTATCTGTGTTTTTTATAAATATGATACTTTATTACCATTGTAAAATATTTATTAGGTAAGGTGTATAATTGTTGCTAACACATGAAATCTCTCTTTTCAGTGATAATCAGTTGACAGAGTTTCCTTTGTGTTTGTGTGGACTTCCCCAACTTGATGCAGTAGACCTCAGTGGAAACCACATTACTTGTGTCCCAGATGGAATTGATAGTTTACAGGCAGTTGAAGTTAATCTGAATATGAATCAGGTAATTCATTTTCACATCCAGAATAGTGTTGTAAGTTGACAAAGTGAAAATGAGATATCCTGCAGTGGATTTTTTAGATATTTTTTCAGATCGAAACATTGTAGGTTTTTAGAATTTTTTTTTTAAAGGGATCATTTCACAGGTATCCGAGGTGTCACCCTCAATTGCATCTTGTCCACGCTTGAAAACCCTTCGTCTGGAAGAGAATTGTTTGTCGCTTGGAAGTATTCCCACTGAGTTGCTCACCGACTCTCAAGTATCACTTATGTGCCTTGAAGGAAATCTCTTCCAATTGAAAGAATTAGAAGAAGTTGATGGATATGCCAAGGTAAGTAAGATACAGTATATAGATATTCAGCAGTTTTCTTATGGATGGATATTATTTGTAATGTATCCATATAACAGAGTTATTTTCTGTCGTATTTATGCAGTTATGCCTAAAATGGAAGAAGAGTTTATTTAGAAGGCCAACTTATTTAATGATTTTATTTTAAACTCTGATTTTGTGGTTGATGGAAATTTAGCCAGTTCTCTTCACCTATGTAAGAGCAAGTACTGGAAAATAATCAACATTACTGAGATAGTTATTGTCATTTAGATTTGATCAAAAAGTGATTTCTCACGAAGAACTGCACTTTGCCTCCTGGGTAAGAATGGGGTTAGAGTCCCCTTCAATTAAACTCCATTGTGCTTCATACTATTGGTAAGTTGATGATTGTTGATTGCAGAGGGATAGTCAGAGGCGAGTGATGTAGTAACTCAACTTAGTATTATTATCTAAAATTGTTCCTATAGTCTATAATGGCAGGAACTGAGGTATTCATAGCATATCTTTAGAATTGAAAAACTTATTATATTGTGTAAAACTGTGATGGTAGCTAAAATTCTCTAGACTTACACCAAGTCTTGTCAATAATCTCTTGGAGGCAATAAACAGAATTTTAATAATAGATTTTTTTATTGCTCTACTCACCTGATTTTTATATTGCTGCTTCTCCAGAAGTTTGTTTTTATTGACAAGTTTACCTACTTGCAGTACCCTTGATAATATATTTTGAGCATTGGCTCCTACCTAAACTGCCCCTTAGGATTGTACTGAATACCTCAGACCCTCTCAAAATCCTGGGACCTTCAAGTATTTAACCTTTCACTTACATTATGAGGAAATGAAGGTTATAGGTGAGCAATCAAGGTCATAAACTCAAAATCCTGAGACCTTCAAGTATTTAACCTTTCTCTTACATTATGAGGAAATGAAGGTTTTATGTGAGCAATCAAGGACATAAACTCAAAATCCTGGGACCTTCAAGTATTTAACCTTTCACTTACATTATGAGGAAATGAAAATTATAGGTGAGCAATCAAGGTCATAAACTCAAAATCCTGAGACCTTCAAGTATGTAACCTTTCTCTTACATTATGAGGAAATGAAGGTTTTATGTGAGCAATCAAGGACATAAACTCAAAATCCTGGGACCTTCAAGTATTTAACCTTTCTCTTACATTATGAGGAAATGAAGGTTTTATGTGAGCAATCAAGGACATAAACTCAAAATCCTGGGACCTTCAAGCATTTAACCTTTCTCTTACATTATGAGGAAATGAAGGTTTTATGTGAGCAATCAAGGACATAAACTCAAAATCCTGGGACCTTCAAGCATTTAACCTTTCTCTTACATTATGAGGAAATGAAGGTTTTATGTGAGCAATCAAGGACATAAACTCAAAATCCTGGGACCTTCAAGTATTTAACCTTTCTCTTACATTATGAGGAAACGAAGGTTTTATGTGAGCAATCAAGGACATAAACTCAAAATCCTGGGACCTTCAAGTATGTAACCTTTCTCTTACATTATGAGGAAACGAAGGTTTTATGTGAGCAATCAAGGACATAAACTCAAAATCCTGGGACCTTCAAGTATGTAACCTTTCTCTTACATTATGAGGAAATGAAGGTTTTATGTGAGCAATCAAGGACATAAACTCAAAATCCTGGGACCTTCAAGCATTTAACCTTTCTCTTACATTATGAGGAAATGAAGGTTTTATGTGAGCAATCAAGGACATAAACTCAAAATCCTGGGACCTTCAAGTATGTAACCTTTCTCTTACATTATGAGGAAATGAAGGTTTTATGTGAGCAATCAAGGACATAAACTCAAAATCCTGGGACCTTCAAGCATTTAACCTTTCTCTTACATTATGAGGAAATGAAGGTTTTATGTGAGCAATCAAGGACATAAACTCAAAATCCTGGGACCTTCAAGTATGTAACCTTTCTCTTACATTATGAGGAAACGAAGGTTTTATGTGAGCAATCAAGGACATAAACTCAAAATCCTGGGACCTTCAAGTATGTAACCTTTCTCTTACATTATGAGGAAACGAAGGTTTTATGTGAGCAATCAAGGACATAAACTCAAAATCCTGGGACCTTCAAGTATTTAACCTTTCTCTTACATTATGAGGAAACGAAGGTTTTATGTGAGCAATCAAGGACATAAACTCAAAATCCTGGGACCTTCAAGTATGTAACCTTTCTCTTACATTATGGGGAAACGAAGGTTTTATGTGAGCAATCAAGGACATAAACTCAAAATCCTGGGACCTTCAAGTATGTAACCTTTCTCTTACATTATGAGGAAACGAAGGTTTTATGTGAGCAATCAAGGTCATAAACTCAAAATCCTGAGACCTTCAAGTATGTAACCTTTCTCTTACATTATGAGGAAATGAAGGTTTTATGTGAGCAATCAAGGACATAAACTCAAAATCCTGGGACCTTCAAGTATGTAACCTTTCTCTTACATTATGAGGAAATGAAGGTTTTATGTGAGCAATCAAGGACATAAACTCAAAATCCTGGGACCTTCAAGTATTTAACCTTTCTCTTACATTATGAGGAAACGAAGGTTTTATGTGAGCAATCAAGGACATAAACTCAAAATCCTGGGACCTTCAAGTATTTAACCTTTCACTTACATTATGAGGAAACGAAGGTTATAGGTGAACAATCAAGTACATAAGCACTATGTAAATGGTATTACCCAAATTTGGAAGGACAGGTACTTTATTCAAATTATAAATTATGGGTCTACCCTTAAGCACTAAAGTATATGTTCTGTAGTGAAAGAATGATCTATTAATAATGGAACATAAATTAATTCTTAAATTTTCATAATATATTAAATCTCTAAGAACTGAAGCCTTTTTCTGTAATTTACTCATATTTCAGAGAAATATAAATACTTCTGGATATTTTTTTAGATTTTTCAAACCCACATTTATGTTATATGGTACAGTACTGTACTGGCAGCTTTGTTATATTGAATACAGTAGTGAAAATTTCTCTAATTGTATCACTGTATTTTGATGATTGCTGTTTGTATGAACTTTTTATTTTGTTCTGAAATTGTGGATGAATCTTTACTTTTGATTATCAGTGATTAACTCAAATGTATTACGATTCAGTATTTTTGAGGTAAGAAATAATTTCTTTCTTTCAGTATATGGAGAGGTACACAGCAGTGAAGAAGAAGATGTTTTAACTTTGCAAATTTTGTGATGTTTTGCAAAATATAATTTGAAATTTCAACTACCATCAGCCAAAGGATTTGTAGCTATTGAAAGATTTAACACATTATTATTTTTATACTCGTGGTAAAAGTGAAAAAGTTTTTTTTGTGTTAGATGAAACTCGCTTAGTGTAAACTATACTGTACTTGACAGTTTTGATGTGTCACTGTGGTTTACCTTTCTTTATTTTGTAAATTTAAGCTTAATGTGTATTGATTCGCTTAATGTAGTGAGCATCACCAAAACTATTCACCAGGTAAACAATTGGAAATCTTGTCTAAGATAACAGATCTACAGTACTTGATATTCTTATACATTTTATTGTTATTTTTTAGTACTCAAAAAGACATACGAATTTAGATGTATTGATATATTTATACTGTCGTTGAAGTGGAAATTATATTCAGTTTGAGTTTTGTATTAAATGGCAGGTCATTTTTTCACTTAAATTTTTTATGCATTAATCCTGATATCAAGTTATTGGATAAATATCAGACTGCCTATAAAATATAAGTTTGAATATATGTCACCTATGGGTACTCACCCATGGGCACACACCTATGGGCACACACCTATAGGTATAGCATTGAAAACCCAAATTCTAAATATTTATTTTGCTTATGAAAGGCCTTATTGTAACTATCAGTGATTTTGCTAAAACAAAGCCCTGCTTTACTCAGCAAGTGTCTTTGTGTTTATGAATGACTTTTAAACATTTTGTTTAAAGTTGAAAGCACACAAAGTAAAAATGTCTCTAGAAAAAGATTATTTCTGCTAGCTATCAAAATGTTAAGAAATGAGTTGGCACTTGTTTAGTAGACTGTGTTGTAGCGTCAAAACACCATTGTTGTTGTAACTGCAAATAGTCAAGGGTTAAAAGAAATAGCCATTGTAGGATATAAACACTACGCAGCAATCTTTTTATTTCCATTAATCTGACATTTATAAGATTACTTTTCACTTTTTGTATTCCACGATTCCAGAAAGTTTCTTTGTTCAAACGAAATACTCAAGTGAAATTATCATTTTAACTCCTTAAAGATTTCTTTGTCCTTGAAGGGTAGACATTGGTAATTTTCCTTTGATAGCTATGTGACAGAGGGAATGTTCTCCTTAAAAGAATGCTGTTGGACCTGCTCTTTTCACAAACGAATATGTCTGAACATTGCATGTAAAAATCTTCAACATTGGATTAAGGTCAATATTTTTTTCTCAGATGTTTTTGAAAGGCCGTGTATCCAGTGTCTGCACTGCTTTTTCCTTTCATTTATTCCAATTTTTTTTTTCTCAATTCTTTAAAGTGGTGTGTATATTAGTATTAATATTCTTACCACTCTTTTAGGGTCTTTGCCTAATTATTCTTGAGTTTGTATTCATACTTCGTCTTTGTTGGTCATCTCACCAATAGCATCATGTTTACCTTCGCCCCTTCATTATTGATCTGTCTTCTTTTACTTTGATAAAAGGTCTTAAATTGTTGCAGTAATACTGTACAAACATTACAATTTATAAATCTCAGGTCTTTCTTTTTTAGTTTTTTTATCAAGCTTCATTTGTTCCCATTCAATAATTCTATGTATTTAATGTGGTAAGTGTGAGCTATTAGTTTGAGCACGTGATTTACAGTTAAACATTGGAAATTCTTAAGTGAAATATTAATCTGTGGAAGTTTGGTATTTCAGTGCTTACTATTGATTTTGTTTTTAAAGTAAGTTTGACAGTAATGAACATTTTGATATTTATGTATTTAGGATTGTTCCTATTCTAGGTACACAATCTCTTATCTAAAATTTATAAAAAAATGTCATTGATATCTGCACATACAATCTTAATGTTTTTAACTTTTTCTTAATATTTTACTTGCTAATAAAAAAGTAAACTTTTAACTACTTTATTATGAAAATGAAATGCGATTTCTATGGGGGCTCATTGAAAAAATTGTCTTCCTAATTTAGAATAAGTTTATTGATTGAAACTTACACTATATTATAATCATTTATATAAGCATTAAAAGGAACTCAGGTGTTGGCCTTCCCAGTATTATGTTGCAGGTGAGGGTTTATTGAATGTCACTAGATGCAAAGAGAATCTCAAATGGGTCAAATAAGAGGGCCATTTCAGAAGTAAAGCACAGTACAGCATCTGCAAAGAAAGGGCATGACACTAAGGAAATCTAAGGCCTTATGGTTAACACCATTAAAAAGAGGAGTTATGAATCCCCACAATTGAATGGTTGCCAATTTTCACATGATTTTGGATGGCGGATATTTAACTGTCTGACTGATAATGAAGACTACAGCCATCAATGCTAGCTCAGCTCCCACAGTTTTGACCAAGTTTTGAGGGTAAGTAAGCAGTCTGTGAGATCGGTAACACAAATTTTCACACCAGAACAGAAGCTAATTAGAGTAGAGGCATTGGGACACCTTTGAGTCAATTTCAGTGCTTTGAAAACTGATGTTAGGGATATCGATGACCCAGGATGAGATATAGTTCACTTCTTTGGAAGAAAGATTGAAGACAAGCTATGTAGACAGAATGGTTCGCCACTTCCCAAAAGAATTTAAGTGGCATTTGATAGCAATGTAATGATCTGTGTGTTTTGGCATTATGTTTCTTCAGAACAATGCCCCTGTCCAACAGTGCAGGGTAAAATAACTGAGGAGAGACCAACTTTTGCTTTGAATTATTGAATAATGTTGCTTGCTCCTTAACCTTGCAATTTTGACATGCATGATTATTATTTTGTAAGTAATAATGTAGCTAATAAATCTGGGGAATTTGGATCTCCAGAATACAACCTTCTTTTGAGAGCAGTGCTTGAACTTCAGTGTACCAGGTACAGTAATTAGAATTTGGGTGAAATTATATTGAAAAAATGCAGGAGCTGTCTTCCTTCTATGGTGCTTTATGGGTAAAGCCAAGAAGTTTTTGACTGATCAAGTTTTTACTTACTTGATGTGGAAATAGATTTTCAGTGGAGGAAAATGAATGTTTGCACACATTCTTCTGAACTTAAACTATCTGGTTTTATGGGAGTTCAACTATGTCTTTTCAATTTTCAGTTTCATTCAAAAACAAATCTTTTGGACAAGAAGTTTAGATGTGATTTATTAGTCGTATATGTATTTTATTTAAAGTCACTAAACAGTATTCATGTTTAATTATTGGTGTTTCAAGAGATGTCAAAAAATAAAATGACTTAGATGTTATTTTCTTATTTTTTAGGAAAATAATCTTACACTTTGCCAATCAGAGGGGGAATATGTTTAGAAAACACATGATTGTGTATCTCTTATATGTTGTTAATGTGTATCACACTTTTTCTATGTATTCATCTTGTTAATTTAATCTGAGATAAGCAGTGATTTCTCATACATAGTTATGCTGAGTTAGAAAAATTATTCATGCATCATAAGTCTATCAGTACACAGTACTACTGTATAGGGGTATCATGCTCTTTATTGGCATCAATATAATGTAAAAATACTTGAAGTAAATCTGTGAATAAAACATGGAACTCGGGTCTTAAAGTGGGTTGATTGATAGTTTTAAAAACAATATTAATTGAGTATCTAACGATTGTGTATGAAGCAAACCGTGTTATACTAGGACATCATTTTGCAATCCAAAAAATTCCTAAGTGAAATCTGCAAAGTTCCAATGATTATAGGTAAGGGATTGTGTATGGTACATGTATTGAAGAGGATTTATTTTAATTTTCAGACTACTTTGTACATATATTTATTGTGTAAATTTTTACCTTTGCTGTATATGTGTATTTTGATTATAATGCCCACAAAATACCCTTTATATTCCTGCCATAGCCTTAATCATGAACTAGGCTTGAAGTAATGCAATGTGCAATTCCATGTTATAAAGTCTTTAGAAAATATAGCAAGTAAATGGAGAGGTAATTTGTAATTTTGACATCAGTTAAAAGGCAAAATTGATTGTATCAGCTTTAAAATGTTCCTAATAGAAGATTTGTCTTGTCTTGCTTAAAAGAAATTGCGTTTTGAGAGTCAATTAAGTATAGTTCATAAACTTGTGATAATTTGATGTTTAAAAATTTGCCTTGCTACTTATGTTGCAGTGCCTCAACAAGGTAATATTAAGTTTGTATTATTTCCAATTGCATTTTAATGTATTATTGTTATTATTATTATTATTATTATTATTATTATTATTATTATTATTATTATTATTATTATTATTACTGTAATTTCTATTATTGTTTCTGTTTGTATTCATCTTTAGAATTTTTTTATTATAAAGTTTTTTGTTTGTCAAATAACACAAACCTTTGTCTTACTAGAGTCATTACTTTAGTACGTGGCCATATTAACCTAATGTCTTATACAAGAGAAAGTGACTTTCTTGGATTTCAGGAAAATTAGAAATACTGGTCAAGGGAATTGTCACCCTGCTTTTTTCTTTATAGGTGATCATAGCTCTATATTTCAATTGGTAATTATTTTTCTTGTAGTTTCCTTATTTCATTTCCTCACTTTGCTATTTTCCATGTTGGAGCCCTTGGGCTTATAGCATTCGGCTTTTCTAACTAGGGTTGTAGCTTAGCAAGTAATAATGATAATAATAATACATTTTGCAAGATCAGTGAGAGACCTTGCACTGTTAGTCAGTGGTTATTACTCTATAAAGTTGCACCAACTTTATGGCCTTCTACAATTACTCTGTTCCCACTTTTAACTTTTGATAGTGTTTTGTAGTGCAACTCCGAGGTTTTCTCCCCAGTTGTACCTGGTCACTGACTAGCTTCCCGTAAGTGAAATAATAGTGAAAGTTAAAGCAGGCCATAGCATAGCGAGTGACGGGCTATAAAACTGAGAGAACAGTGAATCAGTTGTGTTGAAAATGAACTACATGTCTGTCCAGAATTCCTGCTAAAGGAATGGCAAAAAATATGTGAGCTAAGGTCTTCTTTTAGACTATGATTCCATGAAAAAAATGATCATTAAAAGATTCTCTTTCATACCCTAATGAAACTTTCCATGGCTTTTTTTTTTCTTTTGCTGCCCCATCTAGTTAAGAAGAAGGGATGTTGGGTACATATATGATATCATCCAATGTCTTGACAACTGGACATCTGAGATTGTTGTTTGTTAGTACTGTATATGACTGGCTCACAGGTAATTCATATAGTTTGTCATTACAGTAGGTGAAGGTGGAAACCAAAAGCACTGCTGTGGACAATAACCTCATGAGTGGCTCATAAAAGGATTCATGAGACTAGAGTAATAACAAGATACTAAGTAATGTAGTCTCTGGTGATTAAATCTCTAATGAGGCCTTCAGATTATCTGTAGCCTTAATGTTGATGGTAGGTTTAAACTGTCAAGAGCTTCATGAGAGGTTATTTAGAATTGCTGTGTACTGTAGTTCAGGATGACATATGTGAAGCTTACCTGTATAGGGATTGTAGCAGAAATGAGGAAAGGAAATGATCGCCTTTTTTGGAGGAATACAATTTATCGGACAGAGTTCACACTATTAATTTCACTGAATTTTACCAAGTCCATACTTATCTAGCTCTGTTATTTGTCCTTGAACTCTTGACTTTAATTTAAAGTGATAAATTTACAGCTGATATTCTCCAAAGTTGTCTTTATAGACAGTACTAAAAAAAAGTGACCTGCAAGAAAAACTCCATATAATAAGGCCAGGTAATTTCACTGATGATAAATGACCATGTATATAAAATGAAATATCTTGAAGTGTGGCATAAAAATACTGTATAAGTTGGCTTTGTATAGCAAATCAAGGATAACATTTTGAAGTAGATGATTCCTTCATGTGGAAGGAATAACTGTGATGAGTGCATATCTAAGGAAGAAAGGGAAAAGGAAATAAGTGCCAAATATAGCCAAAAATAAAGCCTACTACTTTTTTTAGTTGTAAGATGAGTCCCTGTCTAGCATTCTGCTGGACGGGAGATCAAGCCCCGCTCAAGCTCGATAGATTTTTGTAGTGTCTACAACCTCACCATCCTTGTGTTTTAACTATGGGGGTTTTGGAGGATCCTATAGGTCTACCTGCTAAGTCATCAGCAACCATTGCCTGACCCTTCCTGATCCTAGCTTGGGTGTAGAGATGGCTTGGGTACTTATCATATGGATATACAGTATGGTCAGTCTCTGGGGCTTTGTCACTGTCCTTTGCCTCTGCCATTCATGAGTAGCCTTTAAACCTTTGAAGATTTTGAGCCCATAAACTGGATAGTAGAGATATACCCCCTTGAGGAATATTCCTTACTTGTTAAAATACAAAGTCTTTTTCTTTTCTTATGGAAAAAAGGTTAATTTGACATGCATTTCATTTTCTGGAGAAATTCCTCTAGTAAAACAATGGTTTGTGTCTCATGCATGAGCAGTTTCAGTGTTCCTGAATTTTCTCTTTGTACAGAATTGTTTTGAATGTTGGTTACAAAGCTTTTGCTTATCAAAGCTTTTGCTTATCATCATATAACCTTTTTTAACCAGTGTATTATATAAAATTTATTGAGAACCATATTGAATAAGAGAGAACAGTTCGTAGTGTAAGACTGGAGAATAGCAAAAGTACACATTCTTAAAGGCATGTGCCATTCTAGCTTTTGCCAAGAATATGAGTACAGTATTGTACTTTGGTGGTTGAATAGATGCGTAATATACTAAAGTTAATGGGCTCATTAGAATCATGGTTCAAACTGGATATCAGTTTTGGATGAATAAGGGATAGAGTTGTTATTCAGCTAAGAGTATAATGAGTATAATGGTGTTGTTTTGTAAGGATTAAAGAAAATTCAGCTTTGTAAATAAAGAAAATATTGGAAAAATTACTTGAATTAGCTTGTCTCTTATATGTCCTCAAGACAAAAAGGTGAAATGTTAAATTGACAGGTAAGGGGCTCCTTGCCATCGCTCCCACCTGTTGCTTAACTGCTTGTTGAACAATTCAACGGCCGTCCAGCTTTGTGCTGAAAACATACTCCCTACCTAGAGGACACAGGTTTGTATAGCTAGGAAAAATACAAATTACATTAAAAAATTTTAATATGTTTGTTCATAATGTGTACTATCTTTAGTTTTTTTATATATGGATATCTATGATAAATACTGATAATTAAACTACCTTTCTCACACAAACATGTTGGTATAAGGTATATTTTTCAATATTAATCTTACCCGATGATCATGTAGCTGTCAACTCTGTTGCCCGACAGAAATCTACGGTCGGGATACGCCAGCGATCGCTATACAGGTGGGGGTGTACACAACAGCGCCATCTGTGGTCAGGTACTCCAGTACAGTACTTCTTGTCAACACCACCTCAATTTTTCCTCTGTCGTGCCACCGGCTAGACCTACTTGGATACGCTGTTGATTCTGGAGTTATTGTTCACGATTTGGTGATGTATTTGCTCTAGAGTTTAGCCTTCGCTATTCAGGAAGCTTTATCATTAGCTTAGCAAGTTTTTGGAATTAATTTGATTTAATTTTGGTGACGAGGAGAGTATGAACTCTCTTTCACTTTTAAATGGCCGACCCTTCCCTTAGACGGAAGTGTTGGTGTCGAAGAGAGTATAGACTCTCTTTCTTTATTTTGCTTAACAAAGTTATAGATTTATTTTATATCTCTCCGCCTTTTACAGGCCTCTTCGATTAACTTCCTTTTATTATAAACTTATTAAAATTAATTTTTATGTTTGTTTATATGCGACCTTTCCTAATAGTAGGCGGTCTTTTCTTGGAACCGAAGTTAATTAACATTGAGCCCGTCATATCGTTTTTACCTGTTAAGATTTTATGCTATTTTATGTTTTTGAAAGAATTTCTTTGATAGTCTCGTACTGTTTTCAAAGTTGAACTAACGTTTTGTTTTGTCTCCGCAGTTGTTGACGTTCAGAACGTTCAACTTGCGCTCTATCGTTACGATAGAGAGAGAGTATTCACGGTTTCACGTTGCAGTAAGAGTAAACCGATTCTAGCGTTTTGTTCATTCTTTCTTAGCTTAAATGGTTTTAATTCTAATAAAGGAACTTTTTATTTGGGAAATCTTTCAGTTTTTTTCCTTTAACAATAATATGTTTTAACGATATATATAATTGGGCTCATCTCTCAGGTTCTAAGTCAAGAGAGAGAGAGAGAGAGATAGAGACGGAGGGAGAGAGAGGAGGATAAACGTTTCGTTCAAGCGGGTAACGTTGTTATCGTTTTTGCTCTTCTCCCTAGTCTCTTTAGGGGAAGAAGGTAAACGTTTCTAGAGTTTTATTCTTGTTCCCAGGCTTTATGCGGTGAGAGATTTTAAACGTAGTTTATTTGATCTAGTGTTTAGTCTCTTTTCCAGCCACTGAATTTTTTATCTTTCATTATGTTTTTCTGTTACATTGTAATACTGTTTTCGCAATTACTAACTTTTAATGAAGGATAGAATTGCGTGTTTCAGGTACAAACCACTTAAAGTTTCGAGTTCAGTGAAATAAGTGCAAACAGAAATTCAAAAGTGATAAAGTGATAAGCGCAAAGTGTTACAGTGTTGCGTTCGAGGGTTCGTCTGTTCGTGCCAGTTGTTCGCCAAGTCTGGGACCTCTTACAAGCTCCCAAGCCCAGGGGAGAAGTAACGTCGAAGGACTTATGGGTTCATCAGGCCTTGATCGACGAACAGACGTTTCCCTCCGTGGTTTCGGGTGTACCCACTCACGTAGCCGACGTGATCACCCCACCCACACAAAGACGAGAGAGCCCATTTATTCCTCGTCTGCGGAAGAGGTTTCTCGCAGAAACCATGGACCAAATCTTGCAGCTTTTAAGTGCAAGTCGGTCCCTTCCGCGCAAGTCCAACTCCTAGGTGTAGCCATTAGCACTGGGTCAGTTCGGACTTGCTGCAGTACGACAACTGCACACCGCCCAGAGAGGCAAGGTGGTACCGCAACAGGCAGTAACTCCGTCTGTTGCCGCACCAGCTGTTTTAGACCCTCAGTCTCAACGGACAGTAGCTCCGTTTGTTGTTGTCTTTCATAGACCCTAGTGGTCCATGCTGCAGACTATACAGTCTCAGCTTGCTCCTTCATACAGGAGTATCATGCTGGAAGGTTGACAATGTAGCCTGTTAACCTACAACCCGCCGAGGTTGTACGCTCAGCAGATACTGCGGCTGCCTGCTCCCACCCTCCACCTGTGAGAGCTCCACCTCCGATGCGCAGTCCACCCTGCCAGACGCATGTTCTTGCTGCGCCTCCTGCTTTCATGCGTGAGTTGCCGCATCGGGAGTTGCCGGGTTCCAGCACTATGAGGCAACCTCCTCAACCCATGAGGCAGGAGCCTCATGCTATGCGGCAACCTCCTCTACCCATGAGGCAGGAGCCTCATGCTATGAGGAGCCTCAGGCTATGCGGCATCCTCCTCAAACCATGAGGCAGGAGCCTCATGCTATGCGGCAACCTCCTCTACCCATGAGGCAGGAGCCTCATGCTATGCGGCATCCTCCTCAAACCATGAGGCAGGAGCCTCATGCTATGCGGCATCCTCCTCAACCCATGAGGCAGGAGCCTCATGCTATGAGGAGCCTCATGCTATGCGGCATCCTCCTCAACCCATGAGGCAGGAGCCTCATGCTATGAGGAGCCTCATGCTATGCGGCATCCTCCTCAACCCATGAGGCAGGAGCCTCATGCTATGCGGCAACCTCCTCTACCCATGAGGCAGGAGCCTCATGCTATGCGGCATCCTCCTCAACCCATGAGGCAGGAGCCTCATGCTATGCGGCATCCTCCTCAACCCATGAGGCAGGAGCCTCATGCTATGAGGAGCCTCATGCTATGCGGCATCCTCCTCAAACCATGAGGCAGGAGCCTCATGCTATGCGGCATCCTCCTCAAACCATGAGGCAGGAGCCTCATGCTATGCGGCAACCTCCTCAACCCATGAGGCAGGAGCCTCATACTATGCGGCATCCTCCTCAACCCATGCGGCAGCTTCATACCATGCAGCATGAGCCTCATCCCATGCAACATAAGCCTCATCCCATGCAGCATAAGCCGCATGCCATGCAACATGCTCTGCATACCTTACAGCATGCTCTACATACAGCATACTCTGCATACCTTACAGCATGCTCTGCATACCTTACAGCATGTGCATACCTTACAGCATGCTCTGCATACCTTACCGCATGCTCCTCAGTCACACATCTTTGGTTGTTGCCAACTCACAAGACTGTCAAGCAGTTTCATAACGTTGCCTTCTGGTCTGCTGCTTTTGCACCAGTGAAACCCTCACTGAGAGAACTTAGCTTTTCTCGGATATGGTTCCTGTAGATGAGAAAGTGCTATTCTCCCTCCTTCTGATATTCCCTTGAGGACTCTGTCATTTGGAGAGGAGCCTTAAGCTGCTTAGCCTCCTATGGACTTTTATTTAAGCATAACATGCATCCAGGGAGGGTAATGGTTCCGCTTCAGTCGCTAACCCCGTCTGTTGCCACACCTGCTCCCATAGACCTTGAGCTTTGTTGCAAGACATGCAGTCCAAGCTTAGTCCTTGTTAGAGGATTTTTTGTTTACGGAGTCAGTGTGTCACTGGGAAGACGTTCAACAACCAGCAGAAGTGACTTGTTGTGACGCAGTGCGGCAACCTCAGCAACCCGATAAGGAGTTGTCTGTACGACCCAGACAGTCTAGACAGTTTCGGGTTGTCGCTGTACTTCCTCGCTTCCCCATGGTTGACAGTTCACAGACTGTGCAGCAGTACCATGATCTTGTGTCCGGCTCCGTCAGACGACTGGCTTTTAAGAGCTCCCACAAGTCGTCGCTGTCTGGAGATTCTCAGATGGACTATGGATCTGACCAAGGAACTGGGCCTCCTGGTCAATTTTGAGGAGTCCCAGCTCGTCCCATCCCAGACCATTGTCTACCTGGGTATGGATCTTCAGAGTCGAGCTTTTCGGGCTTTTCCGTCGGCCCCAAGGATCTACCAAGCCCTAGAATGCATCCAGAGCATGCTGAGAAGGAACCGATGCTCAGTCAGGTAGTGGATGAGTCTAACAGGGACACTTTCATCGCTGGCCCTGTTCATCGAGTTAGGGAGACTCCACCTCCACCTTCAGTATCATCTAGCTGCTCACTGGATAAAGGACATGACGCTAGAGACGGTCTCAGTTCCTGTTTCCGAAGAGAGGAGGTCTACTCTCACGTGGTGAAAGAACAGCTTTCTTCTCAAGGAAGTCTACCTTTGGCTGTTCAGAAACCCGACCGCCGTCTCTTCTCGGACGCATCAGACACGGGCTGGGGTGCGACTTTGGACGGACAGGAATGCTCGGGAACATGGAATCAGGAGCAAAGGACACTTCACATCAATTGCAAGGAGCTGTTGGCGGTTCATCTGGCCTTGATAAACTTCAAGTCCCTCCAGCTTAACAAGGTGGTGGAGGTGGACTCTGACAACACCACAGCCTTGGCTTACATCTCCAAGCAGGGAGGGACTCATTCGTGGAAGTTGTTCTAGATCGCAAGGGACCTCCTCATCTGGTCAAAAGATCGAAAGCTCACGCTGGTAACGAGGTTCATTCAGGACGATATGAATGTCATGGCAGATCGCCTCAGCCGGAAGGGTCAGGTCATCCCCACAGAGTGGACCCTTCACAAGAATGTTTGCAGCAGACTTTGGGCCCTGTGGGGTCAGCCAACCATAGATCTGTTCGCTACCTCGATAACCTAGAGGCTCCCGTTGTATTGTTCTCCGATTCCAGACCCAGCAGCAGTTCACGTGGATGCTTTTCTGCTGGATTGGTCCCATCTCGACCTGTATGCATTCCCGCCGTTCAAGATTGTCAACAGGGTACTTCAGAAGTTCGCCTCTCGCAAAGGGACACGGCTGACGTTGGTTGGCTCCGCTCTGGCCCGCGAGAGAATGGTTCATAGAGGTACTGCAATGGCTGGTCGACATTCCCAGGACTCTTCCTCTAGGAGTGGACCTTCTACGTCAACCTCACGTAAAGAAGGTACACCCAAACCTCCACGCTCTTCGTCTGACTGCCTTCAGACTTTCGAAAGACTCTCAAGAGCTAGGGGCTTTTCGAAGGAGGCAGCCAGAGCGATTGCCAGAGCAAGGAGGACATCCACTCTCAGAGTCTATCAGTCTAAAGGGGAAGTCTTCCGAAGCTGGTACAAGGCCAATGCAGTTTCCTCAACCAGTACCACTGTAACCCAGATTGCTGACTTCCTGTTACATCTAAGGAACGTAAGATCCCTTTCAGCTCCTACGATCAAGGGTTACAGAAGTATGTTGGCAGCGGTTTTCCGCCACAGAGGCTTGGATCTTTCCACCAACAAAGATCTACAGGACCTCCTTAGGTCTTTTGAGACCTCAAAGGAACGTCGGTTGTCCACTCCAGGCTGGAATCTAGACGTGGTCCTAAGGTTCCTTATGTCATCAAGATTTGAACCTCTCCAATCAGCCTCTTTTAAGGACCTCACATTAAAAACTCTTTTCCTCGTGTGCTTGACAACAGCTAAAAGAGTAAGTGAGATCCACGCCTTCAGCAGGAACATAGTTTTCACATCTGAAACGGCTACATGTTCCTTGCAGCTCGGTTTTTTGCTAAAACGAGCTTCCTTCACGTCCTTGGCCTAAGTCGTTCGAGATCCCAAGCCTGTCCAACTTGGTGGGGAACGAACTGGAGAGAGTACTTTGCCCAGTTAGAGCTCTTAGGTACTATCTAAAAAGGTCATAACCTTTACGAGGACAATCAGAAGCCTTATGGTGTGCTATCAAGAAGCCTTCTCTTCCAAGGTCTAAGAACTCAGTTTCTTACTAATTCAGGCTTCTGATTAGGGAAGCACATCCTCATCTGAAGGAAGAAGACCTTGCTTTGCTGAAGGTAAGGACACATGAAGTGAGAGCTGTGGCTACTTCAGTGGCCTTCAAACAGAACCGTTCTCTGCAGAGTGTTATGGATGCAACCTATTGGAGAAGCAAGTCAGTGTTCGCATCATTCTATCTCAAAGATGTCCAGTCTCTTTACGAGAACTGCTACACCCTGGGACCATTCGTAGCAACGAATGCAGTAGTAGGCGGGGGCTCAGCCACTACATTCCCATAATCCCATAACCTTTTTAACCTTTCTCTTGAATACTTTTTATGGGTTGTACGGTCGGCTAAGAAGCCTTCCACATCCTTGTTGATTTGGCGGGTGGTCAATTCTTTCTTGAGAAGCGCCGAGGTTAAAGGTTGTGATGAGGTCCTTTAGTATGGGTTGCAGCCCTTTATACTTCAGCACCTAAGAGTCGTTCAGCATCCTAAGAGGACCGCTACGCTCAGTAAGGAAGACGTACTTAATAAAGGCAGAGTAATGGTTCAAGTCGTCTTCCTTACCAGGTACTTATTTATTTTATGTTATTTTTGAATAACTAATAAAATAAAATACGGGATACTTAGCTTCTTTGTTAACATGTATGCTGGTCTCCACCCACCACCCTGGGTGTGAATCAGCTACATGATCATCGGGTAAGATTAATATTGAAAAATGTTATTTTCATTAGTAAAATAAATTTTTGAATATACTTACCCGATGATCATGATTTAATTGACCCACCCTTCCTCCCCATAGAGAACCAGTGGACCGAGGAAAAAATTGAGGTGGTGTTGACAAGAAGTACTGGAGTACCTGACCACAGATGGCGCTGTTGTGTACACCCCCACCTGTATAGCGATCGCTGGCGTATCCCGACCGTAGATTTCTGTCGGGCAACAGAGTTGACAGCTACATGATCATCGGGTAAGTATATTCAAAAATTTATTTTACTAATGAAAATAACATTTTATGAATTATTATTATGATCCAAATTTTAGGTCCTTTTCTTGTTGAATAATAATTTTACGACAAAGTATCTGCTTCCTTTTATATGTCACTAGCCTATGTATACAGTTTCGATTTTTCTACTAACTTTTTACTCATCATTTCATGATATTTTTTCCCTAATGTGTAAGTAAAATTAAGCTATATGTTATATTTATTAGCATTCTGCTGTATCGAATGAGCTAAACTGATATTTAATTTGAATGAGATGAAATTATGTTGTTATTTGTGTTGTTGATCTTGCCCCAACTCTAAACTGTTTGTGTAAATTAAATGTCTTTGTAAAACACGAAACTTATAATTGAATGATGAAAGACTGCAGCATAAATATGGTACATGGTTATTCATAAAACTAGGAAGAGGGTGATTTGAACATTAAGCCTTTTCACCCTCAAAACTTAAGTGCTCAATATGACTGAGCAAAATTAACAACCCTCAAAGGTCAAGGAGCATTATATATACCTAGCTTCTAACTTTGTGAAGCCCTGATTTGTGGGTTTGTAGTAAACATGGAAATTACTCATTATCTTGAAACATCATACAATTGTGTTTTTAATTCTTGACTGTACTGTATTACTTGGCAAATGACTGTCAGGTGCATTTTTGGTATTTTTAATTCTAATTTAGAAATGAAATATTTATAATGTAATTTTTTTCTATTGGAATCTGTTTTCTTGTGTTTTCATATATTTTTTAAATTACTCATAAAAATTGTGTGTTTAACCTTTAAGTATTCACAGAGCTGTATTTTTCAGTAGGTTTTTGTATACAGTACAGTCTTAAGAATCATGTGACATTATTGGATACAAATAGCTTGGAGACAGTAGATTACCTGTTAGCAACTTTGGGGATGCTGTGAATTTTGCAAACATTGGATAACTTACGAGAGAAAGAAAATCCTGTCAATGAAAGAAAAGTGCAAAAAATAGGATTAATGTATCTGGGGTAGGAAAATCAATGTTTCATAGCAAAAGGCTTCTCTTTATTCTTTATAAACTGTTTATTGCTAAAAGCATATTAAAGGTAATACTTTACTGTACCATTAGCAGAAAAAACATAATTTTAAACATCACAAGAGCTTCATCCACATATTTTTCTATTGTAAATTTTATATAGCAATTTTGCGAGATGTTTAGAGCACTTATAAATGGATTTTATGTGATTAAAGAAGGATCTTACAGTATACAGTATCTATTTCTAGCCTTAATGTTTCAATTTATGACTAATATTGTGTAAGTTTTCTAACTAAAGAAAGTAGTATTGTGCGGGCCAATACCACTTCTGTTAGTCATTGTTGTTTTACTAATTACCAAAATTACAGAATTGTTTCAAATCTTTCATGACTTTTGATGATCATCTTCATAAATGTTTTTATATCATTATGATATGAGTTCTCTCCGCTCTCCACTGCCGTGTCTTTTTTTGCCTGATCTATCAGGTCTTGGACTTCATCCGTCCTTTCTTTGTAACTTTTGCATGGTCTTGCAAGTCTTCATCCTGCTACTTCCATATTTGTGTCTTTCCTAACAAATTGTTCTTCATCCCCTCTCACCATAGGTCCAAAGAGAAGCATTTGAATTAAATTGAAATATATGGTTTATCAGCAACTTTCCAGGATATGAAAGTATTGGATATCAAATTAAAAATATGAATACTGTATATTTTTTGTACACAAAATGCATTTTTCCATTTTCTAATTATACTGTACATTGCTCTTTTTTTTGTGGAAGTTGATATTGTTCATCATTTTAACTTGTATCAGTCAAGACTGAAAGGGCTTTTCAAGAAATTTCCAATTTTCCATATATTACCTGCTTCATTAATTTTCTTTGTGACTGCCTTAGAGTCAACTTCCTTGCGTCTCACAGGAATACCTTTGTCAAGCTTTCTGCAGTGCCTTATACATTTTTATTCATGTTCATTGTCCTTTACCTGGTCTTTTTTTATATGGTTTGCTTGATGTTTTGTATGTGTGTCGTTGGGAGCCAGAGTACAATTTCTTCCTAAGTGGGTTACTATGAGTACGGTATTCATTATAATTTCTGATCCTTGTAATTTTCCATTAATTCAATTTCTTTTACTTCAATTCTCAGTTCATTCAATACAATACTGTAAAATCTCATCATCTAAAACTTGTACCATATAACTTAATTCACATCCAGCCATTAATAGTTTTATCTTTCTTTTATTGTTTACATATATGAAAACTTAACATATGTAACATTATACTGTATATCAATGGAAAGGAAATTTAATCAGCTATATGATTATAAATGTTGTAAAGTCCTATCTTGGAGAGTTTCGATGGTAAGATGAGGTAAGTAAAAGGTCCAACAAAAGGGCCTGGGGCTTGAGGACCAGAGAATTAGGGTTAGGGTTGGCACTGAAAGGGTTAATTAATGTGAAGAGGTATTATCTACAGTACAATGAAATGGAATGCTTATTATGCCCTTGAATATTAAGGCAGATGCATAAACAAATTCCTGTGAGCCAAATACTGATTCAAGAGAAGGCCAAGTCTTTGTTTGAGGACTTGTGTAAAATACCTACCGACAAAAAGGACAGTTCCATTGCTGCAAGTCATGGGGGATTAAACGGTTCAAAAAGCATTTTAGTTTCCATATCAAAATTCAGGGAGAACCTGCTGCTGCTGAGGAATTTCCCCCTGAGGCATTGAAAAAATCTGATGAAAAACAAATTCCTTAAGAACTCACCTTCAATATCGACAAGAAGTGCTTTTGTTTTAGAAGAGAATGTTGGATCACTCATTTATTACCAAGAACAAACAATGCCAGGGTACAAGGTTGCTAAAGATAGGCTAACATTAATGTTAACGGATAACATCACGCAGAATTTCAAGCTAAAGCCATTGTTTGTGTACTATGCCCTAAATATCCACTAATCTGAAGGCATGGGTCATTTTTGAAGAATGATTCAATGGCCATTTAATACCATCAATTAAGGAATATTGTAAGGTAAAGAAACTTCTTTTCAAGGTTATGTTGATCCTTGATAATGCACCTGAACATCCCATATATCTGAATGACTTGGACCCAAATGTGAAAGTAGTTTTCTTACCAAACACTACCTTTCTTATTAAACCTATGGACCAAGACATCATAGCTAGCTTCAAGCAATACTATCTAAGACATACTCTTGCGACAGGCTGCTGATACAGCTTCAGCAGAGAAAGGGGTGATCATTCAGGCCTTTTGGAGGGTTAAAATATGGATCAGGCACTACTAAACAACAGGGCTTCTTAGACCGGAGTGACCCAAAGAGCACTGAATGATGTATGGAAGAAACTGTGCCCTCAATTTGTTCAAGATTTTGAAAAGTTTGAAGGGCCAATAAAGGACATATAAAAGAATTTGGAAGAAGATTTTGAACAGTTGATCAAAACTCACAAGCAACCACTAACAAAGAACTCTTTGTGTTACAGGAACAACAGAAAATCGAATAAAGTTTCCCTGGTCCAGAACCAAGGAACTTCAAGCTTAGGAGAAGTGCAACATGGTTTTTAACATTTTTTCAAGTATTTCGATCTTTCAGTACCAGGATCGTTCAGCTGAGGATTTTGCAAAAATAGCTAATGGTGTTAAAGATTGGTTCCTTCCATCCATATAGGACAATTTACGACGATAAAAGGAGGAAATCAATTCTGGAAACTTTAGATTGGTTCCTTGTAAGAAAAAAAAAATGAAAAGCTACAGTCATCACCTGAGCTTGATGCCAAAGATATACTGCCAATGATGTCAGGTTTTACTACTGAAGAAGAAAACCTTGTTTAGCAGCTACTTGTTCACCAACAATCACATCATCATTATTCTTCTCCCTCCACTAATTCATCACTTTAAAAGTTTCAAACTCCTCCCCCCTTTGTGTCCAGTAAGCAGGAGAGATGACAACTTCAAGGTAAAGTGACCATTGTTGTGTTTTTTTTCTTATAGTTTATTGGACCGTAACCTTTTACTTGGTCTTAATTTGCTTTATGAAATTCTCATTGCCTCACTGGACAAGCACTTCTTTTATATGTTGTGATATTAACTAAAGACAGGTATAACCTACCTGTAATGCCATTGATGCATTTGTAGATAGTTTTACTTCAATTACATTGGGCTAAATTACCCAAAAGGCCATGGTATTGAATTAGGAACCTATTGCCTACATTTCATTTAGCTGTATCTGGAAAAAGACTAAGTAATTTATCATATTCACGAATTCAAACCATGAATTTCATTTTGTATTCCGTATGAATTCTTTTGGTAGAACCTAGTTACTTTATATATGTAAACAATATTATTGATACTATGTACTCAAATGTCTGACACTAATGGGCACAATAAATTGATTAAAACAAAAAATCTCTCTCTCACTGTTACTTAATTTCGTTCAAGCACTATACTTGTGCAATATTCATGGAAGCTTCTTGGTTTAGGTATCTTATTTTTATAGAATGGCATAAAGTTGTAAGTACTTTTTCATGTTCAGTCCGTGTATTGGGATTGTATGTCATTGTATAGGCCGGAAAAAAACGACCTACGTCAAAAATTTACTTTTGTGGGGTCTCTTGGACCTTGGGCAGGGTATAGATTATGTGGTGTATCAATATATTTATTAGAGGAAAAACAGCACAACAGTCACTGTTATAATCTTCTTTTACCTACTGAATTGTGAATGAACCATGTGTGTAATAAAACTAGCACATTAGTTGCTTCAAATTCTTAAATAGAAGGTTAACCAACAGCCTGCGAATCCCCCTTGCAACACAAAATTCACAAATCACCTTCATCCATATTGTAGTAGAAAATTTCAATGATAACGTTTCCCCAGATATCTAGTTATATCAGTGTTTATCAATTTTTTCTTGTACCAACAAGATCTCACAAAAATACCTGCATGTATAGTTGGCTTCATTAATTCTGGTACACTTCATGGGAAGCTAGGTAGACGTCAGTGTACCGGAATTAATGAAGGCAACTGTACATAACTTCTTGACCTCCGTTCATGATTCTTTTCTTCCATCTTGTACAACCTCTTAGCTTTTATCTAAACTTGTAACACGTGGTGATTTCCTCAGTTGTACTTTGGTGCTGAATGTCCTCCAAGGTTCAAGCGCAGACCCATATAGCATTGATTCCAACTTTTGATAATAATGTCCACTCTATCCAACCCCTCCTACCTCCTAGCACTTACAAATTATACAATAATACTCTCACCAATCTGGACACCCATTCTTTCCACATGACTGAACCACTTCAAAATATTTTTATTCATCCTTCACATACTTTAAACTTTTTAATGCAACTAAATATCTTTACATTTCTCACCTTATCAATTCTTGATTGATAACTGATAAGGCAGTATGGAGGGTATTGAGAGAGTTTGATATAAAAGAGGTTGTTGAAAGTTATTAAAAGTTTTTATTTCATGTTATTAATGAAAGGAAGCTCTTCATGCCTGGTCGGTATATTTAAGGATGGTGTGATACAAGAGGTCAGAGGATAGTGGATGTAAATACAAAGTTTTGGTTTAAGGAATTGAGTGAGTTGTAATTGGAATGTTGGATGGCTTTTGGTGGTAGTAGTAGGTTGGCCAGGGCACCAGCCACTCGTTGAGATACTACCGCTAGAGTTATGGTGTCCTTTGACTGGCCAGACAGTACAGTAATTCGTTGGTTCCTTGTCTCTGGTTACAGTTCCTTTTCCTTTTGCCTACACACACACACACACACACACACGCACACACACACACACACACACCGAAAAGTCTGGCCTATTTACATATTCTCCTCTGTCCTCATACACCTGACAACATTGAGATTACCAAATAATTCTTCTTCACCCAAGGGGTTACTGCACTGTAATTGTTCAGTGGTCCCTCTCCTCTTGGTAAGGGTAGAAGAGACTCTTTAGCTATGGTAAGCAGCTCTTCTAGAAGGACCCTCTAAAATCAAACCATTGTTCACTAGTTTTGGGTAGTGCCATAGCCTCTGTACCATGGTTTTCCTCTGTTTTGCGTTGAAGTTCTCTTGCTTGAGGGTACACTCAGGCACACTATTCTATCTAATTTCTTTTCCTCTTGTTTTGTTAAAGTTTTTATATTTTATATAGGAAATATTTTTTTTAATGTTACTGCTCTTAAGATATTTTATTTTTCATTGTATGCTTTCCTCACTGGGCTATTTTCCCTGTTGGGGCCCCTGGGCTTATAGCATCCTGCATTTCCAACTAGGGTTGTAGCTTGGATAATAATAATAATAATAATAATAATAATAATAATAATAATAATAATAATAATAATAATAATAATGCCAAAGATGTGTAAAAAAAAAAGAAAAAAACATATAACAGGAAACGCTGTTTGGTGCCTTTCTACGGTACATTAAAAATCATTACCAAATAATTTTTTTTTCTGATTTTATTGATATGCTAATTAGTTTCGGTTATGATATAGATTTTTTAAACAATATCTGATATATATCAACCAATTTTATCTTTTAGGTTAGCAAGTGTTTATTCGTGTAAAATTGAGTCTATTGTTTATTGTGTCCAATGACCATGCTCAAAATTTAGTTTGCACGACCCACCGTCCAGTTTAATCCATCGGACACCAGTACCAGGAAATTCCATCTTCTGTCATTGATACCTATGGGATGGCTCCAAGGATTGGGCCAGATCTCCTACTAAAAATAGAATTATAGAAGAAGAAGAAGAAGAAGTTCTCACTGTTCTTCCTGGTTCCTGGCCGAGTCCCTGTCTAGTTGACGACAAATGGTACGCTTAGTTAACCGTGATATTGAATATATTATTTTGCAAATTTCTTCGAGGCAGTTGAAGTTGTCGACAACATCAGTTGGTATGTAATAAAGCATTTGATTTCAAGTTATACCTGCACTATTAATTGATTCTCAGTTGTAGTAGATCTAAATTAGATATTCGAAAGTAAAGGAAATTTTAATGCCGAGTAAAAGTTATGTAGGCTGATTCCGTATCCATGAATAATATTGCAAGAACAGAAGTGTTTTGTAGATAAAATTACAGGAAAAGACTATGGCACCCATTTATTTGTGTAAGAGAATTTGGTAGGCTGTACAGTCAGCCCTCATTCTTAACTGCTAGCCTAGGCCTACCTCAAAATAGAACAGGGATTCAGCTGCATATCCTTACTTAGAGAATTAGGTGCTAATGTTACGGCAAATTGGTTAATGTGTGATGCATTAATTTTTAACGAAACTGGAATTCGCTGTAAGAATATTACAAATGAACGATAGTTGAGGTATTTGCTGTATGGCTTAAGGGCGGTGAAGTAAAATAACTGGTAAAATTTCGTTAGCTTCCCACCCAGCTGATTTTTTTTTTTCATGAAGAATTTGTGGTTTCATTGTAGTGTATTACATGGCAATGTATCCTAGTATTCCAACTACTTTTTCTTATAGGAAAAATTACGCTCCCTTCGAAAATAAAACTCGTTCCCGTCGCAAATGAATAGTTACAGAAATATATATACATCTATATCTTCCGATAATGGGGGACCCCCTTTGGGAACCCGGGGTTTTGGGTGGGGAAAACATACTGGGGAACCGATATATAACCGTAAATCAGTCCTTTTCTTCTCTATACATTTCCTTCTTGTATTTATTATAACCGTAGGAAAATACAAATCAGTATAACTGGATATATTTGGGAGGAGCCGTTTCAAAGATTATTTCTTGTAGTAATACAGTAACCAGTGCTGCCATCGCCTGATGTAGATTAAATGTTAGCATTCCATACCTGATGTAGATCAAATGTTAGCATTCCATGCTAACATTAGCACCCATTTGTACGTACGTTCGTTCGCACCAGTTTCCGGCCTGCGCATATATAACCCCCCTGCGCATATATTACCCCCCTGCGCAGGAGTTTCTCTCCCTAATTACTCATTTTTTACCGTATTATTTTCTCATTGTATATTCCCATTCACTATTATTTATCATACATTCCATTTTCCCTTCCTATATTGGGTTTATTTGTTTGGTTATTTCCTTTCCCATTTGTACGTACGTTCGTTCGCGCCAGTTTCCGTCCTGCGCATATATCACCCCCCTTCGCAGGAGTTTCCTCTCCCCCATTACTCTTTTTATTACCGTGTTATTTTCTCATTTTATATTCCCATTCAATATTATTTATCATTCATTCCATTTTTCCTTCCTATATTGGGTTTATTTGTTTGGTTATTTCTTTATCTCTTCCCGGTTGCACATAAATACTTACTCTGGACTAGTTTTTTTATCCAGTTAATTCTCGGTATGATCACCTCATTTTATATTCCCATTCAATATTATTTACCGTTCATTCCATTTTATCTTCCTATATTGTTTTTATTTATTTTTGTTGGTTAGTTCCTTTTCTCTCCCCTGTGTCTTATAAATCTTTTCTTTGGTGTAGTTTCCGTATTTAGTTCATTCATGTTTACCCCCTTGTGTTCTTTGTTTTTCCCTTAACCAATCACCACTCTAGGCCTATGCAGATATCTCCCTACCCCCCCCTTCCTTTATCTCTTTGACCGCTCTTTTCATACCCTTTGTTCCAATGCCTTTCCCGTTGTAACCTTTGACCTGGTGAGACGTTCTTCATTACAAGTGCGGTTTCTTTTTTTGTATTTTGAGATGGAGCATATTATAGAAACTTGTACCGGCTGCAGTATTCCGTACCTAAAAGCAGTGGCTCAATTCCTTGGTGATTTTTTTTGATGCTTCAGGTAATGTTGAGCTTTTTCTTAAATCTCACAACGTTATTCCTCATCGTTTAAACTGCCCCAAAGTGCGCCTCTACCCTCCTTTACAGCAACAGACAATCGACCCCCCCTACCCACAAGACCCCGATGACCCCCATCCATCCTCATCCCAGTCATAGAAGTTAATCCGTCAGTCTCTTCCTTCCGTGTCCATCAAGTTTCGTCGTTTTCTTCATAAAAGTAAGTCATTCCTCAATAGTCATTATTCGTGTTTTGTGACCGGGGTACTTCTAGGCAAGGTTAGGTGGGTTTGTTAGGTTCTGTGGCCTTTCTGTACTTTTTATATATTGCGTAACAGTTATATGGAAAAATTATTTAATATACCTGTGGAAATATTTAGTAGTTCTACCACTAGTAATGACATCGTGTCGTTGGTAGTTCTGTGTACCATTCGTCACCGTTGGTAGTACTGTGTATCAAGGTAAGTCATTCCCCAATTCTTATTATATGTGTTTTGTGACCGGGGTACTTCTAGGCAAAGTTAGGTGGGTTTGTTAGGTTCTGTGGCCTTTTGGTACTCTTTATTTATTGTGTAATAGTTATATGGAATAATTATTTAGTTTACGTATGGAAAGATTTATTATTTCTATCTCTAGTAATGACATCGTGCCGTTGGTAACACTGTGTACCATTCGTCAACATTGGTAGTTCTGTCAACCATTGGTAACGGTGCTAATGTTATCGTCCCCTACATCTGTTGTTTAAATATTTTAACTCAATATATATGTCAACAGCGTTAATATTTATATGGTTCATTTGTATTGTATTTCATTGTGTGATTTCGCACAGGAAATATATGATTTCCTATAGTAGATATCGTGATTTAACTGGTTTTCACATTCATTTCATCCGTAATAACATCAACCAATTCGCCATCTTATAACTAACCGAATTGGTTGATCTGTTTGTTTGCGATTGAAATGGTCATCTAAATCGGTTAAATCACGTTATTTGCTATAGGAAATCATATATTTCTTGTGCGAAATCACACCATGTAATTCTATACAAAATTACCAAATTTGTAAGGTTAGTTTTCATGTTGTTTTATTGTATTCTGATATATATCATAATAAAACTAACGAATTTTGGAAGGTAATAGCAAAAACCAATAAAAGTAGCAAGAAACTTAAAAAAAAAAAAAAAATTTAATGCAAAAACAAGTGGGTGAAGCGCCTATTGATTAACTGGCGCAGTTTTCCCAATCACCATTCTTCCTCAAGTTCTATTTTTTTTTTTTCGAACACTTACATTTCTATCTTTAACATGGTCCTATTTAAAAAGGGAAACAAACACAAGAGCACCAGCTGACCTAAACTTCCCACCTAACCTAACCTAGAAACCGTATTCTTACCTACCGTGCCATATTCTTACCTTAAGGCTGAGACTTGGTCTGCAAGGACTTACTTTAACAGTTGTAGTCTGAATTATCCGAATCAAGTGTAAAATATAGGGCGATGGTTTAGGTTGAAAATAGCACTTACCCTTAAAAGTAGCCATGTAATTGCTTACACAGAAAATGTACAGGATGCGCTTCTGGGTTTCTTCTTTTTAGCTTTGCAGTGGCACTGCTATTAATGTCGGTCTATCATCTATATGTAACATGCAATTATGCATGGTTTGGAACACTTCAAGCACTTTATTTCTGTTGGAAGAACTATGTGATTATGTAGAAATTTCAAACTTCCTTTGTATTGGTTAGAAATAGTCTAATGGCGTCATCTGGGGTATATTGAAAATTTTCCAACAGTTGAAGCACATTTTTTTAATGAATTTCAAGAACAACCAATCAAAAGGAGTGATTAAAGTAAATTTGGATTCTGATTGGCCAATTCAAAGTAAAAGCTGTAAGCTGGGGAGAGAAGAGCAATAGGAAAGGTTGAGCTAGACTAAATAAGTCGGTGACAACCTAATCATCAAGCAAAGAGCCCGCCAAAATCTAGTGGCCAAATAGTTGTGCACTTTTGAGAAATTATGACATTTCCATTGGGGTACTGAGCTCAGAGGGTGGAACTATCGTGCATTAAGGAAAAAATTGTCACAATGGGGAGGAGTTAAGTAGGCTGGGAGCAAATGTAGGGACGCATGAGAGCTTCGCTTTGTGACACTGTAAATAAACAAATAGCTTAGAATTATTCCTTACTGTAAATTGATTATTTTTTTCTCTTTAATTACGCAGTTGCGCAGATAATGTATTGAGAAGTGATTTGTTTTCACATGTTTTATTTGAGAAAAATATAGTTATCCCTATACGGATACAAATTTCTAAGTCATTTTAATGGAGTTATTCCTAGTCTCGTTTTATACGACTAGACAATCAAAAGAAAAAGGGATTTGATTGCATCACAATACGTTCAAGCAACCACAGTGCATGGTAGCACAGAGTTGCCGTCACATTATGCGCTTTACTACGCTTTGGTCGTTATGTTAAGAAGATGTATCCCTTCCTTTCACTGCGATCTAGACATCCACATTCACCTCCATACCCTTGTAGTGTTTGGGCCATGTGTTTTTATTTTTATTATTCCCTGTCACTTACTATCATTATTTGTGAGTTACCAGTAGGTGGGAACTTACCAAAATTTAATCCAGTATACTGTACTGTATAGCAATTGTTGCTCATTGGAAAATAAAAGATTGTCTTGAAATAATAACCCACAGTTCTTCCATGTACCACTTGCCAGATCAGAGGAGCAGTGAGATTGCAGGCGAATGAGCCACAGCAGAGCAAAAATCTTTGAATAACTTGATATAAATCATAGGTAATTATGTTACTTTAATAGTGACCCATAGGAATGGTGTGCGCAGCACATTCATTTGCTGCTTGCCAGAACAGAGGAGCAGTGAGATTATGTTCATTTGCAAGAGAACTGAGACACAGCAGAGCAAAAACCGTAATTATGATACTTTAATTTTCTGCCACTTACATGAACCTTATAATTTTCCAACTGGTTATCTGTTATGTACAGTAGTTCTGACCATTATTATTGCTACAAATCGATCGTTTTAGATGATTCTCTACCCAAAAACCTGCTTTCCACTGTGATCGACCATAATTGTTTCTCTAAGATTAGTAGGAAAACTCAAAAGCAGTTGGTTTGTTCCAATATTCAAGGTCAGAAATGGATAAAACACAAGATAAGGAGTAGGAAAGTATGTGGATCATGTATTTGGCCTAAAATGAAAGTATCATGTATTTACCAGCAAATCTTTATTTATCATTTGATAAAAGCTCAAGGAAAATCGTTTAAACATATCAAAAGACCTTTAGTACATTTCCTTAAGTTGGATTACTCTAAATTTATGCTCATTCCTGAAATAAGGTGCGAGCTTTGTTAGGTAAGGTTTTTGATGGGAACAATTGTAACCTAGTTTCTCATAAATAGGCCTTAAGGGAATCTGGTCTGGCAGTTACCTGACAATAAGTTACTTTTTAAGACCCTTTATTAATCCGGTAATAGTGCTGGAGAGCACTTTGGTAAGGAGTGGGGTATTTAGGGTAGGTGCTGGCCTAGTATAAGTAGGTGTCTGAACTCGGCTTGGTATTTAGGGGGCAAGTTGCCTTTGAACGCAGAGTCGTTTTATCAGGATGGGGGGGGGGGGGGGGTCTTTGCGGCCGTTTTGCTATTGCTCTGATTTTTCCAATTTTAACCTTCGATTTAGAAGCTTAACCTCCTTCCACCTTCCGATTATTAACACTTCAGACTTTTATGGTATGGTGCTGAATGTGGACTTATTTAATGTTACCAAATTGTGAGTATTTTTTTAGGTTAATGCTTCCATTTTCACAATCCTTATCAGAGTTATGGTCCACCATTATCCTTATCTTGTTGATTTGATATATTACTGGGGCTACATCCCACCATTTTTTTCCAGCTCTTTGAGGAAATTGTTACTACTACTACTACTACTACTACTACTACTACTACTGTAAGAAGATTTTCATTACGATTATTTTTACAGCTGAAAGTTCAATTACATTACTTGGTATAAGCTGAGAAGCTTTGCACATATCTACTATTTTATCGATAGAGTACCCGGTAAAATGTTTTGCAGAGTGAGCAATTAGGAACTAGGAACTTAGGATTGATCCAAATTGCTTTGCCCCTGAGGAATATTCTATATCATAGTTTATAAAATACAGTAGGCTATTATTATTGCTAGTCTATTCATAGACAGTATGGGGTAATGCAATCAGTGCGCTATGAACGGGTGCACTGTATGAATAGCTAAAATAGTTTACAAATTGTAGTTGCACCTTATCACCGATTATCATCCCTGGCTCTAACGCTGTTCATATGAGCCAAATTCCTTTAATTCCTATTATTTGTAGATAGTTAGGCACTGTTTGCTTCTACATCTCTTAAATAATCTCATTGCATGGTGAATTTGAGGATAGTTCCATTGTGTTAAATAGTCTAAACTATAGAGGCAGTTACAATTCAAACGGGTGTTATTCATAAATGGTAAAGTGAACCAGGTTAATATCATTCTCTCAGATTGACATGAAATTTCTAATCGTTTGCCTCAGCTTAAGCTGAGACCATTGTCATTGTAACGCCAGCATGTAGTCATACATCGACAAATTCCGTTCCATTGTTTTGTGTAAGATAATCTTTTAGGTGCTGAGAGAGAGAGAGAGAGAGAGAGAGAGAGAGAGAGAGAGAGAGAGAGAGACCTTTATCGTGAAAATGTGTATATTCCTGGAGATTGAGTTGGTAGACGAAGGTAAAACCTCTTATGTCTGTGTCTGTAATTGGTATCTTGGAATAATACCACGATATTTAGAGTAAAAATACGGGATGTAATTATTAAGTAGGCTGAATATTGTTTTAAGAGCGAAGACGTGTAGGCTAGCCAGCCCAATTCCAATTGAGAGAGAGAGAGAGAGAGAGAGAGAGAGAGAGAGAGAGAGAGAGAAAGAGAGAGAGAGAGAGAGAGAGAGAGAGAGAGATTCGCTCATGTTTTACCGTTTCTTGGTTGAGGGTTATATGTATATGATGGCACCATAGCAACCAATTAAATAGCAACCGCGTGAAGGAAAATTAGGACGGAATCCTCCTCTTCCTCGTCATTGATAGTTTCAGAAAGTAGGTCGGGAGATTCCCAGGGATAAACCGCAAAATTTACTATTAGCTGGAAGAAATTATTGCAGTTTTGATTTTGACCTACGATAGTTATTATCTTTTTTATATATGATTTTATTAATATTTTTTATGACAATCTTGTAATATATGACCAGAGAAAGAAATTGTTAAATTAGAACGCAAAAACACGATAGATAGAAGAGCGTATATATAATTACGTATTGACAATACGAGCCTCCTTTTCCAAGGATTAATAATGGGGGAAACATGATTAAACTGGTTTTCCTTAATGGTAGGACTTTGCTCCACGCATCTACCGATCTTTTGGAACTAGACCAACGAATCGTTATCGTGAATCCTACAAAAGATAGATTCTAGATTTCTTAGGTGACTTGTCCAACTCTGTTTATTCCATGATTGTCTCGTATTTGCTTCGAAGCACCGAGGAAGGGATATGCATGGCCACCCCTTAGGGGTTGGTGTTTAAAAACCTTCAGTTTTTAAAATATTGAACAGTGAGACAATTTTTCATCTATTCCACCGATGTTTTTGTAGTTCTCTCTCATTAGGTCTAGGTTTCTAGGTTTCTACTGTTCTGGAATTCTCTCTCTCTCTCTCTCTCTCTCTCTCTCTCTCTCTCTCATTAGACGAAGGTTTATACTGTTCTGAAATTCTCTCTCTCTCTCTCTCTCTCTCTCTCTCATTAGACGAAGGTTTATACTGTTCTGAAATTCTCTCTCTCTCTCTCTCTCTCTCTCTCTCTCTCTCTCTCTTTAGACGAAGGTTTATACTGTTCTGAAATTCTCTCTCTCTCTCTCTCTCTCTCTCTCTCTCTCATAAGACGAAGGTTTATACTGTTCTGAAATTCTCTCTCTCTCTCTCTCTCTCTCATTAGACGAAGGTTTATACTGTTCTGAAATTCTCTCTCTCTCTCTCTCTCTCTCTCTCATTAGACGAAGGTTTATACTGTTCTGAAATTCTCTCTCTCTCTCTCTCTCTCTCTCTCTCTTTAGACGAAGGTTTATACTGTTCTGAAATTCTCTCTCTCTCTCTCTCTCTCTCTCTCTCTCTCATTAGACGAAGGTTTATACTGTTCTGAAATTCTCTCTCTCTCTCTCTCTCTCTCTCTCTCTCTCTTTAGACGAAGGTTTATACTGTTCTGAAATTCTCTCTCTCTCTCTCTCTCTCTCTCTCTCTTTCTCTCTCTCTCATTAGACGAAGGTTTATACTGTTCTGAAATTCTCTCTCTCTCTCTCTCTCTCTCTCTCTCTCTCTCTCTCTTTAGACGAAGGTTTATACTGTTCTGAAATTCTCTCTCTCTCTCTCTCTCTCTCTCTGATATTGGACCAAGGTATTATAGGCTTTTGAGCACCAAATCTCAAGAAAGGGTAAATATCGTGTCAAAGTGATAGAATGTTTATTGGAAACGTTGCATATCTGACCTGGTCGACCTTTTATTATTGTTTACTTGCAATTAGGAACGGAAAATTATTATTGATACGTACCAATGTTGTGGAATTAAGTATAGAGTTTGTAAGAATGAGAGTTTTAAATAGCTGTGTTTAATGCATTACCATATCGTCAGGCGTAAATGGCAAGTTTTGTATGTTTCTAAAAGACTTTTCAATTACAGTAGGCCTACAGCTATATTCATTGCATTTTGAAAAAAATTCTGTAGATACCTAATCTGTTTTTAAAGCATTTCCAAGCCTTTTAGAAAAAAAGTTGCATCCATGATGCTGGAGAGTAGATATATTTGCTGAATAAGGGTACACATATCCTTTGTTATATTTATTTAAAATAGTGTGGAAGATTTCAGTGTCAGAGGCCTTTTTCAACAAACTCGCCTAATCTGTGAGTGTTAATGTTGCCTATTAGGGTCATCCTTTTTCGTTCGTTGAATTTACTTGGTGATTAAAGTTAATGAAAGGTATTTTTGAATGCACTTTACTAGAATTTCAAGGGTGTTGCCATCTTTATATGTACGATTTACTGAGAAATGGCTTCTCTTTTGGTCATTCCAAATGGCATTTTCCCGCTAGTGCACCTCAAGCTGTGTAGGCATTACTTTTTTTTTTTTCTCACCTTGCTGTCCAGCCTCTAATAACTTCATTGGTTTCCCCCCAATTTGCACATAGGCACTGAATGGTCTCCTAGGCTCCCGTGCTGGAATTTATGACAAAATCCATAAATCAAATCTACTACTGGACGGAAAAACGCAGTCTTTGAATTGCTACAAATGCTGTCGAAGGCTTATTTGATCGACAATTGATCTGTCATTTTGAGATCATGGCTACAGAAAAGCTGTTAATGTGCAGTATTTTCAACCATAACTTTTTATATTGGAGGAAAGGTTATGTGCCAGTTAAGCGAACTAGTGGACTTCGGCCTTTTATATTTTTAGCCATTAATTTTTACGACTCTCACTATTATCGATTGGTACTTGGACTTCTTTATGAGAGCTGAACCAGGCTCACTGGTCCAGCTTTCGACCTGTCTAGAAACTGATACGTAAACAAAGAGGGCCAAGGAGCTTTAGCCCGTAGACGGTATATGTATAGCCTTTGATCCTCCAAATGGACATTTTATTAAAGGTATACGTCTTGTTATAGAGACGCCACACGCTGTTTCTTGGAAGGACATTTTGACCCAATCCAAAGGTCCCATGGGATGATATCTCCTTCCTGTGATCTTGGTTTAGTTGAATGAATTATTTTAATTATAGACAGAATAGTACCTCAGGATTTATTCAATAAAAATCGTACTCAACATTCGTTGGACATCTGGAAATTGAACAAAACATACATTGTAAAGAATATACCAAACGATTAAATAGAATCAAAACATTACCCTGTAATGCAATAATGTAATGCATCTGTCTCCTCCGCCACATGCACACCAGAAGCATACCCTTTTTATCATTGCACAAGTATGCGTGATATTTAAATGTCCCTGCTGCGAATTTGTCTGCATTGGCAAGTTATTTACATATAAGGGACTGAGTGCAGGGCTTTCATGCCAAACTGTAATAAATCGTGCCATTTTTCTGTTTTTATCCTTAAAAAAAGGTTTTTAAGAATTACTCATTTGTAGTGTCTTAACGTTGGTGTTCTTTTTATTGAACGACACATTCCATGACTATGTAAGCATTTGCGCCTATTGTTATGAAATCAAAGAGGTACTTGGATTTTTTTTACACGTTGAAATTTCACTTATATATAAGGAAGACGGGCAGACTCCTAATAGATTGTAGTTTAAACTACCCGTTAATCAGCAGGTCCTTATTGGAATGATCCTACACCTCTGATTCCCGAAGAAACATTTAAACTTGACAGTAGTGTTTTGTCTTATTTGTGGGAGTACAGCAGTCTTTCGATGTTTTAATTTTTGCAGAAGAATAGTTTAAAGGTCACTCATGCATACAGTAAATGTATTTAGGACCAGGGAGGGCCAAGCATTGGCTGCTGATAGGCTCCGCCATCCCTCGCTCACATAGAGTGTGAGGTTGCAGACTATTAGAAACGATCGAGCTAAAGTGTGTCTTGAACTCCCGTCCAACAGATTACAGGCAGGGGCGCTTCCAGTTTATATTTCTGTTCAAGCAAGTGTTGATGATAAGTGACAGTTTCACTTTTAATCTGTTTTCATTCTTGGATATTTGTTAATCTTATCCGATTGTTATTTCGCCTTGCTATTCATATAGTGTACATGACGTATTGCGATGATTGAAATAAATCTGTAAATTAGTCCAAATTATCATGAAGCTACATTTTAGTTTTCTCAGTCCAATTTTTAGTTATGGTGTCTATGAGGTTAATCTGTCTATTTTGATATGGAATTTTTTAATGTAACTATTAGATTATATTTTTTTTGTCCGAGTGAATTAGCTATGAGGAAATCAATAAAAAAATTGATTTTGTATGGATAGGTATAATGTATATTTTGGTAATGAAAATAATTCAGCATATTGTCCAAATAATTATAATTAATCAAGTTTTATCTTGCATTTAATTTTAGAAGCAAAATCATGAAGACATGCATTTGCGTATTTGCATGTGTCGATTATGTACATATCACAATATGCATGGATTGAAAACAATTGTTTTGTGTGCATATATATATATATGTATATATATATATGTATATATATATATATATATATATGAGAGAGAGAGAGAGAGAGAGAGAGAGAGAGAGAGAGAGAGAGAGAATGAATTTCTGGCTAGCGTTTATTTTAACCAATCCTCTCTATCAGTGACCATTGAGTGTGTTAATCAGTAATTTATATTTCTCTCATCACATAATGAAAGACCTGGAGTTACTGAATGAGCATCCTATTCTGGTGCGCACTCAAAGCTTCGGCGTGTCGTATCTGTGGAAGACAACAACGATCTCCCTTATTACATTTCTCTTGGAGGGGGAGGGGTAGAGGGGCATTGGCAGGAGGACGTTGAGCGCTGGGGTCTGGAAACTTGTTAGCTTTATAAGATGTTTTATTCATGACTTTTGTGCTATTCACTTCATTGCTGAAACGCCTCCACGTTGCTTTACGACGTCGCTCAACTCTTCTTTCTCCTCTTCTTAGATTTTAAACGGAGGGATTCTGTGTAGAAGTTTCAAATGCTTCTGTGAGAAGTATATGCTGACCAATTCGCATTTGTTTGCGGATTATTGTGGTACTATGATGCTTTCGTAGGGTTTTTTTTAACCATAATTTCACATATAGTTCTCTTGCTTGAGGGTATACTCGGGCACACTATTCTCTCTAATTTCTCTTCTTGTATTGTTAAAGTTTTTATAGTTTATATAGGAGATATGTATTTTAATGTTGTTACTGTTCTTTAAATATTTCATTTTTCCTTGTTTCATTTCCTCACGGGGCTATTTTCCCTGTTGGGCCCCTGGGCTTATAGCATCCTGCTTTTCCAACTATGGTTGTATCTTAGCAAGTAATAATAATAATAATAATAATAATAATAATAATAATAATAATAATAATAATAATAATAATTGAATTCATTTTCACAGAGTGCTAATTCATAGATTAGGTTCGACGTCAATGACCTTAGATGTCAGTATGCCAGAAAATCTCAAATCAATCAATCATAGATTAGGTTAAATTTTGGTTAAATTTCAGGGTATAATAGAAATGACTTGTATGTTGCGATGTTATTTATTTCAACATTTTTGCCATGGAGATACATTACAGACATGGAACAATCTTTTTTATTCTTTTAACTAGCTTTATTACAAACTTGTATGTATTTTGAGGATCTTTAGATTAATATGGTGAAGTGTAATAAATCACGAAATGCATGGGAAGTACATTTCAACTTTAAACACAGACTTTTACTGGACACAGGGATTGATATATCACAGACAGAGATAACACAGAAAACTGTAACCAAAATATACACGGTATTTAGTATGTAGCAAACTCAGATTGTAAAAGTTTTTAGTTATTGGGGCTATTAAAGCCACAGCACAAGAAGTTTTCTAAACGGTCAAACCACAAACAATAAGAATGATAATGAAAAGGTAAAGATGAAAAGGGATTTGAAATGTAGTTTGGGTGACTGAGGGACGACCATCCCATTTGATACGTTTGAAATGATATATTCCGATATTCGGGTGATTTGTGGCCATCCAGAATGGAGGATAACGAGCCTATAATTTTATACCACTGGGTCGGGCTACCCCCCTCCAGGTCGTCCTCTCGGTAACCGGATCTATGGACCCGAATCTGGCACAGCCGTAAACCCCGTAATATTGTCGGTTTGCTGATGACTATACTTTAAAAAACCGTATTTTTAATCGGAAAATCTCCGTAAAAATATACTGTTCTCAGCCGTATTTCAGTAAAATACAGGCGACCGTAATTTTTACCCTACTTTGTTATTGTCTTTTACGGGTTGGTGACCGTAATATTACTCCTTTACGTCAATATATCCGTTTTTAGAATGGTAAATGCCTGGCAACATTTAATCCAGGATTTTTACCGTTTTTTATGGCAAATTTTTAACATTGTGAGTTGCCATTGGATTCGTATTCCTTAAGTACAACGTTTAAAAATGTACCTCATTGTTGGTCACATTGTATTTTTAGGGACAGGGAACAGGAAGAACGGCCTTCATCTTCCTTGAGTTCTGTAGTTTATCTTCCGCAAAGATTTTTTTTCTATTTATTGTTTTTTTATATATACGAGTTATGGGAGCGGTTCCATTCACACCCATTTCTTCTTGTTAGTGGGACAGCCAGCTCGTTCTATGTTATTTGCATTACTGAAGAACTTTTGAAAAACTTTAAGATTTTTTGCTTTGTCGTTTAATTTTTATTATAATTTATGAATTTTTAGTTAACGTAATAAGAATGTTCTTGCCAAGGGCAAGAGATCTGTTGGCCTTGATTCTTGAGACATTTAATTAGAATTTTGCATCTACTGTATTTAATAAAATGGGATGATTAATGTTTGAGCAGTTCACGATTGCCACAGGGATGTTACATGATTAAAACAAAAATAAACATCGCGAGAAGTTAATGAGTAACGAAGGGAAGGAATAATTTGGACGCTCAAGTGAACAGATAAATAAAAGAACAATTCGAAAGTAATCAAGAAATACACAGAAGAGAAATTTTAGTAAACGGTACGTTTTTTCCCCCCAACATAAACCATAAATCACGAATTATTTTTCATTTCGCCGGAGTAGATTTCTTGAAAGTACTTTTGGAGTGAGATGATTAATGGTCTCTCTCTCTCTCTCTCTCTCTCTCTCTCTCTCTCTCTCTCTCTCTCATTATCGTTTTAGCCATTTCTTTCAACAGTTTTACAAGAGCTAGATTTGAACATTTAACTCGAAACGACCTCCTGAGTGTGAAATACGGCTTCCGTCGGAGGGCTTAGCAACCAGCTTAGGGAAACTAATGTTTCATTGTTATCATTATTCATTGCTGTAAATTTATGGTTCCGACTTGACAAACCAAGACAGGCAGCGTGTGTTTCACAAACCAAGATCTTCTGAAGACGTTGAGTGATTTAGAGTATTTTACTTTTTATTAGAATTTCTATAAATCCTTACTTACTCGCTGCCTCTTGGATGCCTTAACTATATTTATTCTTGACTAGTGTACGCGACCCGTTAAAATGAGGGCTAAGTATTTTGATGTATGTGCACAAACACAACCCCTTCTCACAAGGGTATGAGTACTCTCCCTCCTACTCGATGGATGGGGAGAGCTGCGCGTGACCGGAAAGAAGTATATATATATGTATATATATATATATATATATATATGTGTGTGTGTGTGTTATGTTGAACAGGCTGACATAAGTCTAATTATAGTTTATATATGAAATATCTGTTTTGATTTTGTTACTGTTTTTAAAATGTTTTATTTTAATTGTTCATTCTTTCTCATATCCATTTCCTTATTTTGTTTCCTCATTGGACTGTTTTTCCCTGTTGGAGCCCTTGGGCTTATAGCATCTTGCTTTTCGAACTAGGGTTGTAGCTTAGCTAGAAATAATAATAATAAAATAATAGTGGTCAGGGTCATTTCACCACCCAGTATATACAGTATACTGTAATTGCAATTTTTCTAAAAGTAACAAAACCTAAATTGACCAAGAGCCGAATTAAATTGTGTAACGCATCTGTTAAACAATTGCATTAATTTAGTGTCTCGTTTTCAAAACTACCATATGCAGCTTTCGTCTTTATTTGTTTATTTTGGAGTTTTTTTAAACCTTAATTTTGTTCATATAAGAGTTTTGTTTTTCAATTATTTATACACGGGGATTATTTGTTTATTAGTAACAAAAAATTCATTAAATTCAGAAGGTCAATTATATAAATGGCATTATTCATTTATTATTCTAATCACGGGTAACTGTATTTATGTGTTTTGAAAATATATTATTCTCTTTATACGACACATATATTGTTAGTTGTAGTTTTAAAATATGTATAGAATTCAGAGTAGCTCACATCTTTACAAAGTATATTAATTCAATTACACCAACAATGAAGTAATATAAGCCTGCTAAATTCTTCTAGCAATTTCGAATGTGGCCAGCCGACCAGAGTGCTAACAATTTCTCAAAACTTTTAGAATCCTTGTTTCCGACTCTTGCGGTTGGTCTCAATCTCTCTCCCCATCCAACTTTTTTTTTCTTCTTTTATTTTTATCCCACTTTCTTCAGCCTGGCTTTCCCAGGATATGATGATCATTCCGCGGCTCGACATCAGAGCAAAACCCGAGTCCTCGTTAAATTCAGATCTACGCCAGGTTTCTTTTGATGTCGCCGAGGTTATATGCAAGATACGGATGCACCCGGAGTTTTGGGTGTTTTGAGTGGGCGCGGAGAAGCCCTGTCGGTAAAATGTGATCAAAGTTGGCCGTGGAAGTCCAGATGGCATTTCTATCTCGTACCTTCACCCTCGACATGATAGGCTCGCATAAGTAGGTCTTTGGAGATTCTTTTTAAAGATATCCAATTCGTAAAAGTGGACGATTTGTCCCCTGTTTTTATTCCCCGTATTATAAACCTTTCTTTGAAGCTTTAATTCTAGTTACTGGACGTAATTAGGTAACAGATAGTGTCAGCATCTCCTCATATTTGTTGACTTTTAAGATTTAAGCAGAATTACGGTAGCGTCCCTTCATCATTCGCCTTCCAAATTGCCAACACTAGAAACTTTTCTGAAGAAAAGTCTACCAAATGGTTAAAAGTGAAAGGCCAAAAATTGTCGAACTTATAACGAAGTTTAGAGGTCTGGTAGATCAAATAAGAAAACGAATCGTCAAGTAGTTCTGGTTTTTCGTAATTTTATATAATTTTCATCAAGGCCAACGTTTTTATAGTTTATATAGGAGTTATTTTAATGATGTTACTGTTCGTAAGATATTTTATTTTTCTTTGTTTCCTTTCCCCACTGGGCTATTTTCCCTGTTGGGTACCCTTGGCTTATAGCATGCTGCTTTTCCAGCTAGGGTTATAGTTTAGCAACTAATAATAATAATAATAATAATAATAATAATAATAATTAATGATAATTAATAACAACAACAGTAACTGCTCTGTAGACATAATGTGCCTTTTTGAAATTTACAGTAACATAGCGTAAATAATTCTTAAAGCCACCTTGCGTTGAGTAAAGCTCAAGTATTTAGCTTTTAATATAAAAAAAAATATCAGTAATATTAGTAAAAGAAATAATCTTAAATGTACCAGGGGAAATGTGAATACGTCTGATCGCCACAACCAATATCTTAGTAAGTGACCTTTGATTTACTTTCCCGTCATTGACGATGCTCTGAAAGGTTGCCATGACAACCTTCAGTTGCTCACGAGAAATCCTCAAGATGCGCAGTCGAGTTCTCTCTGCCTATTAACTCACCTGGTCGGATATTATTTCTCGGCCCAATCAAGATTTGATTCGGTACAGTATACTGTATACGTTTTGATTTCATTTGTGTTTATATTTACTATTTATCTTTGTATAATTGTCACGTAAGTTAAACCGCAATTAAGAATATCATTTAAATACACTGCTCTGTAATTAGTTTATATTTTATCCTTACCAAGTTCTCATGTAATTACTTTATATTTTATCCTTACCCCAACTCTCGGTTCTCTATATTGATTTGTAGTAGTCGGGAAAACATTTGTTTCACTAGATGGATTTTTTCCTTATTTTTTCTTTTATCTTATACCTTTTGACCCACCAGTCGATTAGTTGCTTTGCAAATGACAAAATGCAGATACATTTTTGAGGCTCAAAACCGCGTTCAGATATTTTAAAATGTTTAAACGACAATTTTGAAAAGGAATGTTTCTTTCCATATTTTTATATAAATAGTGAATAAAAACTGAAAGGCGTTGCTCCGAGAGAGAGAGAGAGAGAGAGAGAGAGAGAGAGAGAGAGAGAGAGAGAGAGAGAGAGAGAGAGAGAGAGAGAGAGAGAGAGAGAGACGGGGTGGGATGGAGAGGGGAAGAAGAAGGTTAAATGTAATGGGTGCTGAAGGAAACAGACATGCTAGTATGTAGGACACTTAACCTAACATTGGAATTCCGTTTATATATGTCAGAGAGAGAGAGAGAGAGAGAGAGAGAGAGAGAGAGAGAGAGAGAGAGAGAGAGAGAGAGAGAGAGTGAATTTCCAAGAGTAAGATTACCATTTAAATATATTGCCATCAAAAAATCGTATCATTGGTTTTATTAGAAGTATCTTAAAAGGAAAATCGAAGTCATTTTTTTTTATTGTTGACAGTTTTAACCTTTTCATATAAATTTTATGATTAGTTTATTTTGGAGCAGATTCTGTACAGGAATATTGAATTGCCTAGAACTGTGTATGTTTAATACACACAAATGCTCATGCCAACACACGCAATACATTCCTCTTTAGGTATATGCTGAACTTCCTGAATATATTTCGAAGGGTCATCAACATGTTAACCCCCTTCTGTCTCAAGCTCCACGTTACTCCTCTCCTTGGTACTGAATATACAATCCTGTTTGAATATGACAAATTTGGGAGTAATTTGTATTTTCCCTAGCATACAAACCTGTAGCTCTTTAATATAGCATTGTTATTTCGGCCGAGCTGAAAACTAGCCGAAATAAAAAGTGCCATGTTAAAGAGCGAAGGTTTGTATCTTGCGTTGGGACAAATGACAAATGTGGGAGTAATTTGTATTTTCCCTAGTATACAAACCTGTAGCTCTTTAACATGGCACTTTTTATTTCGGCTAGTTTTCAGCTTCGCCGAAATAACAATGCCATGTTAAAGAGCGGAAGGTTAGTATCTTGTGTCGGGACAAACCGTTTTTCATTAGTTGGAACCTACTCATTTTGGGTTTCTCTCACTCCCAAAGAATTTCGAATATCCTACAGCCTTCCAGTAACTAGTTCCACTCCATTTTCTTCTATTGGATAAACCAATTCACAACTCGCATTAATTCCTTCACCTATGGCCAACTTCATCTTGTCGTAAGAGTACGTTTTTATTCGTCACAACCCATATTTAAGTATTCATCACATGCAGTCAGTTCGGCCTGACTTCCATGCGTCTCTGTAAGTTTTTATAGGTATATTACGCATACGCAATTTTTCTTACTGGGGGTACAGCTATTTATTTAGTCTAGCGCAAAAATATATGTATTATTTACTCCGAATAATTTTTGCACGATTCTGTTATTTTATGACGATCCACAAATATCCATAACCTTTTTAAGAGAACAATTATCTTTAAAGATACAGAATACAATTATTTTTTAAAGATACAAAGGCAACTTTATTTAATCGAACCCTGGAGGTCATCCATTTTTTTCTTCTCCTCGAGTCCGGGAGGGTAATAGGACAGACGTTTTGTATCAAGAAATGCTAATAGTCCGGCGGTCCCTTGTCACAGCCTCTGCCTGTGGCATTGATTTATCTTATTTCCACGTGTTTATTTCCTCCCCTTCCCTTTTCCCCAACGCTTCCACCCTCTTCTCATCACCAACAAGAATTTTTGCTCTATTTTGCAGTGGGTCTTCTCCAAAATTGTTTATTTTTCCCTACGTAATTTCTTTCTCTTCCCACATCTATTTTTATGGCTAAGAACCATTGATAAAATGGAATAATTTCTCTCTCTGTCTCTCCGGTTCTCTCTGCTTCATCATCCCGTTGCTATGGTTACATGAAGCAAGTGGGAGGGAGACGGCTTTCCGACCCGTATCATTGTATTATACGGAAACTCCACAAAAGGCTAGTCTCTCTCTTGAATGGCTTCTGTAAACGCCCTTACACTTCTCCCGTAAAAATTTATCTTACATACATACATACAGTCGTGAGTATGTATATTGGTAGGGGGATACTTAAGGTCTCTCAAGTGACCTACTTCCTTTATATTTATGAATCCTGTAATTCGTGTCATTTAAGGATGGAGCAGTGAGGATTCTATTAGTCTGATTCCATTTGAGGTTGGAAAGAAAGAATCCTATTAATCTGACTTCATTTAAGGATGGGGAAGCAGGAGTCCTATTAGTCTGGTTTCATTTAAGGATGGAGAAGCATGAATTCCATTAGTCTGATTCCATATAAGGATGGAGGAGTAGGAATCCTATTTGATTCCATTTAAGGATGGAAAAGTAGGGATCCTATTAGTCTGAATTCATTTAAGGATGGAGTAGGAATCTTATTAGTCTGATTTCATTTGAGGATGGAGTAGGAATCCTATTAGTCTGATTTCATTTAAGGATGGAGTAGGAATCCTATAAATCTGATTTCATTCAAGTTTGGAGTAGGAATCCTATTAGTCTGATTCCATTCAAGGATGGATAAGTAGGAATCCTATTAGTCTGATTCCATTCAAGGATGGATAAGTAGGAATCCTATTAATCTGACTCCATTCACCTGTCGTGTTATTTTTAGTGTAAGGGAAAATGTATACTTTTCTGATCTAAAGTTCCCATGAATCCTTTTATGTAGGAAATATCAATTTAAAAACAGGTTTCTAAATTATATTTTTATTCTAATTTTCAATGACAGTTTGATTTTAATTTTCCACTTGTCTTCGACCAATGTAATTCTTTATTCTTCTTCCTTAACTTTCATTGCATTTACATCCTAATAACATGGCGATTCAGTTCTTCTTTGTTCCACTTTTTACCTTATCTCTTTCTTCCTTGCTTTGCCTTTGTCTTTGTAGTTTGACCTTTTGAAATCAAGAAGCAACATTAACGCCTGTGATCTTTCTCCACAGGAACGACTAAGTTTCAGGAAATAAGATTGGTTTATAGTCGTATTTTGTCTTCCCTTCGTACATAATTGTATCAGTAAAATTACAATGTACCCTACCATGTTGTAGGTATTTTTTTCAAAAGTGAGTGTCGATACAGTGGTGTCAATAATCCCCATAATTCTATGTGAATGTACATAAATTGAGATACATATAATGTATTGTTATTTAGACATTTTTTTTACCACTTTCGACAGATTTCTGACATTTCTGACAGTTGGGTATGTCTTTTAATCTGACCTATTTGTCTCGGCTTCTGTTTTCCAGTGTTTGTTATTGGAGATCCAGTTACTCAACTTTTTAAAGTAATTAAACGGCGTATTTACGTTTGAATAATTTTTCCATATCAAACTTTTTATAAATTGCCTAACGTTAGGAAAGCGACTGGTTTCCGACCTCTTAATAATAATAATAATAATAATAATAATAATAATAATAATAATAATAACTATTATTATTAATAAAGTATTATTATTATTAATGATAGAAAAGAATTGACAACTATGATAATGGCAATATAGCATGAAGACAAGATCCGAGTAAAACTGGCATATCATGAACTGCTCAAATCCTTTAATTCAAAATCAATAAGCTTTTATTATAGACCCATTTATACAATAAATCCGAATAATATTTAAGAAACTTCAGTGGCCCAATTTATAAAATTATATTGATAGTAATAGTCAAAGTCAGAGTAGAGAATTTTGTAATTAACTATAAGCTTTTTCTACATATTGATTGCATGTACGCTCGTTATTAAAAAAATCAATATATATTGATGATCATTTATATGGGACTGGCATTCAATGTTTTTTTAATGGATAATATTAATTTATTGTATTTCATACAATATTGACAAGATTGGAATGTCATTTTTGGATAACTCCTTGATAGATATTGCTCTAGTTTTGCGAAAGATTGTAATGAGTAAATTATTTCAAATATACAATTATAAGCAAATTACCATTGAGTGGTGTAGTTTATTCAAGTTAAATACATTTACCGATATTTTTTTCTAGTTTAGGTAACAAAGATTTTAATTGTCATGTTCCTGATACAAAACATATGCAGCATTTTCTATTAACAATAGTATTTTTATGATTAAAAATACCCAATTTGCCTAATATAAACCATTTCTGTAAATAGTTAACAATTTTTATGAATCAAATAGAGCCAATTTACAATGAGAATTATAGACATATAGTTTACACATGAAAAAAAAAATAATTTACAACTGTAAATATTAAAATCTTTCAATCAGCTAAGTGCCGATCATGTCTCATTGAGCATTTTTTTTTCTTTGCTGCAGTTGCTCATCCCAAGATAGAAATACAGGTGATCAGATGGGAGATGGTGGTGTTGCGTCGGCTCTTTCGTCCTTGGTGTGCTCCGCCGGTCTGGAGGTCGCCATGGTTACCACATGCGGGCGTAGTAGGCGTCCCTCTTGCCGATGCACGTGAACAGCACCAGCACTGCGATGACAACTTTAGGGAGAGAGAGAAAAAGAGGAAAATAGGTCAGTTATTCTCTGGTTTGTGTATTAAAAATATATCTAATACAAGTAGGTGTAAAGTTATTCTCTATTTGTATATTAGAAATAGATTGACTAATAAAAGTAAGGACAAGTACCTATTTATATATTTATATATTAAAATATATTAAATAATAAAAGTAAGGACCAGGTTATTATTCTCAATTTGTATATTTTAGAAACATTAACTGATGGTTATTATTCTCTATTTGTATATTAGAAATTTATTAACTGATAAAAGTAAGGAAGAGGTTATTAGTCTCTGTATGTATACCAAAATATTTATTATTCTCTATTTGTTTACTAAAAATATATTTGTTGATAAAAGTAAGAGCAAGGTTAAGTGCAAATTTTCGGCTGCAATTCTTAAGAGAGTCTTTTTACGTAATTCCCATTGCTTGGTTTCAGCGTGCAGAAGTCTAGTTCCGCATAAAGGGCGTAACTCGCTCAACCACCAAAGCAGATTATGTTCTCGCGGCGATACCCGAGGACACCTTCCCAGAAATATCAGACTGGCTTTGTGAACAAAGAGACACCCCAATAGCATATGACACCCACAAAACACCTTCTGCAGCAGTACTTGCCGTCGCCAGCCGCCCGTATAGCAAAGCTTTTTCAGCTCTCTCAACAACCAATGGGGGACCAAAGGGCTTCGCTCGCCCTCAGGGAAATGACCAGTATCGCTCGCCTGCAACCTGCCATAAACGGCTCTCCTCGTGAGGTGAACCTACTTCGTGCCCTTTGGATACGCCGTTTACCCACCTGTACGCGCTGCCATACCCGATCTCGATAGTTTACCAATAAAAGACTTGATGACCAAAGCCGACGCCCTTATGGACAGCTACTTCACGACCTTCAAGACCTCCATCAACGCCTCCACTCCTGACAAAGAGGATGCCTATTCAACGTCACCGAAGCCGACATAAATGCTGCAGGACATGCATGCCTACCCCGTGACGAGCCCGAGCGGCGACAAGGCTACCCATCACCCTCCACTTGCTCGCGCCCCAACCAACGACTTCTACAGCCACTTACTACCGCCCATCGGCCGCAGTTTTGCTACTACCACTACAGATTCGTGGCAGCTGCAAAGAAATATGCCAAGGATTGTCAGTGGCCAAAAAACGTGTAAGTAGGCCATCGCTCGTAGCGGTGGCCTCCCGTGTTTCTAATCTTTTCTTTTTACATGATGCTGGAACGGGTGTGCGATTTTTGGTAGACACGGGTGCTTGTCGTTCTCATTTGCCAAGGGAACTCTTCAAGACACGACGTAGTCTGTCTACATCTGCCGACGTCCGCCTGGTAGCTGTCAACGGATCTGCGATACCCACCTACAGTTACGAGAACCTCACATTATCGTTTGGAAACGGTAAATTTAATTGGAAGTTTCTCGTTGCTGACGTCACATTGCCAATCCTCGGCGCGGATTTCCTCTCTCATTTCCACCTTCTGGTCGATGTCGCCCACCGACGATTGGTCAACGCAGACTCGTACTTGTCGACAACTCTTCAACCCGTCCCCTCCAACCTCGCTCTCCACATCAGCGCACCCATGGATGCCTACGCCCACCTCCTCACATTGTACCCGGAAGTTTTCCGTCCAGAACTTAAACGCCCACAGCTGCTGCCAAGCATAGTATTTATCACCATATCAAGACGACCGGACCCCCAGTCTTCACAAAATTCAGACGTCTGACACCGGAACGATTGGCAGCCGCCAAATAGACGTTCGCCGAAATGGAGGAAATGGGCCTTTGTCAAAAGGCCTCCAGCCCATGGTAGTCACCCTTACACATCATTCTGAAGAAAGATGGCTCCTGTTCGTGCGGGGGATTACAGGCGCCTGAACATGTAAACAGAACTGGATCACTACCCCCTCCCAAACATCGCCGACGTGACCTACCTGCACAAAGCGAAGATTTTCTCCACACTCGACCTCCTGAAGGGGTATTATCAGGTGCCTATAAACCCAGAAGACATTCCCAAGACTGCCATCACCACTCCGTTTGGTACATTCATCTTCAAATACTCCTGTTTTGGCCTTCGTAATGCTGGAGCCACTTTTCAACGTCTCATGGATGGCATCTTAAGGGACCTCCCCTTCTGTGTATGTTATGAGGACGACATACTTGTGTTCTCTTCTTCAAAAGAGGAACAACTCCGTCACCTGCGCATCGTGCTCGACCGCCTACAACAAAACGGCCTTGTAGTCCGGTATGACAAGTGTACCTTTGGCGCCACCGAAGTGTCACTCTTAGGGTACCGCATCACTCCTGAAGGAGTCCATCCCATCCCTGAGAAGGTAGCAGTCGTTCAGAACTTCTCCACGCCCTCTACCGTCAAAGCTCTGCAGGAATTCTTGGGCATGATCAACTATTATCACCGTTTTCTGCCAGCCATTGCTGCCACTCTTGCTCCCCTCTATGCCTCCCTCAAGGGCAAGCCAAAGGACCTGAAGTGGGGTCCCCTTCAAGAAGCGGCCTTCTGCAATGCAAAGAAAGCCCTATCAACCGCTGCGGATCTCACTTTTCCTATCCCACATGCCCCTCTCCTTCTCTCCACCGATGCCAGCAACGTCGCTATTGATGCAGTACTCGAGCAGGTGGTCAAGGGCTAGCCTGCCCATTGGCCTTCTTCAGCAGAAAATTGTCCAAGGCAGAATCGGGTTATTCTACCTTCGATCGCGAATTGCTGGCGGTGCACTTGGCTGTCTGTCACTTTTGCCATTTCTTAGAAGGTACGCCCTTGGTCATTCGCACAGACCACATGCTTCTGGTGCACGCCTCACTCGACAGTCTGACACCTGGTCCGCCCGTCAACGCCGATATCTCTCCGCAGTGGCTGAATACAATTGCACCCTTCAATATGTCCCTGGGAAAATGAATCCTGTTGCCGATGCACTGTCAAGAAACACGTTGGCTGCTGTTCAACTGGGATTGGATTACAACGCTTTGGCTGAAGCCCAACGACAGGATCCAAAGTATCATGCATGTAGGGCATCCTGCACATCCCTCCGTTGGGAAGACATATCCCTCGACGACTCCAACACCACCCTCCTCTGTGACGTCAGTACTGGCAGACCGCGACCTTGGATTCCTGCTCCCATGCGCTGACAGGTGTTTGATTTCATTCACGGCTTTTCGCATCCGTTGTGCCGTTCTACTGCACAGCTGCTGAAGACGAAGTTCATTTGGTACGGCATTTCTAAGGATGCTAAGGATTGGGTCAGCGCCTGTTCTTGCCAAACTTCCAAAGTACATCGACACACGGATTCAGGAGTGGGCACCTTTCCTCAACCTCAGCATCGTTTCGCCCACATTCACGTCGACGTTGTAGGCCCCCTACCCACATCACAAGGACATCGTTACCTGTTTACCGTCATCGACCGCTCCACTCGTTGGCCTGAAGCTCCCATGGAAACTGTAACGTCAGCCTCATGTACATCTGCCTTACTCTCTGGATGGATTTCAAGATTCGGTATCCCTGAGCATATTACTTCTGACAGGGGAACCACTTTCACCTCTCAATTGTGGACATCATTAGCGAATCTCCTTGGCATCACTCTACACCAGACAACTGCCTACAACCCCGCTGCCAATGGAATGGTTTTACGTTTTCATCGCACCCTCAAAGCAGCTTTGATGTCCCGCTGCAAGGATTACAACTGGTTTACTCAGCTTCCCTGGGTCCTCCTGGGACCACTCCTAAAGACGCCCTTAACGTCTCAGCAGCTGAAATGGTGTATGGCGACCCGTTGGTCGTCTCTGCCAAATTTTTTTCTTCTGCAACCTCCTCCGACGATCTAGAGTGCATGCATCACGTCGTGGGAAAATTTACTCCATGTTGCCAGACGTACAAGCCCCCCCGTGAAGCATCACATACCGACAGACTTGCACTCTGCAACGCACGTCTTCCTACGCAACGACACTAGCAAGCCACCGCTAACGCCCCCTTACATGGGCCCTTTCCTTGTGATCTGACGCAGTCCGAAAGCATTCCTACTAAACATTCGTGGCAAAGAAGACTGGGTCTCCATTGATCGACTAAAACCTGCTTATCTCCTGCTAGATGACCCGCCTACAGTTCGCATCTCTAGATCAGGGTGCCTTATTTAACATGTACAGTATGTCATTTTTAGGGGGGGGGGGAGCCATGTACCAACCGTGTGTCACACGATCGTACATAGTAACGACATTTCATTTTGTGTATAATGCTTATATCTTGGAAGTTTCTCGTTGCTGACGTCACACTGCCAATCCTCGGCGCGGATTTCCTCTCTCATTTCCACCTTCTGGTCGATGTCGCCCACCGATGATTGGTCAACGCAGACTCGTACTTGTCGACACCTCTTCAACCCGCCCCCCTCCAACCTCGCTCTCCACATCAGCGCACCCACGGATACCTACGCCCACCTCGTACTCGTAAGTTTTCCGTCCAGAACTTAACCAAACGCCCACAGCTCCTGCCAAGCACGGTATTTATCACTATATCAAGACGACGGGACTCTCAGTCTTTGCAAAATTCAGACGTCTGGCTCCGGAACGATTAGCAGCCGCCAAACAGACGTTTGCCGAAATGGAGGAAATGGGCCTTTGTCAAAAGGCCTCCTGCCCACGGTCGTCACCCTTACACATCGTTCTGAAGAAAGATGCCTTCCCTCCGTCCGTGTGGGGATTACAGGCGCCTGAACATGCAATTAGAACTGGATCACTACCCCCTCCCAAACATCGCCGACGTGACCTACATGCACAAAGCGAAGATTTTCTCCACACCCGACCTCCTGGAGGGGTATTATCAGGTGCCTATAAACCCAGAAGACATTCCCAAGACTGCCATCACCACTCCGTTTGGTACATACACCTTCAAATACCCCTGTTTTGGCCTTCGTAATGCTGGAGCCACTTTTCAACGTCTCATGGATGGCATCTTAGGGGACCTCCCCTTCTGTGTATGTTATGAGGACGACATACTTGTGTTCTCTTCTTCAAAAGAGGAACAACTCCGTCACCTGCGCATCATGCTCGACCGCCTACAACAAAACGGCCTTGTAGTCCGGTATGACAAGTGTACCTTTGGCGCCACTTTAGTGTCGTTCTTAGGGCACCGCATCACTCCTGAAGGAGTCCATACCCTCCCTGAGAAGGTAGCAGTCGTTCAGAACTTCCCCACGCCCTCGACCGTCAAAGCTCTGCAGGAATTCTTGGGCATGATCAACTATTATCACCGTTTTCTGCCAGCCATTGCCGCCACTCTTGCTCCCCTCTACGCCTCCCTCAAGGGCAAGCCAAAGGACCTGAAGTGGGATCCCCTTCAAGAAGCGGCCTTCTGCAATGCAAAGAAGGCCCTATCAGCCACTGCGGCTCTCACTTTTCCTATCCCACATGCCCCTCTCCTCTCCACCGATGCTAACAACGTCGCTATTGGTGCAGTACTCGAGCAGGTGGTCAAGGGCTCGCCCGCCCATTGGCCTTCTTCAGCAGAAAACTGTCCAAGGCAGAATTGGGTTATTCTACCTTCGATCGCGAATTGCTGGTGATGCACTTGGCTGTCTGTCACTTTTGCCATTTCTTAGAAGGTACGCCCTTCATCATTCACACAGACCACATGCTTCTGGTGCACGCCTTCACTCGACAGTCTGACGCCTGGTCCGCCTGTCAACGCCGACATCTCTCCGCAGTGGCTGAATACAATTGCACCCTTCAACAAGTCCCTGGGAAAATTAATCCCGTTGCCAATGCACTGTCAAGAAACACGTTGGCTGCTGTTCAACTGGGATTGGATTACAACGCCTTGGCTGAAGCCCAACAACAGGATCCAGAGTATCACATCCAGCACATACCTCCGTTGGGAAGACATCCCCCTCGACGACTCCAACACCACCCTCCTCTGTGACGTCAGTACTGGTAGACCGCGACCTTGGATTCCTGCTCCCATGCGCCGACAGGAGTTTGATTCCATTCACGGCTTTTCACATCCGTTGTGCCGTTTTACTGCACAGCTGCTGAAGACGAAGTTCATTTGGTACGGCATTTCTAAGGATGCTAAGGATTGGGTCAGCGCCTGTTCTTGCCAAACTTCCAAATACATCGACACACGGATTCAGGAGTGGGCACCTTTCCTCAACCTCAGCATCGTTTCGCCCACATTCACGTCGACGTTGTAGGCCCCCTACCCACATCACAAGGACATCGTTACCTGTTTACCGTCATCGACTGCTCCACTCGTTGGCCTGAAGCTCCCATGGAAACTGTAACGTCAGCCTCATGTACATCTGCCTTACTTTCAGGATGGATTGCAATATTTGGTATCCCTGAGCATATTACTTCTGACAGGGGTACCACTTTCACCTCTCAATTGTGGACATCATTAGCGAATCTCCTGGGCATCACCCTACACCAGACAACTGCCTACAACCTTGCTGCCAATGGAATGGTGTTACGTTTTCATCGCACCCTCAAAGCAGCTTTGATGTCCCGCTGCAAGGATTTCAACTGGTTTACTCAGCTTCCCTGGGTCCTCCTGGAACTAAGGACCACTCCTAAAGATGCCCTCAACGTCTCAGTAGCTGAAATGGTGTATGGCGCCCCGTTGGTCGTCCCTGCCAAATTTTTTCCTTCTGCAACCTCCTCCGACGATCTAGAGCGCATACGTCACGTCGTGGGAAAATTTACTCCATGCCGCCAGACTTACAAGCCCCCGCGAAGCATCACATACCCACAGACTTGCACTCTGCAACGCACGTCTTCCTACGCAACGACACTAGCAAGCCACCGCTAACGCCCCCTCACACGGGCCCTTTCCTTGTGATCCAACGCAGTCCGAAAGCATTCCTACTAAACATTCGTAGCAAAGAAGATTGGGTCTCCATTGATCGACTAAAACCTGCTTATCTCCTGCCAGATGACCCACCTACAGTCGCCTCTCTAGATCAGGGCGCCCTATTTAACATGTACAGTATGTCCTTTTTAAGGGGGGGGGGGGAGCCATATACCAACCGTGTGTCACACGTTCGTACATAGCAACGACATTTCATTTTGTGTAAATATTATGCTTGTATCTTAGCTCTCCCCTCGCACTGATAAGGACCTGAAATAACTTGTCTGTTTTTCTCACCATTAACTGTTAACCGGTGCAGTGCCGGTTGAACATGAAATTGCCTGTTATGTCTTTTATGCCCTTATTTCCTGGAGTTTAAGTATATATAAACGGATGTTCTGTAATAAAGTTACTCAGTTGCTTTCATCCTGCCTTTGAGTCACAACCTTCTCTCGGCTCATCACACTAGATAATACAGTACTTTTTAGTTGCCCAGAAGTCATCATCCCTGGATAATTATTCTCCAAGAAGTGTTACTAGTTCCGAATTGATACTAATGTATTAACTTTGGTAGATCCTCGTTTTGGGAAAGGGTACTAGTTAAACATGCAAATTGGATTAGACCTTATCTGGAGATAGATCACGCTAATTAAGTATGTCGTTATTCCATCTTAATTCGTTGGGATTTGTTTTGCAGTGTATTGTAGCCTTACTGTATCTGATATTAGTATGCATAATGAGTTTTTATCATATTTCCAAGAATAATTGATTTGGTTTTCATGTGGAATCACTGAGCTCGCACGATGTCAACAATACTTCCAAGTCTTTACGCTGAAATTAGGTTGAAAGCTGAGAAAATGTTCAGTCCAATAATACATATCTCCATGAAAACAGGTTGTGATTAGGCCACATATATGGCAATATAGAAAGACTATAATGGAAAGCTTGGGACTTTATGTAAAAAAAGACAAGGGATATGCAAAAGCTCCATTTATTTTTCTATCAAGACAGATTTTGACTCTTGTTTGGTTCATTTCAGAAGTGTCTGTTATAGGACTAACACTCTCGACGCAACAGAAGACTTTTGATAGGTCATATATTTGAATCTATGTGGAAATTACCGAGTTTTATACGAGTCCTCTTGTCTATAAATTTTGAATAGGTTTTATATAAGAAATCGTAATTAATCACGATCATAATGTCATGCTTAACCTAGCCAGTATAGTCACTACAACTGGTGTTATTAACATAATTGCAAGTAATATCACCCTACACAATCCCACGAAATTATTATCCCACAAGTTTTGAATACCTTTTAAGAAAGATAAAGTTTATAAAAAAAAAAAAAAAAATTGAGAAAGGCATAGACGAAGAAGACAGTTTATCAAACGCACTTAAGAGGAAAAGTTGTCAGGGGAGCTCCTAACATCCTGAATTCATTTTATGAGCCTTTTTAATGGAACGCCAATAACTAGGTTTCAAACGACTGCATCACCACTCCGGCCCAATACTCGCCGCTTGATGGAGGTATCAGAATGCAATTATCACGTTGCTTGAATCCTTCTTCTCTTGGCAAAACTTTCCCCGTTCGTAAAAATTAATCTCTTCCCTTAAGTCTGTAAACAAGAGATGATCTCTCCTACTCGGGGAGCAATTTCCAAACTTTCGCGAAGACTTGCATTTCGATAGTGGTTCTTTTTTAACAAAGTTAAAAATTTTGGATGGACTGCTCTTATGTTAATTAAAAGAGGCATTATAAGTTGTAATTGATCATTTTGTTTCAATGATGAATTTTTTATCATATTTACAAGATTGTTGGAGATGTTTGATGTTTCGTCAAACTTGAACAACAAATTTAGTAGTAATTGTATAGTTTTATTTTTTTTTTTTAAATAGAGTATTTATATATGACCAAGTCCAACATTTACTTTTACAAGTAATCTGTTAAATAAAGTGTACTTTCGTAAGAAAAAAAATCGATATTGGCGGTAGTGTTATTAATTCGAAATAAATTTACAATCTTTCTGACTGCTCTAACATTGTTCCGAAGATAATCTTCATACCTAAATATAGTTAATATCAATATTAAACACAAAATATAAAGTAGTGATAATAATAATTAACCATAATAATTGAGATTGTGTCAAGTAAAATATAAGTGTATAACCTTAGTTTTGATTTTTTTTGTTTAACGAAACCCGTCAGGAACTTTAGTTAGGGTATAAACATCGATAATCTATAAACAAAAATGACAAAATCTTAATGTCTTTAATTATATATTTGGCTTACTGGTCGGGAAGCAACTCTTAAATACGAAAAGGGTTAATTCCAAACGACAGATTTACTGAAGGGGGAAAATTTTGAATAAGTTAATTAGCTTGTGTATAGAAGATAAATTTCCACAGGCATCTACATGATTAAGAGGAGTTTCGCAGTTCTTAAAATATTCTATTTTTCCTTGTTTCCTTTCCTTACTGGGCTATTTTCCCTGTTGGAGCCCCTGGGCTTACATAACATAAATCCTGCTTTTCCAACTAGGGTTGTAGCTTAGCAAGTAATAATAGTAATCAGTAGTCTGAATGTGGCTATATGAAACAACATTTAAAGGTGATGTTGATCGTAAATTATGAAAAAAGTTAAAAAATACAGTAAAAAATGACGAAGCGAGCTAAGATGAGCCCTCTCCCAGAAGGTACACTGATCTCTTATTGACATTAATTAGCTTCGCTTGAACTGATATCAAGATCATAATTAGGTTCAGAGACAATAGTATCCACTGGAATTATTGGTATACATTTCAGAGAGAGAGAGAGAGAGAGAGAGAGAGAGAGAGAGAGAGAGAGAGAGAGAGAGAGAGAGAGAGAGAGAGACTCTTGAATGTCTTGATGGTCGTAAGATGAGACGATAATGACCTGTTTGTCGATAATGAAAGGTGATATTTGTTAGGTTAGTGAGGAAGGCCTACGGAACTCTACTAAAGGAATGGGAGGAAGTAATTGTTACGCTGAGATGTTATGAGAGACTGACCACTTGCTAAGAATGTTTATATCAAGAATTAAAATAATTTGTCTTGACCTATGCAGGACTATTCGGGAAACGAAGGCAAATGCTCTGACCGTTCAATCTATACATAGTTTGTCTACAACACATGTAAGCAAGCACACTCACACACTCTCTCTTCTTCTCTCTCTCTCTCTCTCTCTCTCTCTCTCTCTCTCTCTCTCTCTCTCTCTCTCTCTCTCTCTCTATATATATATATATACAATATATATCTATATCTATATATGTATATATATATAATATATATCTATATATATATTTATATTTATATATATATATATATATATATATATATATATATATATATATATATATATATATATATGCTGGTAAAAGATACTGCTTTATATCTAAGAAGCAAGTGCCTAAAGGTGATATTACTGGATTCACGACCTTTTCTGGATCACAGTGAAGATGGTTTAGGTCTGCAGCTAGTGGATTGGTAGGCACAAGGTTCTTTAAATTTACTGGACTTACAGTACATGTCCTTGGGATGTGGACGAAGCTTTTAGATTTAGCAAACGTGATTAGAGAGCTGTACTAGTTTTTCACAGTTCCCATTTTATATATATCATCATCATCATCTCCTACGCCTATTGACACAAAGGACCCCTGTTAGATTTCGCAAGTCGTCTCTATCTTGAGCTTTTAAATCAATACTTCTCCATTCATCATCTACTTTACGCTCCAGCCATGCAGGTCTGTGTATTCCAACTCTTCTAGTGCCTTGTGGAGCCTAGTTACAAACGTTTACTAATCTCTCGGGGAGTGCGAAGAGCATGCCCAAACCATCTTCATCTACTCTTCACCACTCATCCACATATGTCACTTGAGTAATCTCTCTTATAGTTTCATTTCTAATCCTGTCCTGTCATTTAACTCCCAATATTCTTCTGAGGGTTTTGCTCTCAAATCTACAAAATGTGTTGGAGATTATTTCATTGTCATACCATGACTCATGTTCATTCAGTAACACCAATCTCACTAAACTGATATATAGTCTGATATTTATATCTAATTTCAGGAGATTTGATTTTCAAATTTTACTTAACCTAGCCATTGTCTGATTTGCTTTTTTCAATCTTTCACCAAACTCTCATTCTAAAGACCCTGTATTGGAGATCATAGTTCCCAAATACCTAAATGATTCCACCTCATTCATCCTTTCTCCTTCCAATCATATTTCATCTTCCATTGCATATGCCGTTCTCATCATGTCTTACTTCTATTTATCTTGAGCCCAACCTCGTGTGATTTTTCATGCATTCTGGTAAGCAAGCATTGCAAATCTTGTGTTGTTCTGCTAATAAAGACAGCATCATCAGCATAATCTAGGTCAGCTAATTTTTTTTTTATTACCAATCAAGTCCAATCTTTCTCCGCCATCTCCAGCTGTTCTACGCATTACAAAATCCATGAGGAGGATAAACAACATAGGTGACAACACATTCCCTTGGAGTACTCCCCTGTTCACAGTTAATTCATTTAATTATATATATATATATATATATATATATATATATATATATATATATATATATATATACATATATATATATATATATATATATATATATATATATATATATATATATATATATAATGTAAGAATGTTTGTGTGTGAAAATAAGTAAAATTGGTAGTGTTGTGGCAAGGACAGAGCAATGGCTTTAAAGTCCAGTGTGTTTGGAAAGTCAATGCAAATGACGTTAATTCTTGATAAAATTATCTTGGTAATTACTAGTAAATCTCTACGATAATACTAACATTCATTACTTGTCTTCCACAGCATCCCTTTTCCCTTTCATGAGTTCCGTTTTGCAAATTCTTTCGATAAAATTATGGCTTGGAAATCAATGTTACCATAGTCCATTCTGATGAATGAAAATTTCATTAGCCCACTTTAGAAATTAACTGATCAGAAGGTTGTAAGATATCTTGTATATGTGGAAGCCGTTAGATTATTAAGAACAATTTGTTAGTGAAATTATCGTAGTAGGGTGGCCATTTTGACAAGTTGGGTTAACTAAAAAATTTAATTGTTTCAATAAATTGAAAAAAAAAAAACCCACAAAAAGAGAGAAAATCCCTAGTTATATTTCTTTTGGGCCAATACTGATAAACTTTGTTATAATTTCCTAATTTTTTAATTACAAATGTGTTAAAAACGTCTTAAGATCCCGAAGTTTCCAGGTTAATTGCTATGCACATCGATTTCCATAAGAATGGGGAAAGCTTACTTCGCAACGAAAATACACTAAGAGTATAACGACAATTACAAATTTAATCAGGAAAGAAAGTGACTTCAATTGTAAATTATCATTCCATTATGGCGCAAAACGAATTGTAAGAACCTAAAAGTTTATCCAGCGGTAGTAGAACTATCCCCAACCATCCTGCAAAAACCTTCCCTGGGTGAAAGTAAAGAATCGGCAAGCCAATAACCCATCAGGCCACATGGAGTGAACAGTGACTATCAATAAACTGAGGCCAAAAATTCTTTCGGAAACCATCGTATTGTCTTTCACCTATATTTCTCCTATCGATAGTTGCAGCGAACTTTAAACTCTCACCATTTTTTTCTTGTTGTAAAAGCTACAGACAAGATGAAAAAAGCTGAAATACAAAGTGTCCTCTATTTCTATTTATTTTCTCAATTTGCCAGAGAAAATGTGATATTTTATCTCACTCGTCTGTCTTTCTATCAGTCTGCAATAGCTATGATGACTATAAATCTCTATCATCCTCAAAATATTAACGTTACTCCCGTTGCCTTTATAAAAATGGAATTGAAAGGAACTATTTACATAAACAAGTAATCTTCATGTTGCCACGGTTCAAAAGAAAACTAAGAAAATACAATTACTTTGTCAAATATATTTTTTATCATCAAAATATTCAGGTTACTCCCATTGCCTTTAAAAAAAAAATGGAATTGGAAGAAACTTCAAAAGGCCATGAAGTGTTCATATTGTCACAGATCAAAAGAAATTTGCGAAAATAAAATTACTTGTCAAAATATGTACCACAGAAACTAAAGTTTTTATTTCTTTGGGTCGTAAAGTCAAGGGGGTCACAAAGTCAAGAGTTCCTTTTGATGCAAAGACATTTCAAGTCTGCAATTCGTCACCTTTCGCATGGAAAAAAAAAAAAATCTTCCAATCAGTCAAACTTTCATCAAAGGCCATGGAATTGTGCAGCCACTTCAAACTACTTAGGAGTTTAACAAACGTAGACGATGGCTTCTTTCTATAATTGCTCTCTCTCTCTCTCTCTCTCTCTCTCTCTCTCTCTCTCTCTCTCTCTCTCTCTCTCTCTCTCTCTCTGGCACAGTTTCCGGATTCGAAAAGGGAACACAATGGGCAAAGTTTTAAATGACTTGCTAATGAACCATATGAGAGAGAGAGAGAGAGAGAGAGAGAGAGAGAGAGAGAGATGAGATTTCCTCTTTAGCGACGTTTTATAAAAGGGTAACCTAATTTGGGCACACAGAAGTAATTGCGAACAAATGGTGAAAGATATTGTGCTTGGAACTTTAAGAAGAAATTTCCCAACGTCTTTTCGCCAGTATAAAGGGGATAGTGAGAGAGAAACACACACACACACACACACACACACACACACACACACACATATATATATATATATACATATATATATTATTAATTGCTAAGCTACAACCGTAGTTTGAAAAGCAGGATGCTATAAGCCCAGGGGCCCCAGCAGGGAAAATAGCTCAGAGAGGAAAGGAAACAAGGATAAATAAAATATTTTAAGAATAGTAACAGCATTAAAATAAATATTTCCTAAATAAAGTATAAAAACTTTAACAAAACAAGAGGAAGAGAAATTAGACAGAATAGTGTGCCCAAGTGTACCCTCAAGCAAGAGAACTCTAGCCCAAGACAGTGGAAGACCATGGTACAGAGGCTATGGCACTACTACTCAAGATTAGAGAACAATGGTTTGATTTTGGAGTGTCCTTCTCCTGGAAGAGCTGCTTACCATAGCTGAAGAGTCTCCTCTACCCTTACAAAGAGGAAAGTAGCCACTGACCAATTACAGTGCAGTATTTAGCCCCTTTGGTGAAGAAGAATTGTTTGGTAATCTAAGTGTTGTCAGGTGTATGAAGACAGAGGAGAATGTGCAAAGAATAAGCCAGACTGTTCGGGGTATGTGTGGGCAAAGGTAAATAACCGTAACCAGAGAGAAGGATCCAATGTAGTACTGTCTGGCCAGGCAAAGGACCCGAAAACTCTCTAGCGGTAGTATATGATGTGAAAGAAATCTAGGATCAAAACCCTGGTTTAAAAAAAAAAAAGGGGGGAGGAGATTATTATCCATATTTATTCCGTCAAGGTTTTATTTTATATTTATGAAAGAAAACCGTAATTACATCAACGAGGAAAAATCAATAAGGTGATCCCCAGTGAAATGTGCTTAATATTTTAGGACAATGATTGATTAAACTACTTTTTCATATAGAACTAAAAAAAAGTTGTCAAAATAATTTACTGATAGCCTATTGGAACCATCGCTGCCTTGCAATCTGCTGGACTGGGGTTCCAGGAATGCTTAAGATCTATAGTTTCTTGTAGTGTCTGCAACCTCACCATCCTTGTGAGCTAAGGGTGGGTGGGGGGGGGGGGGGAGCCATTGCCTGGCCCTAGCTTGGGTGGAAAGGGGGCTTGGGCGCTGATCTTATGTATTTATACGGTGTCTCTAGAGCATTGTCAGTTTCTTGCCTCTGCCATACAAGGGCGACCTTTAATCTGGCCTCTTAAACTGCATGTTTTCAACATCAAATCTTATTGTGGTTTGTTGTTTTGGAAGTATAAAAAGTTTCAAATGAACTTAATATTTTTATTATGTATGATATATAGAATTACCGGGCAGTAATGAAGCTTTTAAATATAATAACGTGAAACTCCCTCAAAGGAAAAAAAAAGAAATGAAATTTGGATAGGTTTTTCCTATCTGAAAATTGATAATAATACTTTGGTACATAACCCTAGTCATTTTGTAATGACTTTGGTTTACTGAGTGGTGTGTATTTAGTGCTTGAATAATACTCTCCTTGGAACTTGGTATTTCTTAACATAGTAGTGGGATGAATATGGCACTTACTTTACATCCAAAACCTTTGTAAAGAAAAGTTTATTTCGAGTAATGATGATAATTTTGTTAAAAGTGAACCCCATAATAGAATTTAGATAAGATTTGAAAATTTTAATATGGATTTCACCATCTTAAAAGTGCGATTTAGTAGTTTAATTATTGACATTTTTTAAAAACTTAATTTTTTTAAATGGATTTATTTAGCCATGTTTTTATAAGGGTGATTTAATGTTATATTGTATCTTAATGATCAACATTATTTATATTTGAAAGCAGTGGGTATATTTTCATCAGAATGGCAAACAGCTCTATTTCGTCATCTATGACTACCGTGTGAGGCTAATTATAATAACTTAAGAAATAGATTTCAGTTTGAGGCTCGAGGTGAAGATGACAGGTTCATCCTTGCCAAGAATCTTGGACATGTGTCCTACTATGCGAGCTGCATTTTTAAGATTTATTTCAGAAGCAGATCTTCTAAATACTATTCAACTTCTATAATGACATTAAAATTTTATGGTTTTAACTGAATATTCTATTAATTTTTATATAAAATAAATGATATCGGCGTCAATGACCTGAAAACTTTAAATCAATCAATCAATCATGTTGCTAAAACAAGGATTTTGTAGTGCCTGCGTTCTCAATCGATTGCGTATAGAGTTATCACAAATAGGGCCACATAAACGTGAGATTTAATGCTCGCTCATAAACCGGGGCTTAAGCTTCCTGTTCGGGGAGGTAAACGATCCATGAACTTATTGCTGATACAGTTCATTTCCGTTTTCTGTTTGGCATTGCCACGGATTCCGTTTTCTGTTTGGCGTTGAGAAATGAGGGGAAAATGAGCGACGCTAATTCCCATGAAACGTTGTTAGACTATTATTATTATTACTACTACTTGCCAAGCTACAATCCTAGTTGGAAAAGCCGGATGCTATAAGCTCAAGGGTTCCAACAGGGAAAAATAGCTCAGTGAGGAAAGGAAATTAGGAAATATAATACGAGAGAAGTTTGCGAATAATAACATTAAAATAAATCTATTATATGTAAACTATAAACACTTTAAAATAACAAGAGGAAGAGAAAAAATTATACAGCAGGTCCGTAACTTTCAAACATTCGGAGATACAAACAAATACAACTGAAAATAGCAAAGATAAAACAAATACTGTAATAAAACAATACTGTATCATTTCATACAGTAACCAAAATGAAATTTGTAGTAACACGATATCCATTTCATATAAAACTCGACTGTGTGTTGACTTTTGTTGCCGGAAATTATAAACATGGGATTTAGGTTAGGCCTACCCTACCTACCTAGGCCTAAGTTTAACAAAATTCAACTTACAAACAGCTTCTTGGAACCTATTAAGTTTGTAAATTGAGGGTCCATATTTAATTCACAGCTTCAATGAAAAAAAATTAGGAATAAAAAAATCCATTTAAAGGAATTGAGAATTTCTTTAGATTAATGATTAGTAAAGGCAGTTTCTTATCCAAACACACGGCGAGGGTAATATTTTTTTTTCCTCGGCATATGTGTCCCATACTACGGGGAGGTTCTATGTCAGTAAAATTTATCTTTCATTGAATTGTAGCCCAAACCAATAGAAGCCTCAATTGATATACCTATCGTAAATCTACCTGCGAGAATGATTTTCCATAAGTTAATGTTGATAAAAAGAAGAAAAAGTCATATAAAATACAGCAAAATGTCACAAGGGGAAGATAAAAAGTAATGAGGAAATTAAAGAAATGAGAGAAAAAGGAAGATAATTGAAACCCTATAAAATATCCCTTGATTAATTTTTTTTTTTTTTGAATTATTAATGGTATCGTAAATTCCGTGGAGCTAAGCAATGAAATTGGATGTTTGGTGTAGACTAAACCAATTGGCTATTTACGATGCTCAGTCTAGGGTCTATAATATTAAATAAATTGAGTCAGTTAATGGGAATTGAGAGATAGTAGCTGCTATTTTTTATTGTTAAAAAAAGAGGTAGCTTCCATTGCCTTTAAAATAAGGGTATCTATAGTTTCCGAGAACTTCTTCAACAGTGTAAAGGCTTTAAAGGCCGCACATGAATGGCCGAGGCAAGGGACAGGGACAATGCCCCAGAGACTGACCATATATATATATATATATATATATATATATATATATATATATATATATATATATATATATATCACATCAAGCCCCTCTCCACCTAAGCTAGGACCAGGGAGGGCCAGACAATGGCTACTGATGACTCAGCAGGTAGACCTATAGGCTCACCAAACCCCCCCCCCTTCCCAAGCTCACAAGGATGGTGAGGTTGCAGACACTACTAGAAATTATCAAATTTGAAGGACTCGAACCCCAGTCCAGCAATCGCTAGACAGGGACGTTTCGAATAGGCCACCATAGTACCGAATATAAAGTGGTGTTTTATTAGAAATCCGGATGTTATCTTTAGAAATATATTCTTTCAATAACTGTTGTAAATATTATATGGATTTATGAATTTGGGCCATATGGTCAAGCACTGGGGTTTGGGAGGCCATTCAATGGTTGGACAGCAAAAAGGAAGAAAGAAATCTGGAAAGGAGTTCAGGTAGAAGCAAATATTTGACATCAGCTTCAATGTTTCCTGGCTATGCTATGCAAAAAAGCTTTGTCCTTAAAATTAGCTCATTTGTGAATATGAATAATTTATGGATATGTAAACTTCATTATATCGCAAGAGTATTATAAATAAGCTTGCTACTAATTAATCCACTTTAAAATACTAGTGCCAGTTACCGCCTTTATAATTAGCCGGCAGTAGATTACAAAGAGGACTCCTGCCTTTTTATTTAAATCCTATTAAGGCTTATTATATTCACATTCTGATTATATTTGTGACCAGGTTTTATTTTTTATCTTACTATTCAAGACATTTCCGCGTCCTTACGTAAACATTTCATCATTCAATCGTTACATTTTAGAGTTTAAATGACTAGCGTTTGCTTAATAAATTGGAAACAAGGTACATATACACATTCATACATATATACATACATATTGTACAATATAGTACTCCATCGTAACCGGTAATTACATTTTAAGTCCCTCCGTAAATGATGACTGTAGCATGATGCTCTCAGGTGTGGTATTATTGTTGCAAGGGTCTGAATATATTGCTGTGACTAATGAGATGGAGTCCCGAATATATTGACGAAGAATTCAGAAATATATATCAAATAGGTTTTCAAAATAATTTTAGCACACAAGACATAGACAAAAGCCTGGCACTTGCAAGAAAATCTTTTTATTCGCCCCAATGGAATATAAGTAAAACTAATTTTCTGTCCCTACCATACCATCCCAATTTTGAGTCTGTAATCGCTCCTCTTAGATTGTTGGGGATTTGTACTGCATTTTCTTATCGTAATACTATTGGCAAAAATCTAATTTGCAACACACCTGACAGTGATGAGGGTATAGTTTATAAGATACCATGTTTATGTGGACATTTTTATATTGGACAATCTGGAAAATCATTAGATAAACGAATTTTAAACCATAAGTATAATGTAAGAACAAACAACAAAAGTAATGCCATTTGTATACATAATAATATATGTAGTTATCCAGTAGATTGGCAACATTCACAAATTTTGTTCAAGAATACTGATTTTATAGAGAGGAATGTCATTGAATCAGCATGTATATTTTATAGTAGGAATAAGAATTTTAATTTATCTCCAGGCATATATAAATTGGATCCTTTTATCTTACACAGTATAAAGTGTCAGTACAAACTTGAAAATGTTTTTCAATGGTTCTTTCCTTTTTTTTTTTGTCTTGTTGTATTTACTTGGGTGCTTGTCAAACTTTCCATTACTTGTTTTCATGTTAATTTGTAATTTCAACTTTTACTAGTTTTATCCTCATGTTAAGTGACTTGCCTGTTGGGTAGTAAAAGTATAATTTTATCTTTTTTTTTTTTATGATTTTAAGCCTTTCCTGTACGTACAAACGTGTGTAATATTTCTTTGCATAATAAACGCTCCAAGAAGAGGTCCATTGGCGGACGAAACTGTTGAGCATTTCTACATATACACAACTTTCAATTTTCCCTTATGTAGACTACTATATATTGAGTTATCTTCGTGCTGAGGAAGAATACATCTGTAATATATATATATATATATATATATATATATATATATATATATATATATATATATATATATATATATATAGAGAGAGAGAGAGAGAGAGAGAGAGAGAGAGAGAGAGAGAGAGAGAGAGAGAGAGAGAGAGAGAGAGAGAGAGAGAGAGAGAGAGAAAATACCAATGTGTTTGTATATTTCAATAACGATACATTCATACATTTTTTCCATCGGGTTTACTTTTCTTGTAATTTTGTATGAGAGCGAAAAGTCAAGAATGCATCGAGTACTCATTACCGTAAATGAGGTCAAATGAGCAGCCTAATTAACTATGCCTCATTATGTTGTGGATAATCATAATAAATAGGACTGGAGGTCATGCAATTACCCTTTTTCGAGCTCCAAAATTTTCACATACTTAGACTGATTTGAAAATACGCTAAAACGTTGGAGATTTTTTTTTTTTTTTTTTTTTTTTTTTTTGCATTTAATGTAAATAGGGTGGTTGACTGTAAACGTGTAAAAAGACTTCCAATTTAAAACACACATTTCACCTATATAAAAAATACCAAGTGTCTGATATATATATATATATATATATATATATATATATATATATATATATATATATACATATAAATATACATACATACATATATGTATGTGTATGAATGTACATATATACTGTGTATATATATATATATATATATATATATATATATATATATATATATATATATATATATATATATATATATATACATACATACATATATATATATATATATATATATATATATATATATACATACATACATATATATATATATATATATATATATATATATATATATACACACATACATATCCCTCCTATTTTGTATGTTTAATCCTTTCTTTTCATTTTTCATTGCTTTTAAATACATTTCTTCTGTCTCACACCAGCATTTTTTTTTCGTAATTTTCTTGCTTAAAAGAAAACGAATTAATTTTCCTACTCCCAATGCAGTTTCTTCTCAAGCTGCTTTCTTCCTTTCTCGAAATCATTGTTTTTTTTTTTTTTTCACTGTAAGTTGAACTTAATTTATTTCTCTCCTTTTCCTACATTTTATTAACGTCCGTCTAATTCCATTTTCACGTTCAGCTCACCCACCCTTCCTCCTTCTACGTTTCGTCTCAAGTTCCCCTTTTTCTCATCTTTATTCCCAACTCCAACTTCGTTTAATCTTCAGTTAGTAAAATTTACGGCCCATACTTGGCGTTTTTCCTATCCGATATTTCCTTTATCATTTGATGATTGTCCTTCATTAATTCTCTGTAACATTTTCATCCGTTCATCTCATATCTTATGATCCCAATATTTTCTCGAATCTTTATGATTTCATCTTTCTTGAATTTTTATCTTTTCTTCTTTTTCAGTCTGTCTCTTCTCCTGATCCTAAACTTACATTTCCTTTCTGATTTTACTTTCTCAACCCCTGTTCTTTTTTATTTAACCCCCCCCCCCCTCTGGCACTTTGCTTCGTCTTTATTTATTCTTTCTTCCCCCAGAATACCTTTTTTTCCCCCGCCTCCACATTTATCCAGACCTGCCGTTTCTTTTTCCCCTCATTTAGTCTTTCTGCTCCCCGTCTGATCTCATTTTTCGTCCCCCAAACTTCCCTCGCCAGAACAATAAAGCTTGCTCGCACTTTCTGCCAGCCAAGGAAATACAAGTATCGCCCGCTTTCGGAACACGGTCCTCTGGAACAAACTTCGAAACTCGTCATGTAAAGGAAAGTTAGTTACAGGTGTCTGTCGTATGTATACATACGTTTCTCCGTTCATAAAATACGGGCTCACCACAGAACTCGAGATAGCAATAACAATGCATATTCCTGTGATATTATTGTGACAGCGCAGCAACTGATGGGAATGCATCTCTTGGGGGGATCTAATAATGATACAATACCTCGCATCGAATGGCGGCCAATAATTCTCAGTAAAATTAATAGCTCAGTGGAGGACAGTGTGGGTTGCTAAACGTTGATTAAACCTTGCTTGTGTAAGCACGAGGATGCAGTCAGTTGTCCTTTCCATTATAAATGCATTTGTCAACGGTCGACCGTCAGGTCGTTCATTTCGTGGCACAGGTCAGTTGCTTCAAGCGGTGTCATATCAGAATACGTCAGAGAATTGCCCTTGCAAAAGACAGAAGATTAAGAAATACTGGGGAAATCTATTTAAGCAATGTAATTTCACACAAACTTCAAATTAACCGTAATTAGCCTGAGTGACTCAACATTGGTTGGTAAGCGGTATGCATTTTTTTTTTTTTTAATGGGCTTCAGTTCCTAGGTAAAAAAAATCCCCTTTAAATAGAAGACAGTTGTGTTTAATGCTCCATGTCTCTCAAGACGGAATGGACTTGCCGGCCCCCCTCTCCCACATTCCATTAAATCCCCCCCCCCCTCTCTTTCCCTTCTCTGAACCTCGCCCCTAATCGCAGAAACCTCCAACTCACGAACCCCTAAGCTTTAATTTGTTTCTTTTGTGGTAATGGTATAAGACCCTCAGTACCAGGCACTTAACTCATACAACACGTATTTTCTTTCCCAAAAACACAGGACGTCCTTTTCTTTACTTGGTCTCTCTTTTAGCCAATGCTGGTTTTATATCTTCTGCAGATGGTTGTGCAGCCTTGTATGCACAACACATAAGCGATTATGTACATTTTTATCCTTTAAATTTTGTATGTTTATATCAAATAAAATTGGGAACTTATAAGGGTTTATGTACATTTTTATCCCTTAAATTTTGCTTGTTTAAAATAACTAAATTTTGGAACATATAAGCGTTTATGTACATTTTTTATCGGCTAAATTTTGCATGTTTATTTTAATTAATTTTGGAACCTATAAGCGTTTATGTATATTTCTATCCCTTAAGTTTTGCATGTTTGTGTTAATTAAATTTTGGAACCTATAAGCGTTTAAGTACATTTTTATCCCTTAAATTTTGCATGTTTATGTTAAGTTTTGGAACCCCTAAGAGTTTGTATAATTTTATCACTTAATATTGCATGTTTATATTTAATAAATTTTGGAACCTCTCGATGCGTGTTTGATTATGGAGTAGCTATAAATGTACATATGAGTGGAAATTCTGTATCGGTAATTAAAAACCCTTGTCGTAATTATCCTCGGCCTCATTAGCCTGCAAATCGGACCGCTTTTCATGTATCAGTGGAGCTTCAGTTCCCCCCCCCCCCCCTCTAACTAATCGGGTCACTTTTACAGCTGTTCAATATGGGACTCAATCGTCCTCACTCCACTTACGTTGTGGAATATGCAGAGCATAGAGTTTAAATCTGTCTGTCTTAACCGTATTTGATGATTAATCTTAAATATATACATTCAATTTTGATTAATGTTTTTTTTTATCAGGGCTGATAAAAACAAAAATATAACGTATTCATTAATAATCTCTCTCTCTCTCTCTCTCTCTCTCTCTCTCTCTCTCTCTCTCTCTCTCTCTCTCTCTCAAGTAGGTCCTAAAACGATTACCTACCCTTCCATTGCAAATCCGATAATAAAGGTAAACAAAAACCTAATTTCAAGAGAGATGGACGGATTGACTTGGTGTTATCAGGATGCCGGATAACACTATATCAACCAATCAATTGATCAATCTCTTGAAATTACGTTTCTATTTACCCTTATAATTGAATTTGTAAAGGAGGGGTAGGTAAGCATTTCAGGACTTGCGAGATAAACTCTCAAAATCAAGCATGTGAATGCAAAGGAATTCTAGTAAGCAAATACATCAGTTTTAACTAAATAATTTATCACCTAAATTTTCCAACTTGTTGAGAAGTTTCTAAGTTATGCTTAAAACTGCAAACCCGCGATTATGTCCCAGTTTTCATCTTTATATCTTTGTACTCCATCCCATATATTTTCCGAACCAGCATCTAGCTTCCCAACCACTCAAACTCGCTCATGAATAACCTAGTGGTATGCTGCGCGTAGTAATTTGGTTAAATTAGGTTGTACGGTTTGTGTGTATATACATATATACATTATTATATATATATATATATATATATATATATATATATATATATATATATATATACATAAATGTGTGTATATACTGTATATAAATACATATAGATATATTTATACTATATATATATATATATATATATATATATATATATATATATATATATATATATGTGTGTGTGTGTGTGTGTGTGTGTGTATGTGTGTATAGGCTATATATGTATGTATATATAAATCATAATCTATATTTACATATGTAATATATGTGTATAAGTATTATATATAATTATTATATATATTTATAGATATATATATATATATATATATATATATATATATATATATATATATATATATATATATTTATATAGACGGATAGATAGATAGATAATTATGTTTTTTCTCAATACAAGTCAGAATTACTTGCACAGATTAATTGCATCCGGTAGTGAAAGACTGACAGTATAGATTTGGCAATAATATGATTAGAAGTATATGGAAACAATGTATATAATGGATCTTGGCATAATTGATAAAACACTGGGAATAAAAGATTTCAGTGTGGATAAAAAAAGGATGAAAACTATACGAGAAGGCTATTAGGAGCATTGGTCTAGAAGTAGACATTAGTAATTATATAAAATTTAGAGTTTAAGAGAAGTGATCTGGTGAAAGGCTCACCCTACAGAAGTGTTTTGATGCCGAATGCACACGAAAATATGGTAATATTCCTGACTGGTGATCGCCAGACTGAGGTTCGAGATTCGCTCAAACTTGTTAGTTCCTTTGGTTGCTGCAACCTCACCATCCTTGTGAGCAAAGGAAGGGGGGTTTAGGGGAGTCTACAGGTCTATCTGCTGAGTCATCAGCAGCCATTGCCTGGCCCTCCCTGAGCTTGTGTGGAGATGGGACTTAGGCGCTGATCATATGTATATATGGTCAGTTTCTAAGGCATTGTCCTGCTTGCTAAGGCAATGTCACTGTCCCTTGCCTTTGCTATTCATGAGCGACCTTTAAAACTGCTTAAAGGCTTAATAAATAAACGTCTGCAGAAATAAAATGTATCTAAAATTCTTCATGTAGTTTGGGTATATAGAATAATATATTAATTTAATATGGATATTGTGAAATCGGAATGACAGTATAAAATGTATGAAAACTGGGAAGAAAGATCTTTAACAACTAGGAAGCTCTAAAAATGAGAACTTCGGATGTCGGAATGAATAAGGAAATACCGCTGAGGGCTTCCGATTGATTGGGAAGCAATATAGAGGATGCAGTCTTATCAAGTATTCCAATGTGAAGGTAGGGTAATAAACAAGTTTTTTATTCTTTTCATTTTCTAATCTTGTTAGGTTAAAACTTGTTTTTTCCTACAGTATATATTGTATGTTTTTCTTTGGTTAAATAATATATAAAAATATATAAATATATAAATATATATATATATATATATATATATATATATATATATATATATATATATATATATATATGTAAATATATACACATTTATACATATATAGATGTGTATATATATACATACATATATATATATATATATATATATATATATATATATATATATACTGTATATATATATATTATATATACACATATACATATACATGCATAAATATATATATATATATATATATATATATATATATATATATATATATATATATATATATACACACATACATACATATATATAAATACATATATGTATATATATACATATATATACATATATATATATATATATATATATATATATATATATATATATATATATATATATATATATATATATATATTACTATAATTAATATGGACCGGCAGGGGTCACTTGCCTTAGTTATATAGGCAATGCGCATCACAAGGAGCTGGTTATCCTTTGATGTATCCAGCCAATGGCTCCTCTGTGGATTTAGTCAGTTATGGAAAGAGAAGATGACGGAATGTCCCCCTTTCCCAGGCGTAGTGGGGTACTACGAATCTCCGTTTATAAATACTTCAAGATAAGAGACGACTGGTGAAACCTAACCCAGGCCCTTTGCGTCAATAGGCGCAGGAGATGATGGTGGTGATGATGATGATTTATATATATATATATATATATATATATATATATATATATATATATATATATATATATATATATTTATATATATATATATATATTATATATATATTATACATATATATATTATACATATATATATATATATATATATATATATATATATATATATATATGCACAGAAAGACACATATGCAATATATACATTATATATATATATATATATATATATATATATATATATATATATATATATAAAATTATATACAGTATATATATATACATATATAAAATTATATACAGTATATATATATATATATATATATATATATATATATATATATATACATACATTCATATATATATATATATATATATATATATATATATATATATATATATATATATATATATGTATATACACACATGAACGTATATATTCATACATCGCCTTATTACAATTTAGCTTTAAAGGCACCAGACAAAGACCATACTATGAAGGAGATAGTTCGAGGGGTTGCCTTTAATCATAGTAAGTCAAAGGCACCAACAATTACGTTCGATGAGATGGATGGTCAGTCTCCAAACGGCAATTTACAAAATAACCTTTAGAGATGATGAGGCTTTATATCATATGGAGAGAATATGATATAGTTTCATGGTAATTGTGGGGGTCTTACTCTCTCTCTCTCTCTCTCTCTCTCTCTCTCTCTCTCTCTCTCTCTCTCTCTCTCTCTCTCATCGGGTTGGAAATGTAATTTAGTCATTAATTATTTTTTGGGAAGGGGGAATTTGTCGAAATGATTTCTGACAAGTAGAAATATGGTTTACCAATATTCAACACAGATCAGAGATTAACTAAGGAATAACATATGTTGAAAAGAATCCAAGGGAAATATCCTTAAATGTAAAACATTTTATGGGGGGAAAAAAGTATAGGGAAATTCGCATGGAGAGGGGGAAATGGCTCATTGCCCCTAAATTGCGTGCTCTGTAATTTTGTAATGGATTTCCGTCATTTGCTAACGGGTGTAACTCGCTAGGATATTCCTAATTATCAAGACAATGACCAGTTAACTAGATATATTCATAACAGATTTCCATAATTAGTGCTTCTCGCGGTAATGAGTTGGTTACGACAACCGCTTTCAGTTGAGTTATCAATATCAAAGTCTGCACGGGAGGTTAAGTCTTTTAGCAATTTGGTAATCTGATAATGATTGCAATCTAAAAATAATCTCTGAAGGCGATGATATTCATACTTTTAAGCTGTCTGGAGCACCACAAGTTAATCAAAACTTTCGTTTAATAGAACCTCAAGTGACAATAAAATCTTTGCCTCATGAATAATGGGAGGAAATTATATAAATATATATATATATATATATATATATATATATATATATATATATATATATATATATATATATATATATATATATATATATATATATATATTCTCATGCGAAGGATTCTCATGAATTTTGGATTTTATTAACCGCTTGGAATAGAGAACTCTCGGAGACATCATAACCTTAGTAGGTAGGTGCTTGAAGAAATTAGGCGTCCCTTTTTTTCGCAACTATACGCTAACAAAATTCAAATATCTCCTGTCTGATCATAAAAGGGTTGGGAAATTACAGATTCTTAAATTTTGACCGTTAATTGAAAGAAGTCACGTTTAGACCAGTTCTTTTTTTCTTCTAAACATGTCCTTTTACATTTACTCATATAGATGAGAGCTATAAACATGTTCACTGATTCATCTGGTAGATTTATTTCGATTGATTACAAGTGGAAGAGATAGTCCAATTAGGTAATTTTCAGTTTTGGAAAACTATACAATAATCTATTTATTAAACCTAATTAATAAAGTATTAACGTAACTTCAACGTCTTATTTCAGTTAAATTTATTTTTTGGCAGAAAAAATATGAACCAAAAGTAACAGCGTTATATTGTCGTTCGTGCTTTGCCAATTGGGAAAGACGTAGAAATAAAAATATGCTTTGTAACGGATACACAGCAATTTAACAGGCCAGAAAAAAATTTAGAAATTGATAAAAGTATCAGAGAAAATGTTACGATGATTGAAAGAAATTTATATGAATAATCGTTAATGTGAAGTGTAAAATCAAAGGGAAATATACAAGTTAATGTGTCAAGTGTAAAATTAAAGGCAAATATAGAGTATATATGTAATTGAACGAAATGATCCAGCACGAGCAACCAATATCAGCTATCACTGGTTACTGTGCTATAACCTAAAGACTGATATCGGTACATATGACGAAATGCTAATGTTCTATGAACAAGACCTCAAGGGAGAGGGGTCGACCTCTAAGAGTACCTCAAGTGGTGTAATGTAAAAAAAAAATCCCTTGATTATGGCCAGGAAGTTCATATGATTGGCCTTGATTTTGGTGTTAATGTATTGCAGAGAGTGCTTGTTGACGGGCACCATAGTGACAATAGGAATGTGATACCTGATGTTTCTCATAGTAGAATTCTGGGCCCATTACTCTTCATATTATATACGCATATGTGTTTTGGCCTGGAAAACAATCTCGTTGTATATGCAGATGATGCTACTCTCTTTGCATCACTTCCATCTCCTCAGTATAGACCTATGAATGTTGAATCCCTTTATAGAGATGTAGCTAAAATTAATGGAAGGTGCAAATTATGGGGCATGAAGTTGAACTTCAACAAAACTCAAGTATGATTGTACGTAGGTCGAGGCTAATGACTCCTCATCATCTAGATTTTTGTAATGACAATGTCTTTAACCAGCTACCGGTTGAGATACTACCGCTAGAGAGTTATGGGGTCTGTTGACTGGCCAGACAGTACTACATTGGATCCTTCTCTCTAGTTATGGTTCATTTTCCCTTTGCCTACACACACACACTCCCTGAATAGTCTGGCCTGTTCTTTACATATTTTCCTGTCCTCATACACCTGACAACAAAGATTACCAAACAATTCTTCACTCAAGGGGTTACTGCACTGTAATTGTTCAGTGGCCACTTTCCTCTTGGTAGGGTTAGAAAAGACTCTTTAGCTATGGTAAGCAGCTCTTCTAGAAGGACACTCCAAAATCAAACCATTGTTCCCTAGTCTCGGGTAGTGCCATAGCCTCTGTACCATGGTCTTACACTGTCCTGGGTTAGAGTTCTCTTGCTTGAGGGTACACTCGGGCACACTATTCTATCTTATTTCTCTTCCTCTTGTTTTGTTCAAGTTTTTATAGTTTACAAAGGAGATATTTATTTTAATGTTGTTACTCTTCTTAAAATATTTTTTTTTCTGTTTTCCTTCCCTCACTGGGCTATTTTCTCTGTTGGAGCCCCTGTGCTTATAGCATCCCGCTTTTCCAACTAGGGTTGTAGCTTAGCTAGAATAATAATGATGATAATATACTATAAAACTCATTTAAATGTCTGGGCGTGGTTCTTGGTTGCTAATTTAATTTTGAAAATGGCATTCGGTGTTCCTTCTTGAATTGCATAAAAAATGGCTTATTCAGTGTCTTTTTAGGATTTTTGGTGATCAGTCTATCCTATGGAAATGTTTTAATTCTTTCATTCTACCTTCTTTCAAGCATTGTTCTCCTGTCTGGTCTTCAGCTGCCAACTCATTTTAATTGGTTGGATAGAAACGTGTGGTCTATTAAATTCCTTATTCCTGATCTGGATATTGCTATCTGGCTGCGTCGTTCAGTTAGTTCACTGTAAATGTTGAACAAGATTTTCCATAATTCAGACCACCCATTCCATTGAGATCTTCCGAGATTGTACCATCCTGCAGGTAGTACTAGGTATGCAGATGTAGTACTAGTTATGCAGATAATTATATCAGTCATACCTTCTCCACCATAAGGCACAATGCTACATAGAATTATAGAAGGTTTACTCAAACTTACAGCGAATATTTTTACGACGAACAGACTGACACTAGTCTCTCTTCATAGTTTATATATGGCATCAATTTTACAATTGTTACTGATCTTAAAATACTTTATATTAATTATTCCTTACTTGTTATGTAGTTTATTTATTTCCTTATTTCCTCAATGGGATATAGTTCCTCGTTGGAGCCCTTGAGCTTATAGCATCCTGCTTTTCTAACTAGGGTTGTAGCTTAGCTAATAATAATAATAATAATAATAATAATAATAATAATAATAATAATAATAATAATAATAATAATAACAATTATAACAACGGAGGAAAACAGCTTAGCGCAGAAAAGAAACGGAGAAGCAAAGAATAAACTATAAAATAGAAATAACCTTAACTTCTTTTCATTTGGTGGATCAAAAGATTTTCAAACTTTTAAAAAACCAAGCGAGGGAAGCGACTTGAAAAGTTTTGATAAATAGCCTAAAATTTAATTATTTTCCATTATATTGCAGATAGAAAAGATTGATGCACGGTATTGGATACCAATACAAAAAAACCGGGAAACTTTCATCATCTCCTCCTCCTCCTACGCCTATTGACGCAAAGGGCCTCGGTTAGATTGCACCAGTCGTCTCTATTTTGAGCTTTTAATTCAATACTTTTCCATTTATCATTATATACTTCGCGCTTCATAGTCCTCAGCCATGTAGGCCTGGGTCTTCCAACTCTTCTGGTGCCTTGGCCCAGATGAACGTTTGGTCAACTAATCTCTTGGGGAGTGCGAAGAGCATGCCCAAACCATCTCCATCTACCCCTCATCATGATCTCATCCACATGTGGCACTCGAGTAATGTCTCTTATAGTTTCATTTCTAATCCTGTCTTGCCATTCAAGTCCCAATATACTCCTGAGGGCTTTGTTCTTTCTCAAATCTACTAAATCTATTGGAGATTGTTTCATTGTCATATCATGACTCATGTCCATATAGTAGCACTTTCAATTGAGCACAATTTCATCATATATTCAAATACACAAACACACTTATAAAGTTGATGACCCAAAATATTTAGTTTTTATAAATGGAAAATAATGACGAATAAAGATCGAGCCCATCTTCAGGCATTATTATTATTATTATTATTATTATTGCTTACCAAGCAACAACTTTAGTTGGAAGAACAGGATGCTATAAGCCCAGGGGTTCCAACAGGGAAAATAGCCCAGCGAGGAAAGGAAACAAGGAGAAAAAAAATATTTTAAGAGCAGTAACAAAATTAATATAAACAAGAAAGGGTGTGTAAAAAACGTCCCTTCATATATTTGAATTCATTTTTGCCAATTACAGATTAAAACGGAAACCGTTTCATCCTACGTCAGTGGTTATTTGTTTTTTTTTTGTCTTTGTAAGAGATTTATTACGCAGGTTATAAAACTAAGAAAAGTTGGACCTTTTCCTTTCAAAAAAAAGATCAGCAACTGGCGGAGAATATTTATTAACATTAATATAAAAACAATAAATAGCAGTGTAAAGAATAACGGCGATCTCATTGAGTACACATATACAATGTAAATTGGGAATAGAGAATATATGAATCCGAAATTAAAGTTATTTCAATCACTTTGATTTTGGATTTATATTCTTTATTTCCGATTTATATTGTATATGTGAAAAAAACCCATTAATTCCTAAAGGAAAATGATAGAAATTAATACAACCTTGACAAAATTTGATCGATTTAGATGCATTAAATTATTCAGCTATGTAAGAACAAACGATAATAAGAAACAGTCAAGTACGTTGCAAATTTATATTTATATGTACTAGTACAATCACTCATGCACTTACTATCATATACTCAAATTCGAATACTTATTTTATCTGAAATAAAAGAGATTGAAGGAACTAATGCTGAATAGAGATACTTCAACAATTGGACGATATATAAGTTTAACAAACTTGAAAATTAAGGCGATTGAAAATATGAAAATATGTACAAAAGGCCGACATACGGGTATACATAAGGGGCATATTATCTGTGTTAAATACACTTACAAATCTGTTTGTATGTATGTTTGCATACAAACAGGTGTGTAATACGTACGTACATACATACATACATACATACATACACTCTCTCTCTCTCTCTCTCTCTCTCTCTCTCTCTCTCTCTCTCTCTCTATATATATATATATATATATATATATATATATATATATATATATATATATATATATATATATATATATATATATATATATTAGTCATTAATGCGTCTTCTGTGTTTTCATTGTGGAGACCGTCACCGTGTCCTCCGTATATAAAATTTGCTGTGTATCTCGTCCCAGGCCCCCAGAACAGAGGATCAAATTATAAATTCGATTATAATCAATGTTTTTAAAACATATATAGCGTGGTTGTGTGTTTCACATTGCTGGAACGTGGAATCTTCCACTGATCGAGAATTCCATTATTTTAGTAGGTGGAGGATTTCTGAGAATGACGCGAGTATCCCTCATTGCGCACCAGTGTAAGGCCGCAACTTTTCGAGAGAATAAGAACTTTTCTGTGTGTTCGTATTGATATACTACGTATATAGTACTTAAGGCTAATAACGCATAAAAAAAAAGTATGCCTATTTGAAAATGAGACTGCTCTTCAGAGATTTCGTATTGCTATACTACGTATATAGTACTTAAGGCTAATAAAGTTTGAAAAAAAAAATATGTGTATATAACCATGAGACTGGGTCATATATAAATGCAATATATAAATGATAACACTTAATATATATATAAGATGTAAATAAAAAAAATCATATATATTGAAGGTTTAAGCCATTCCTTATCCGAGAGTAGAAATAGCATAACACAAGCCATTAAAAATGCCGTTTAAATAAATAGAATGATTCAAATTCCTATTTGTCATCACGTAATGGATTCTGGAGCTTCGAGATCCTTTAGATTTTTTCTCTAATTTCTAAAAAAGGAGGAATAGGTTTTTACTAATCTTTTTTTTTTATTTAGAATTAAAAGTTATCTCAAAGGTTAACTAACTTTTCTATTCCCTTTCAGCGCGCCATAAAACGAAATCGAAGGCAAATTCCTCGCACTACCAACAAGAAGAGAAATGAAAACACGAGAAAAACGAGTGATACTTGTAAAAATCCCTCGAGCTTAAAATCTCACAAGGCACCGACGTCTTCAAAAACCCCTAAAGAAGTCGGATCGACTGTCAGGGAAGGGATTCAGGTACGACGAAATCTGTGATATGGACAAGAAATCCAAAGGATGGGAAAATAGAGATGCAATTTCCAAAAAGGAAGAGGATAGTGTTGCTGGAGCCTGGTTTCTTCTTGCATACAGGTTTTCAAATCCATAAGGCTTACTTTACGTACTTTGTACTTCGACAGGATGGAGGGCCCAAAGTATTATTGTAGAGTTTTTGTAATTCTAGCTAGCTAGCTAGATATATATATATATATATATATATATATATATATATATATATATATATATATATATATATATATATATATATATATATATATATACACATATATATACATATATATATATACATATATATATGTGTATATATGTATATTATATAATATATATATATATATATATATATATATATATATATATATATATATATATATATATATATATATATATATATATATATATATTTTCTTCAGAATACACTGATCATCAAAAAACCTATAAGACTTTCTCAATAAGCCAGTTTTGTGCAATTGAAGAATAACTAGACCGAATGTGTTTCTCAAAAGTATATTTGCAATCAAGAACAACACCTAAAAAATTAAAGAAGTCTAGAGTTAAAGAAACATTATCAATGCAGAGATCTAGATGTTGAGGAACTACTGTCCTTGACCTGCTTACAATCATAATTCAATTTTTTTAGGGTTAAACTTCATGCCACATAATTTGCACCATGTGCTAATTTTAGCAACCCCAGATCTACATTCAGATGAAATTGAGGCTAAAATAGTAGAATCATCTGAATATCCAACCACATATGTGTAAACAGTATGTAAAGTAATGAACCAAGAACACTACCCTAAGGAACACCAGATATCCCATTCCTTTACTCACTATGGTGCCCATCAACAACAACAACAATTTTCAATCCATAAATAAAAAAATCAATAATGGTATTAAGAAAAGACCCACCTACTCCAACCGTTGAGTTAGAAAATTGCCTTATGATCAACAAGGTCAAAGGCAGCACTAAAATGAAGGCCAGTTAGGCGATTTTTCTGATGACAAGTAAGGGATTTCTGTAGAGCGTTGGAGTTTACAAGAATAACTTCAAGGCATTTATGAAAACCAAATTGCAAATAAATTGTTGTCGTTTTTAAATTACTACAATGGTATATTCCCAAAATAAGAAAAGTAGACATTACATTGTTGTATTTATATATTTTTTTTCTCGTCTATATGAACCTGGTGTTATGCATGCATACATGTAAGTACCTCCGTTCTATATAATCATCTCCTCCTACACCTATTGAATAAAAGAGCCCCCTGTTAGATTTCGCCAGTCGTCTCTATCTTGAACTTTTAAATCAATAATTCTCCATTCATCTTCTCCCACTTCACGCTTCATAGACCTCAGCCATGTAGGCCTGTGTCTTCTAACTCTTCCAGTGCCTTGTGGAGCTCAGTTAAAAGTTTGGTGAACTAATCTCTTTCTGTAAAAAAAACTGTAACATTTTTATTCTCAAGCGTCATTCCAGATTATATTTCTAATGGGCAAGTGTTGGTATAATGCATTTAACGAATGTCATACAGTGGATCAACATAATTTTCTGACCACTCCAATCGTAATTGCCATATACTTCTCCATCAATAGATGATATTATTACCGCTATAATTCATACTGTTTTTTTTTAATGATAACGTAAATGATGGTGCATCATTCTGTATTGAAACAATTATGACTTTCTCTGAATTACAGTAGTATACTCGTGCGAAAATAAGTGGTAATTTTAACGTGTTCAAACAGATTGCAAAAGAAATAAAAATAACTTAACGATTTCCAATATTTGGAATAAATGCTTATGCTTTGTCCTGATAGTTTATAAGTACATAAAACATCAACAGTCAGCATAGATAATTACCGTAACAGTTTGAGGATAATGAAAACTAATCGCTTTTTCAGTGAATAATGTTCTCGTGTTGCAAGAGCTTTCAGCACTGCTCATCTATCTGGGCCATTTCCATAATCATTTAAATTAATCTAAAATACTCTTTTTATAATTACACTAATTCCAAACAACGGTCTATTGCCACTCCCCCCCCCCCCTCAAAATGACACGGGAAAAATCACCACACAAATCAATCATATAAAATATGGAATTACGACACAAACAGTCATTGCTTGATAAATCGTGTGAAATAAAAAAAAACTATTAATTACTATTAATTAATATGAGGCTGTTGTAACGCGTACACTTAATTCTCATAATGGTGCTGGATTTAAAAGTTACCTGGGTTATCACCGACAATTGAAAAAAATCTTTCCTGTTAATCAGGGTTTGCATATGAACATTGCAGTTTTTCAATGACAATAATCATTCGGGTGGGGATAATTTAAGAGAATTAGACACAAAGAACATTGGTCGCTCATACATTTTTTTTTTTTTTTTGAGTTTTGATCATTTACCAAAATTGATAGTTTAATGAATGAGTAAACGAATAACAATGAATACTAATTGATAAATTCAAAGGGAAGAGGAAGGGGTAGGAGAGTAGAAATTACAAATCGAACAACAGATTTATCAACTCGCAGAGAGAGAGAGAGAGAGAGAGAGAGAGAGAGAGAGAGAGAGAGAGAGAGAGAGAGAGAGAGAGAGAGAGAATGATGATTCTGACATTATGATATTTAGGTCACAGACTTCCATAGCACCAGTGTACTAATGATGCATTCCGAAGAGGATATCTGAGTTTATGATTGGTCAAGCAGTTTTCTCTAGAAGACAACGACTACATTAAAATTCAAGTTTATTAACAAATATGTAACAGCGCAACATCTATTTCCATTGACTAACTAAATCCATAGAGGATTCGTTGGCTAGACCCATCAAAGGATAGCCAGTTCCTCGAGTGCCATATATAGATGAGATCATGATGAGGGTTAGATGGAGATGGTTTGGGCATGCTCTTCGCATTTCCCAAGAGAGATTAGTTCACCAAACGTTCAACTGGGCTCTACAAGGCACTAGAAGAGTTGGAAGACCCAGGACTACATGGCTGAGGATTATGAAGCGTGAAGTAGGAGATGATGAAAGGAGAAGTATTGATTTAAAAGCTCAAGATAGAGACGACTGGCTAAATCTAAACGAGGCCCTTTGCGTCAATAAGCGTAGGAGGAGATGATGATGAACAGCGCAAGGTAAATGCTATTCAACCAAACTTAATATCAATAACTTTGCCAAGCTTTTAAATCTTGACCTAACTTAAATTGATGGAGGAGGAAATCTAGGCGTTCCCATTTAATAACTAGAAAAGCACTCAGAGTGCAGACCTCCACCACGGCAGCTTATTTCTCGACCTTGACCTTTGACCTAGGACTTTCAAAATTGAATAAATTCCACGTCTCAACATAACCATTAATCCATGAAAGTTCCACTACTCTATGAGTAAAATTGTGTTCAGGAAGTTGCTCATAAAAAGACAAAGGGCGAAAACATAACCTCCTCAGTAACTACTGGTTGAAATATTATAGTTTCAGTAAAATGCTGACCAATAAAAAAAAAGCAATACTGAACGCGTAGGAATGGCATAAATATTTCAATAGGAGTAAGCTCTGTGCTCGAGACACATACAGAGGCTGTAAACTGGTATATATTTTTCTATAAACAAAATACCCTTAGGAATACCATTTCTGGCATAGTTTTTTAACCTAATAGTAGGTCATCAACTATCTCCAAAACGTCCTTGATATGCATCATAAATGCTAAAATAAAACTTTATTAGACGCAATAAATATATATAAAAAAGAGAAGCAAATGAAAAGTAATAAAACAGGCGTTTTGAGTCGGCTATTTCTTTTTTCTGTGCGAAAACACAGATATAAAACTGAAACAAAAACCTCAGCATTTTTGTATATGTTATTCCATTTACATTCGAAGAAAGCCAATAAATCATGAAAGGCCGAGTCCAGTTTTATATGCGGTATTCCTTTCATGTCGGAAAAACAGTCGGTCGTTTATTCAATTTCCAACTCCGTGTTATTGTTTTTTTTTTTTTTTTTTTTTTTTTTAGTCGTATCTCATTGGCTTTATTCTGCTATGTGATGAATGAATTAGTTTACATAAAATTATATAAAATTAGAGCGATTTTATTTAAAATTTACCATTATATATTCCCACAAATAATATTTCACGATAAATCTTTCGAATGTATTGCATTTGTAACACTATAACGTCACGAATAGTGAGTGAGAGAGAGAGAGAGAGAGAGAGAGAGAGAGAGAGAGAGAGAGAGAGAGAGAGAGAGAGAGAATGGGGGTGGTATGCAATTCTTTTTCAGCAGCTTCCAAAACTGTTTCAGAGTCGTAGCTGGCCATTTTTGCAATATGAATTTCAACAACAGTTATTATACATGCAATTTTTTATATACCCTATAATGAAACGATTAACAAAATCCCACCATAAATCTTAGTGATAGCTCTGTAAATACCCTGCAGACACACTCTTATAAATGAGATGCTAAAGAAGATTTGAGTAATTAGACTTTAGCTGATGTCTAATGTCTAAACCACCAGGTAAAAGTCGCAAGGTCAGGGTTTTAAAGGTCGCTCATGAATGGCAGTTTCAAGGGACAGTGACATTACTCTAGCAGAAAGAACAATGCCCTAGAGACTGATCATATGTACATATGAACAGCGACCCAATTCCCCTCTCTATCTTTGCTAGGATCATGGAGGGCCAGGAAATGGCTGTTGATAACTCAGTAAGTAGACATATAGGCTACCCCCAACCCTATCTCCATCCTTAGCATGTAAGGATGGTTAAGTTGAAGACACTACAAAAAACTATCGAGTTTGAGCAGGACTCGAACCCCAGTCTGGCGACTAACGGAAAGGGACGTTGCTAATAGCTCACCACAACCCTGACGAAGGATGGACAAGAATAATGAAAGGTTTTAGGGTTTGAAAGGTATCTTGGGAAAGGTAAATGTTTATGAGGGGTGGTGCTGCTAAGGTCCTGTTCATACCGGAACAATCTCAGTTACCAAGTATTGAAATCAGTACGTTTTGATAACCATTTTGAATGCTCGAGTCGTGCCATCTCAGATTAGGCTACGGTGTATATGTTTTATCTTATCAATTTATAAATATTGTCGCTCTCAATTTACCACTTTCTTGTTTTATGTGACAGTTTCAGGAGATGCTGCTTTTTAAGACAATATCTTATTTTTTCCCGTTGAGATGCTGTTTTTTATGTCAAAAGTTTTTTGTTTCTTTCTTTTTGCGAAGATAATGTTTTATATGAAATTGAACAAAAAAAAAAAAAAAAAAAAAAAGATCCGTGAAATATTAGTTTGATCAAAAGTTAAAGTAAACAGGACACCGTTCAATATATTTTAAATTTAATATATCAGTTAATCATTGTTGAAATAGCACAGGACATCTTAGATAACCTAATGATAAAATATGCAGCTAAATATTTAGAAAAAAAAAAAGATTTCTTTTGTTAAACAGCTTACTTTTGCTGAGACCACTGTGGTAAAGAAAATGTCACAGGAAAGGATTTTCAAAATGAAGTTAAATTGAAAAGGGTTTCAAGCTAGTCCACAGCAAATTAATGTTTTTTAAACTGTTTGGGCCAAGCAATTCTCCGGTGCAGTTGACAATAGAAATTACTTTTGCCAGGGCATGGGTTTAAAGTGAAACCTTTACAGCAGAATAAATGTTTATTGGGCTTAGTCGACAGTGCAAGATACAGATGGGAAAGAATTTATGTTTATAATAATGTTTATTATTGGCTTACTATTACTACTAATTTTATTGATTCTTGAATGGAAAGACAGATTTAATGTAATAAAAGCGAATATTAATGATCTAGTACTGTCCTGGCAGGAAAGGATTAGAAATGAATCTATAAGAGAGATTATTCGAGTGCCATATGTGGATGAAATCGTGGTGAGAGGTAGATAGAGATGGTTTGGGCATGCTCTTCGCACTCCCCAAGAGAGATTGGTTAACCAAATTTTTAAATGGGCTCCACAAGACACTAGGAGAGTTAGAGGACCCAGGCATACATGGCTGAGGACTATGAAGCGTGAAATTAAGATATGATGAATGGAGAAGTATTGATTTAAAATCTCAAGATATAGACGACTGGCGAAATCTAACCGAGGCCATTTGCGTCAATAGGCGTAGGAGATAATGATGATGATGAATACTAATTATTCGCTATCTAAAAACAACAGGAATGAACATATTTAAGAATAAAAAAAGGTATAGAAAATATCACTACAGAGTAAAAGGATGATTGGTTCATTAGCATACAATTTGAGATCATTAATATCATTAATCAAGTTCCAATCTACGTGTTGGGAGCAAATTACTTAGATTAAGAGCAATTATTATTTAAGGCGCTTACAACCTAGTATTGAAAGAGATGTCATTAATCAGTCTAATTGAAAGGTCAAAGGTCCAAAGATCTATTGACATTTAGTCTTTACGTTACTAAGAGTGGGTGTGATGTTTTCAATCAGGAGCTGAAGGTATTAAGGTGTTAAATAAAATCGCTCGGTATTGTAAATCGATCCCTCATGACGTGGTCATTTATATAATAATTCAACCGCCCTTCACACACACACACACACACACACACATATATATATACATACATATATATATATATATATATATATATATATATATATATATATATATATATATATATATATATATATATATACACACACACACACACACACATATATATATATATATATATATATATATATACATACACACACATACATACACGCACAAACACACGCCAACACACATGATATATTATATATATATATATATATATATATATATGTGTGTGTGTGTGTGTGTGTGCATGTGTGCGCGCGCGTAAATAAGTGTATGGTAAATATGAAAAAGAAAGTACATTTGAGAAGTGCATCATATAACGTTTTAATTGTTCATTACTTCTCAAAGTTTATTTAATTCCCTATTTCCTTTCCTCTCTGGGCTATTTTTCCCCGTTAGAGCCCCTGAGTTATCGCATCCTGCTTTTCCAAGTAGGGTTGTAGCTTAGCTAGTAATAATAATAATAGAAGAAGCACATTTGAAAGGCGTTGAAATGGTTTAAAAACTGTAATTTATCTCTACATTTAGAAGACTAATGTGATAGTGAGATTTCTCCAAACTTTGTTAACTACCAACCAATTTTAGAATATGTGAAATGCCCTGAACACAGACGTTGCATATACATATCTGGATGTCCCTCTGACCCTTTTAATGCTCTACGGCAATGCGACTGAATAAAATTTCCTTTGCTTTGAATGGTTAAATGAATGGTCTGCTACCTTCCTTTGAGGTTTGATAGTGGAACCATTATATATTCATTTTATTTGATTTTCAATCATGAAAGTTACGGTATAAACGCCGACTATTGAGCGTTTACACTTTCGACTTGTTCACCAGAACCACGAATTTAAATTTAACCCAACTTAGAACAAAATATCGTTACGTAAACGGATTCAATTTTCTTCAAATTGGGGTCACTGGTAGCCCCTTTTTGGGGGGGATATGATTAAGGAAATAGGGTTGGGATATTTAAATATCATTACCTCCGCCAAGAAGGTTATGTGATAGAGACAGTTTATTTATTTGTCTGTCTGTGGACATGATTACGTCAAAACTACTCGACGGATTTTGATGAAATTTCCACCGAAGATATACCTAAGATCATGGACGAATCCATTGAATTTTGGAGTTGATCTGGATCCGGATTCTAGATTCAGATTTGCGTTTTTCGCCATTTTAAAGATAACATCAAAACAAACTGATGGATTTTAATGAAATTTCCACCACTGATAAATCTTAGGCCATGGACGACCCCCATTGAATTTTGGAGATGATACGGATCCAGATCCGGATTCTAGATCCAGATTTGCATTTTTCGTGTATCTGTGGATAGGATTACGTCAAAATTATTCGACAGATTTTGACGAAATTTTCACCACAGATAAAATCTTAGGTCATGGACGATTCCATCAACTTTTTGGCGAAGGTCAGAAATCTCTGATTGCTCTTGTTTGATACAGAACTACCGGGTCAGAAACAAAAACATTCTGAAAGCTTCCTTATGTAATGTAGTGTAGAGTCACGTCAGGTCAAACAACTGTGCCCCGGGGACTTAATATGGGCCCACAACATGGTGGCTCAAGTGAGCATAATGGCCCAGGGGCTCTTATAATATTTACTTGATAACTCATTATACTTGTAATTTTGACGAGGCAAATGGATACACATTGCTAATCACATCATTTGAAGAAATGCAGAGGCAAAATATTATATATTTAAGACTAAATACGGATTCTGAAGGATATTGGGAGTTAAATGGCAAGACAGGATTAGAAATGAAACGATAAAGGAGATTACTCGAGTGCCCATATGTGGATGAGATCATGGTGAGGGGTAGATGGAGATGGTTTGGGCATGCTCTTCGCACTCCCCATGAGAGATAAGTTCACCAAATTTTTAACTAGGTTCCACAAGGCACTAGAAAAGTTGGAAGACCCACGCCTACATGGCTGAGGACTATGAACCGTGAAGTAAATGATGATGAATGGAGAAGTATTGAATTATAAGCTCAAGATAGAGACGACTGGCGAAATCTAATCGAGGCCCTTTGCGTCAATAGTCGTAGGAGGAGATGATGATGATGATGATGTTGAAGACTATATTGTTTATTACACTCGCCTTTTCAAGGCAACAATTCAGAATATAATCCTGAAATATTAACAACGACAAAAAAATTAAATCTAGTCATGGATCAAGGACCAACTTCCGACATCTGTTGAAAAATCAACGGGAGTGGGCGAAAATGCGAATCAGAACTGCTCGGCCAAGGCTATTAGATTATCTCCTTCTCAGAATCCAAAATATTATTCCAGATCTCTCTCTCCTCATTTCTCGCTCGCGTCAAAAGTTACGGAAAATTCCTTACTCCCTTCAGACTTTTATAAAGTGATGAAATCTTAGCTCTAAATTCTGCACAGTTATAATAATAACTTTTACAAATGGAGAGAGAGAGAGCAAAAAATTAAATTTTTTATGACGAATAATATTTTAGTATAACTATCAAGTCAAATTTCAGGCCTGACGAGAAACTTAGTTAAT